>NC_134396.1:24273062-24588588 GCF_035582795.1 Mycteria americana | reverse complement strand
ATTATTATAAGACAATGTTTGGAAGTGACAGTAAATATTAGATTTAAACCTGAACATCTTTAGATGAAAATTTGTGTCTTCAACAAACAGCCTAGCACCAGCTGTGCAGGGCAGGATATCCTGCTACTGGCTACTTCCATCTTTTTTTTCCCCTCAATGATTTTGCAGCAGTACTCCTGGAGATCAGATATGGTCTTTGAGGACAAATTTAGATTGGACGAGGTTGGTGGAGGTTCTCTGGTCCAATTCCAGCTCCAAGGAGGGCCAGATTCAAAGCTGCATCTGAGTGAAATCCTGCCTTACCCTGAAGGGAATGGACAACCCCTTCCTTGGTAAGATGAGAATAACCACACACCTGGAGGTGCCCAAAGCTATCAAGCCTTTTCACATGGATATCAGTGGCAAAGGCTGACTTGATGAACTGCAATGAAGGGAATCCAAGGTCAAAATGCACTTTGCGTCTGAGCATTATGGCACCTAGGTTAAAAGGATATTTTCTGGGTTTAACAGTGTCCTGGTTTCACCTGGGATAGAGTTAATTTTCTTCCTAGTAGCTGGTATAGTGCTGTGTTTTGGATTTAGTATGAGAATAATGTTGATAACACACTGATGCTTTAGTAGTTGCTAAGTAGTGCTTACACTGGTCAAGGACTTTTCAGCTTCCCATGCTCTGCTGGGTGCACAAGAATCTGGGAGGGGGCACAGCCAGGACAGCTGACCCCAACTGGCCAAAGGGCTATTCCATACCATATGGCGTCATGCTCAGTATAGAAACTGGGGGGAGTAGGCTGGGGGGCAGCGATCGCTGCTCAGGGACGGGCTTGTCATCGGTCAGTGGGTGGTGAGCAATTACATTGTGCATCACTTGTTTAGTACATTCTTTTATTATTATTATTGTTATTATTATTATTTTCTCTTCCCCTGCTGTCTGTTAAACTGTCTTTATCACAACCCGTGGGTTTTACTTCTTTTTCTGATCCTCTCCCACATCCCACCAGGGGAGGGGGTGGGAGCGTGCAGGGAGGGTGAGTGAGCGGCTGTGTGGTGCTTAGTTGCTGACTGGGTTTAAACCACAACAAACAGTCTTCAATTCAGTTTCTGTGACAGCATCAGGGAAACTCAGTATTTACAAACCTGTTAAAATACGTTGTGTCAAAGACTGGTTATTACAAGCAATACATATCCTGTTACTACAATAATACCAAAAGCAGAAAGAAATATCATGCTCCCCACCTTCGAGTCCGCACATGGTTACCATCAGCATTTATAAGTAACTCTCCCAGTAAGTCACCTTTTTGCAGAGAAGCTTTGGGAAAAATCCAGATTTTAAAAATAAATAAATAAATAAAAATAAATCAGGCCTTACTTCTCTGAAAAGAAAAGAGAAAAACACAGAAAACTTAAGGTTTTAACCTTCCCTGCTATAGCCAGATTTTCATGCCAAATAATTTCTTTTTATTAACAATATCCAAATGCTTTTAAAGCTTGGTAGCAAAATCAGTCTGCAAATTAAGACACTCTATACCAACTCACATGTTAATTTTGGCAGTTATCAGGCTCTGAAAATAGGAGTTTATAATGGAAATGCTGACGCTGTATCAGTGAGAAGGGCACTACTATAAAAAGATTGTTCAAAATCATTATTTTCAGTAGGGTGAAATAGGGCAGTTTCTTGAGCTGGAATGCGGAAAGCTCTTACGTGCCACTTTTCTGATGCCTTGGGAAAAAAAAGAAAAAAAAATTCCTTCAACTGATGTAATGGGCTACTCTAACCACAAAATACAAACAAACCAGAAGTCTGAATATCAATAGTAAAATATAAAGCATGACAAAGCTCATCTACAGGAAAAAAAATTCTGCTAAGCTGTTTAACACTTGCTATTCAACATAGCATCTGTTCTCAAACTCAGTGCCAACTGACCAGATTAGGTGCTGAACTATTTCTGCAGTACTATGGAGGCTTAGAATAACATGTGAAAAGTCATGCAGGTTCCTTAGTAGCCTTATTAACACAGCTTACTATGAAGTAAGGCATTGAAGTGCATTTACTTGTTTCCTTACTTGCTCTTCTTTCTAACTCTTTCCTGTGCCAAATACTTTTGTCCTCTAAATAATAAAGGTACTTACGTTTATGTACTATAGCTACCAGGTGACCACATCCTTGCACATTATCCAGTACGTTGCATTCTCTATAATGCCAGTCATTATTCTTACTGACTTCACTAGTTTTCTTTAGCTGAAGCATTTAAGATTAATGAGGCATTTGTTCTCAATCAAGGCACTTTGTATGAATACAGTTACGCTTTCAGGAGCCATGCAGATTACTTATTTAATATTATTTGATTTTTTTAATTGTTTTGGGGGATTGATTTATGGCTATTTTTTGTCCATTAGCGTAGACAAATTCAGTATCACTCTTCTCTTTTGTCAATAATCATTATCAAAGAGAACCTACTGTCTAGCAGAATATTAAGGTATGTTATGTTATCATGGATCCAACTGCATCCTGGAAGGTGAAAATTTGACATAAAATATTTTAAAGCATACTACTTCAGCTACTTAAAGATGCTGCAACTGCAAGAAAACAGTATGCTTCTGAATCTCAAAAGCATTTTCCTCTGATAATATAAAATGGAATCTCCATCGCAGAAAAGTCTGGCTCTGTAAATCTGAGTCCACTTAGGCATTTTTCTGTTTCCATATTTTAATGAAATTCATAGTTGGGATTCACACATAATACAGTTTCATTTAGCTATTAATACAGCCCTCATTTCTATAGTGCTCTCATACTTCAGTGCTTTACAAAATCATAGTGATATACAAAAACCTAGTAGAGACCAAATTTCCTATAAAGTTAACATAACTGCCAGGAGTTTAAGAAAGTATCATGTAACAGAACTAAAAACAATACTCAATTGTGTAAGCAGAGGAATGAGACGGAACTTTCTCTCCTAAGAAATGAATTCTGAACTTTGAACCAAGCTTTGTACCAATGTTTCATAACTTCCATTTTATTTTCCACTTCACAAAACCTTTCTTTCTCTTTGTTTTCCAATCAATCTTCCCTTCAGGATTTAAAGCTTTACCCAGAAGGGAGTTCCTCAGACAGGTCTTCCTCAGCTAAATCTCCTCCTTCTCAATCAGTGTGAGGAAGGAATCAATGTGAAGAGGAAGGAAAACAATTTCAGACATTCAGGAAGTTGGAGTTTCAGGGAATAGGTATTTTCTGATAATTAAATCTTCTCATTTTGTGCACTTTTCTGATGCAAGAATTGAATTTTTGAAGGGATGTGGATATATAATTCCTACAGTGAGTCAAATCTCAGCTTCACATCTGCAACAGCTGCAGTTTTTAGGAATGCTTATCCTGAAAAAGAATTTAGATGAATATGATTTTTTTCATTTGTTTCATGTAGAAACCTGAAGTCTGAACTGTTTTAGTTGGAATGTAAAATACACTCTCTCTATATTCCCTACAGTAAAAAAAAGGTCATGCAAATAAGTATTTTTCTTTAATTCTGTCTCCCTCTCCAGAGAGACTTATGGTACTACACAGCAATTTAAAGTACAATTAAAATATCATATGTATAACAACAGGTACAGAAAAATTTATACAAATTAAAAAACTGATTCATGAAAGAAACATACGCATGTAATTCAAAGGTAGCATAAAACTTTCAGCTGCAGGTTGGCACGACTAACATAAATTGCAGATTTTTAAAAGGTAAAGTAGTACTCTGGGCAGCAGTATATCCAATTAAGTTGTCTTTTTTTATAGATGTACAGAAGATTGGTTAAAAGAGAACCATATTTATCTTAAGTATAATGCTAAGATTACATAAAAGTATTGTACTATTTTGAAGTGCAGGCTGTTAGGATAATCTAAGGTTATTGTCCAAACTCTGAAGAGACAGAAACATGATCCTAAAATGACGAATAGGACCCAAATAAGTATCAGCAATTCTTAATCATGCTGATGTCAGCAATGAGGTTCCACACAACCAAAAATACACTAATAAATTTAAGTTGTATATCAAACTGATAATTTTTTCTCCAAAGAGAACTACAGTCACATTGCTTTGCAATGAATAATACTGTTCAAACAGGCGAACGAGAACCATAGAAAAAAGAAAACTCAGTGTCTATTTTATCCTTCCGCCTCAAGGCATGATCAAGTCTTCTTCAACTATTCCTGACAAATGTTTGTCTAACATGTTCTTAAAAATCATGAAGGAGTAGATTCTACAAAACCTCTATATATTCTATTCCAGTAGTTCACTATTTTTAGAAATAAAAATTCAGAAAATTTCCTGGTATTAACATAAACTTCTGCTGATGCAGTTTAAAGCTGCTACAAGTCATCTTGTCCCTAAAATGAGAGAATGGCAATTGACTGTGTTCCTCTTTCCTATACACATATAATTTTACATGAGAGAATGCTTCTTATTTCCTTTCTGTCTTCCCCTGGCTATACTAAGAAGGTTAATTCTTTTCAGTCCTCCCTTATGGAATGATTGAGGTCTCTCAGGAATGATTAAAAGAATTTTAGTTTTGGGTTTTTTTGCAATTTCAATGGCACCTCTTGTTTTCTTCCATCCCATTCAGACTCATGTTTTTTTTGAACCATGTGTGTTCACTGTTAGACATAGTTCTTCAGCTGGGCTCTCATCAAAGCTGAAGAGAGCAGAAAGATTATTCCATGTGTTTTTCAGGCTTTACTTCCAGTACAAGGCTTAAACATCTTGGTGTGATGTTTCAGGTTCTACAGAACTGATGACTTATGTTCAGTTTGTGACCAGAGTGGTCACAACTGCAGTTGGCAGCAGGAGCTACTGCTTAAGCAGGGACTCCCACCTTATATGTGCATAACTGATAACTCCTCTCTAAGTATTTTACCTATCTCTGTTGAATTCTATATGATTTATTTTACACCATTTCTTCAATATACTAATATTATTATTATCCTAGAAAATAGTAGGATCTAATCCAAAACAGTAATTGAATGCAATACAAAATAGTAAACCCAAATTAGTAAATCTCAGCCTACAAAATGCCTAAGGTCCTTGGTACTTACAGAAAAAGCATCAGGAATGCTTCTTATTAATCCTTTTGCTTCACGGAAATATTGAAATAACTGAAGAAAACAATATTTTGAATAATACTGGAAACACATTTGACAGTTGTGAAAAAGCCTTTGATGTATTCTGTAAGTGTAACACCTTGGTAGCTTCACATGAATTGTACTCCCCCATCTCCTGTGCAATCATCTTAAGTGACTTAAAGTAGACCAGTCTAGATTTCCATGTCTGTTCCATAAGTACATGAGAAGTAATCAGCAAATGATGCACAGAACTTTATCACTCTTGTGGTGATTTTAAGAGTCTGATGAGAATGATGACTGGTGGCCTGAGATACTGAGGGTTGAAAGCAAATCCATATTCCTATATGTTTGGCAACTATTTACATCATCTCTCTTCTGTCACTTAAATATCAGAATTTAAAACACTATCAAAAGTGTCTGAAAGTTAGGATGCATGAAATCTTTTGCTTATTCCTTATTCCCATGAGCTGTCACAGCAAAAAATCAGTTGGTTTCTTCTTGGTTTCTTCTCTTTGTACCCCGTTATTGTCTAGGTGTTTAGAAATTGATAGATTCATCATTTGTTTAGTATTTCTCTTGGAATCCAAGTTAGGTTGACTGCCACATAATTCCTTGGGTCACCCATTTCCTGCCTTTTTAAATTTTCCAACATTAAATTTTCCAGGCTCCTGGCACCTCACCTAAGCTCTGCAAACTCTCAGAGATAATCACTAATAGTTCTGAGATTGCTTCAGCATCTCAAGAGTTTTGAAAGACCCTACTGTTAAAAAAGAAAAAGTGAATTGGGTATTATTCACATATGAGTAAATAACAGAGTGTTATTCACATCCTTGAAACTGCTGGATTTTTGCTATGTAACTCGGGTAGCAGATGCCTACTAGCTATCACTCCTACATCTCGCAGCTGACAATGAACAGTTCACATTGACATGTGAATGACATGTAATAACAAAGAATACAAGATAGCAGACTACGGAGGACAAGTTTTAAGTAAATTTAATACTAGTGAGGTCTTTTTAATCTTCAACATTTCATTAAAACTTCCCAACTGAATGACAACTTATGACATTAAGAATGTGAATTTTATTCCACAAACATATCTGAATGAAAAGATCTCTTGGGGCATAAGTTCATTTCACTCAGGTCACCAAATCAGAGCTATAGAAAGATGAAGTTGTCAGCGCTAACGATTTAGCTCTACAATAATCAATACACATACAAAATCACAGCAATTCAGTTAAATATATAATAACATAGCTTACATTAAATAAGTTGTCTGAGTGGGCAACACATACTGTCTAGCCTTTGCATGGTGAAAACGGTGCTCCATTTCACTCCTATCACCTTCTTGTTACCTAACACATAAAATTCCAGAAATCCACTTGGTCTTCTCTCCAGTTCCTAGAGTACCAAAAAGTACTTCCCCCAAAGTACTACCCCTAAATACCAAAAAGTACTTCCCCTAAAGGGGAATACTTCCCCTAAAGGCCAAAAAGTACTTCCCCTAAAATTCAGAAACTTATATGCATGATAACAGAATAAAACTAAACTTATTCAGTAAAATGTGCACAATTCTTCTCACATTAACACTGTTCTTGGGTGTGAATTTTTCCCCTAAAAGTTTGTCAAAGAAAAATCCCAGTGGAGTCAAGCTTTAATCTTCTCCCCAACATTTTCCTTTTTCTATCATATTACCCAATTCCCCCTTTATTGCGCCATAGTGAACGTAAATGAGTCATCAGTCATTATCTCGCTATTTTTGTTCTTATCTTTCACTTACTGCTGCACTATCTGAATGTCCTCTTCACTTCAAGAACATGTGTAAAATAACCTTAAAACCCCAGAACAATTTTAGAATCCTTTCTACAACACAGCATTAATAAATTATAAGACTGAATTTTGTTTTACTATTTTTCAGTGACTTTTGATTTTAAAAAATGCACTATAGTCAAAAGACAGAGACTCTCTATATTGCAGTTAACATTAGATTCCAAGGCAATGTTCTAAATTTTTCACTGTTTTTAACAAAAACATCTGATTCAGTCCTATTGCTGTCATACATGGTGTTTCATGAATAAGAATGTTCTCCTTAGAATTCCCATACTTGCACATTGTAGCTGTGTCTCCCTGAAAAGAAATTCACAAAACTTTTTGACAGAGCAGCAGGGCCTTCTAACCCTGTTTGTTTAACTGATAATTAGATTCTGAGTTAATGGCAACCTGTCACTTGCTAGAACAGACTTATGCTTCTCCCGTCGACCCTCCCCTGACTCCAGGACAGTAGTCACAAAAGTAGTTCAGGAGACCCTGAAACTCACAATTGTCTGATAAGGAAACTATAACAAGTTTTTCAGGTTACCTATGAAAGATGAAAATTGCATTTTACCTAGTAAGAATGCCTTTCCTGCTAAAATGAGAACACATTACAGAGATAGACATTGATTGAATAAATATTTTAATAGCTATTCACTGAGAGAACACAGGACTAAACATTATAGATGGACCATATTTTTGTAACGAGCAGTTCTAAAGTCACTTTTTTTCCTTTTGTTTTCCCCAGCTTAGGTAATACGTGCATTAAAAATACCAGTTCCTCTTTTGTTTCCTTAAATCTTAGCATTCACAAAAGAACCTTAAAATGTTGAAAGTGTACAAAAGGAAAATCAATGTGTTTATACTTATATTATTATATTTATAATATAAAATATTCTTATATTTATTTATTTACTTTCAGTTTGCTAATGCTACAATTGTGAATTTCTTACAGGTGACTTTCATAATTGCAAGAAGTGGTGTTTGACAGAGTGATATTGTATTTTCCAGTATTTTGAATTCTGATTTCTTTTTCAACATATCTAAAAATTTTATGATGTCATTTAAGGATTTACATTTTTAAGGCACCTGAAATATCTGCTTTTAATTCAACAACTGAATGGAAAGCTACGTTGCTATCAAAACTGATTATCACATTTCTTCAAGCTGTTTTAGGGAAAACAAATATTAGATGACTTAGCAGGGCAACTGATAGATTGGTGAAATGTAAAATTTTAATTTTTTTTTTTTTAATGAGTATATGTTTAGGGATTCTATGCACTATTAATTGCTTGTCTATTTATTCCTTGCTGTACAAAACTGTTTCATACTTTTTTTTAATAAAAGAATAGGCATTTAGGAGCTTCACAAGTGAAACCTTCTGCTTATACAGCGCACTAAACCTTACATGCTGTAAAAGAACAATTTCACTCTTGACTGTGATTTATTATTCTCTTTCCCTTTCTCTATTCTCCAGCTGCCTACATGTACATACCAAAAGTCTAAAATGTTTAAAGGAAATCTCATTTTTTCTCTCTCTCTTATGTGTATTTAAATTTTCAGTTGTTTCCTTGAACAATGTTTTACACACAACTATATTCTCTTAGCCAATCCTTTTCTTGAGTGTATAAACCTACTCCAGGTTTGTCTATCAAAATGCTATTACATTTTACATTGAAATCTAAATGTATTTTACAAATAATTTTTCCCCAGCAAGTGTATGTTCAGAAAAAATACACAGGCTACATTCTATGTGCAATCATGCATGTGATCTTTTTTTTTCCCTTAATCTCTAATGTGTCAGATAACAAAGCAACATGTGAAACTTACGGCTGTCCAGGCTTCTTTTCTGCATCGAGAACACAACCATTCATTACGGATTTCATGAGAAGGAACACCATAGCAACCTGGAATAAGAGAGCTGGATCGATTAATATATTCTGCCTTTCTATCTATGATATACAATTCAACTGTGTATAAACACTGGTAAAACACATCTCCTGTGACCAAGGAGACTTCTCCAATCTAAGCTTGCTGCTAATTCCATACTCTATGAAATATATAAATTAGACACACAGATCCTCTTCCCAAAACTCAGAAAAAAAACAAAACCCAAACAAAAAACCCACCAAACCAAACCAAAAATCAAAACAAACAAACAACAAAAAAACTCCAAACACCAAAAAAAGCAAACCCCAGAGAACTTCTTATTTTCTGTCAGTTCACTAGCAAATCACCAATTCTCCCTGCAGTAAAACTGTACAATTTGAATTAATGTACTGACATTTATTCTATGCAATTATACTGCACTTCCATGTAAGAATTTCACATGGAATTCTTAGAGTTAACTATTCAAGTCCTACTGTCTGTAGAAGATACTGCAGAAAATCCATGCATTCATCAGTCACTCTTGACATAAAAAAGAATGCAAGGTGAAGGAAATTACTGCATACCTAAAGTCAACAGCAATATTCACAAGTCCTCAAATCCAGCAGGATTTCACCCTGACTACTAAATAAGGACATACTAACATCACACAGTGGTTTAAAAGATGAAAAGTAAAGGAGAAATTTAATAGCTCAGAATTGAAACAAGAATCAGAAGTTTGTGATTATTTAAAGTTTACAGAAAAGTTAATTCTTCAAGATTTTCACAGCAATCATTAACAAGTAACAGAAAATGTAACATAGTTTTTAAAACAATTTAGCCAGTGATTGAAGCATTACATATGGAAATGTTCTTCAAGTACTTTTAAAGACATACTGGAAGCCTAGTTAACTATTATTTATCAATAAAACAAAATTTGAAATTACATTTCTGCCAACTGAACAATTAGTTTATTTACTTGCATGAACCCGTACACAACACTTTGCACAGGAAATCAGAAGACTTGTTCCATCTTCTTCGATAAAGGCATTTGATGGATAGTTTTCAGTGTTTTCTTCACTATAAATAAAACACATCTCTGGAATAAGAGGTTTAGTCTTTTCATTTTCAGCCATCAATGTTTCTGCTGAGTTTGCTTTCCCAAAAGTAGGACTTTCTTCATCATGATTGTCTGGCTGGAAAATAAACAAAATTTATATTTAAGTAAAAGAAAGGAGAATCTTATTTACTCTTCCTTTTGACAATGATGAAATGAATTCTCCCCTCACAGTTCTTGCACTAACAATGTAACAGTCTTATGAGAAAATTCACTGCTTCTAGGTATTTATCACAGTCATTCTATAGTTCCTTGACTGTTCAAATAACCATGAAATCTAGAATAGCACTCAGCCTGCAAATTAGTGTTACTGCAGCAGTGTTCGATGCGACTGTATCTCTGTCTCTCTTTGAGCCCTTTAATTGGGTCCACTGCAATAAAAGTTTTCCTCCTAGTTTCCATGCTGAGGGGATTCCAGTTTACCAGCTTCAGAATTAGTACCATAGTACTACAGCAGCATTTTTAGCTGACATTTGACACAGGAATTCCACAAGCCAGTATCAAACCCTGCTCTGCATTAGACTGTTTCTATGGGAATATTATTCCTGAGAAGGCCTAAGTACTGTGAAAATGTTTATTTCTTCAACACTGCAGGAAGGAGATATAGGAGAGGCTCCAATAAAAAGCATTTGAAGATGGACATATAAGGAAATAGCAAAAGGATACAAACCTATGTGGATTTGCCACCTCAAAAAGTGTAACTTCAAGGGGAAGCACACATACAGTAACATGTAAACCCTACTAGAAGGCATACACTGTCTACAACCAAGGATAAACAGAGGTGAACAGAGTATCAGTTCTAATTTTAATAACAGTGAGTTTATTTACTTTTTTTTAGTACTTTTAGATTACTCATACAAATCAAATGCATAAGCTTATCTTATTTCTAATTTACTGGAAATAAAGTAGCTGGGCAGCTATTTCACAATTCACCCAGAGATGGAGCTGTTAGGATATTGCTTACCTTGTAGTATGGCATGAGAAGAGTGCAAATGGCACAGTGTGGTTCCTTTTTTGCACAAGATGCATTGTATTCTTTTTCAGCATTGAAATTGGGTACTCTTGTCTGCCAAAGGTAGACCAGAGGCTTGGCCCATGTCTCTGTCTCTTGAACCTTCTCTTCAATTAAGGTAGTCTCAGGCAGTTCTTAAAGAAAACAAACAATTGGTTACATTGGTTACATTGGAATGAAGACAAACAACGATTTTGTCTTGTATGCTATGTAACCAAGCTATGTAACTTACTATGTATGTAACTTACATCTTTCCCAATTGGTTACATTGGTTACATTGGAATGAAGACAAACAACGATTTTGTCTTGTATGCTATGTAACCAAGCTATGTAACTTACTATCTATGTAACTTACATCTTTCCCAATTGGTTACATTGGTTACATTGGAATGAAGACAAACAACGATTTTGTCATGTGTGCTAACAATGAAGATAAAGCAAAGCTATAAGAAGTCTGTTTGAATACAAATGCAAAAGTCTAAAAGAATTATGCGTCAGGACAAGCACACAAAAAAGTGCTCTGATACCTCTATCATGAGCTGACTTGTCCACATGCAGCATAAGTAAGTATGCTGCTAGCTCTACTGTTTACAATTAGTATTCATACACACAACATTACATCTCACTCTCCCACTTCTTAATTCCTCCATCTCTACCCCCTATGCCCTAAATTCCTTATGGATGGAACATGTTGCATCCTGCCAAGCAGCACGAGACAAATCACTCTGTTCACCTGGAACAGCACCTCTCAACTCTTTATGGAAATTGACACTCATTTTCCAAAGGGAAAAAAAGAGACAAATGTTATAGCCAGGGAGTAATGGGGAACAATCAGATCTACAACATAGCTGGACATGCATGCTGGATCCCACTACAGGAAAAATTATTTGGTAATATCAGTGATCTGTTCTAGATGTTGTAAAAGTTTGTTTTACTTAGTAGCAGTGTTTCCGTGTAGGACTCCATAGAGATGACTTTATGAAATTAAAAGCCTCTAGAGAAGCTGGGAAATAAAATCAGACTGAAACTCAAAGACAAACAGCTTATTCGATAGGAGTAATCTAAAAATGTAGTCATTTGTTGTTGAGAAAGATGTGGGGAAGGGAAAGCTGGGAAAAGGAGACTGGGTGTAAAAGCCTTGCTGCAGTGAAATCAATAGCATAATTATTAATGAACAAGTTGCTAACACCAGAATTTCAGCCTAATCACATGTTTGAGCTGGTTGGAAACCTCAAGGTATCTTCACAGGCAACCTAGTGACAAATATACACATTATGAGGATGCAAAATATACATTTTGCAAAATATACACATTATGAGGATGGAAATGTCTTTTCATTCTAGAAAGGAAAGCATTGCTGACAGGAGATGTTAAGTATATTTTTTTGAATTGGGTCCTTATACACTGCTCTGATTAATGATGAGGTCTGGGGTTCTGTTCATTCAAGTGGACAGTACCTATTAAATCTTTCATGATCAATGAGAAGGCATGTAGGTGTCAATTGGAATAATTAAAATAATATGAATGTGGGAAGGAAAATGTGGCAAGTTATTGAATAGAACTTTCAGATAACAAAAAAAAGGAAAAAGGTCTATAGCATACAGTCCTTTTCTAATGATGTATTTAAGAAAAATTGTTTATTTCAGAAGAAAATTCCAACAACAGAGAAATGTTTAATGAAGTACATTAAGCTGAATCATCACATTCCTTCAGCCCATGACTGCCTTCATCCACTTTACCAAAAACCAGAGGCTTTATTGGTCTCCTCCTATGACAAAGTGTCACGCATTGCTACAAAAGCACTATAAAGCTGATAGCATTTTTATCAGTGTTGAATAAAATATGGATTAAAATATTTGTCTACAAGCAAGCCAAATGTAGCAAAAATAAATTAATTAATATATCCTGCATGTGAATTTTGCTCCACTTTTTATAGTTTCTCAAGACAACTAATATCAATTCAATAAACATTTGCCAATAATCCAGCTAGAAGGACAAATACAAAACATCTGCAAAAAAGCTGTCACCAAGTCAATATTCAACAGCAGACCTTTATAGTGAATAACGTAGCTGCAAAAGAATAGCAGTGAAGAAATAGCTGAACACAAGCTGAAAATATAAAATGCTGGCATCACTTTTATAGCTTCTGAATTACTTATTTTTTAGGTTAAAAGCTTACCTAATCTTTCAGTTAAAGACATTCTGTCCAATCATATTTTTTCTATTGCTTGCAATTTTCCAGAACTGTAAAATAAATAGCTCTGAAATCTGTGCCTCTAGTTCTATTTCTATCTATTTAAATTTTCCCTTACAGAACCGTCTCACAAGTGGCTTCATCTTTGCTAACTTATTTTCCAAATTCTTTCTTTGACATTATTTTCTTTCAGGAGCTTATACTGCCACTATTTTAAATATTTTCATTATAGTTGTGACCTCTCAGAGAATTCAGGTCTTGACTGTGCCTTATGAAGAAAACAAAGAGGTTTGTAACTTACATCTTGCATACCTATTATCCATTTTGAAACTGACATCCTTTGACTGCACCACTCATCACTGCTGAATAATTCTCCCATGAGGGCTGAAGTCTTCACCCTGAACCTCAGCCTATTATGCTCCTCTTTAGTCAAAAATCTATCTTTGGATTTCTGATCCTAGAATTAATTCCAGGACGATAGCTCTAGTTCTCACATAGTGCTCTGGTTTCCCACTGCCTCCAGCACATTGCTGAGTTCATGACCATATTGGTTCTGCTTTTGATGAGAACAATATTTATATCTTAATAACTCCAAATGTGTATCTCAAACTCCAACATTTCAGTTCCCTCTCGTGTGATCTTTACAAATCCTTCCCAGACCAAGGGAATGAAAAGAACACAAGAGCCAGGAATAAAGCTGGCAGCACTCTCACAACATTTTGTTGCTTTCAAGAGCTTTCTATTTATTTTCAAACCTCATTCCAAATGAAGCCAGAGAGAAAGTGTCATATGCAGATGTACTGGACTGCATCTTCCACAACCTCCAAAAAATTGAACACTATTTTAATGAATTTATTTTCTCCTTTACATTATATTTAGAGCAACTACTTCAGTTACGTATTGACTAGAAGCAAACCCTCCTCATTTGCCTCTGATCTCTAACGTCTCTAATTATGCATTCTATCTCCTTTGAGGTATGACAGTCTTCTCAATGCTCCTTACTGCAGTCTCTTAGTCTCTTTGCATGAACTATGGCACCCAAGCTCTCTGATGTGATCGTCCTGCATATTGCACTCTGCAATCTCTCACTCTTCTCCACCATAACAAGCCCAGAAGCACAGCCATGAAAGGAAAAATATCCCTCCCCCTTTCAGAGGGAGACTAGCTAACCCAGTACTTCTTAAAGGAATGTTGCACTAACGGTATACAAAATTAAGAATAGACAGAATGGATGTTCTTAAGGCGTATAAGCTTTGTCTGATCCTCTGTTATCACTACCGTATGGCTTATGAATTTCAGTTCTTTTCAAGAATTTCCTAGGCAACCTCAAGCTTAATTTATCATCCTTCAAGGGCTTCAGAAATATTAGTTCATCTTCTTACAATCAACATTCACCCACACACACACTGAAATCATAAAATGTCAAAAGAAATTGATATTAAAAAAAAGTTACAGAGTACATGACTCGCATTACAGAACATGACAACAATGCTGCCTTCAACAACTTTCTCACCAGGTAGAATATGCAATCTTCTATGTAAATACTCTACATCAGTAGAATTTGGGCAGTTTCACTTGTGTGCTTTTTCCAAGATGCACCAATATCACTGACAGGAAGAATTTCCAGGTCAGCTTCTCAGGTAGTACAGGTGGAGCTACCTTCCTGGTTTCCATGAAGTCAGAGAAGTTATGTACCATGAATAAAAACTGAGAATCTGGTTATCCAAAACAGGGAAGGAAACAAAAACCAGCTCTCCAACTGTTTGAGAGAAAGCATAGAGTATATAATCACTTGATGTAACAAACACTGCCATATTGGCACAGTTTATAGCCTTTCCTCACTTGTCCATTTGATAATTCCAAAGTACTGTTTATGTTCCAAAAAAACCTTGGAAAACTTGAGGGTTCTTTAGAATTTTTTTTGCTATTTATCCAGTACTTCTCACTTCCTCTTATTCTCTTTAATGACTCCTTTCATTACTTACTACAAAACTGAAGAGCAATCAGTGAGTTAGCCTAAAATAAATTTACTTTCCTGACTCACACTGGTATGTGTGGTTTCAGGGTAGACATTCAGGTGCCTCATGTGAGCTCAGTGTTTTTTGACCAGATATATCTGTTAGAAGTACGGAAGTGCCCAGCATCTTTGTATGCTTCTATGCAATGGTATAAAGGACAGAAGGCAACTGCAACCTCCAGCTGTCTCCATTCAAAATCCACATAAATTGAGGATTCTCAAAGTAAGAATGGAGAACAATTCATGGCATCCATACTGACTGAAAAATCTCAGAAGGTCCATTGTTACTAATCAGGCATACTTTCTACTTCAACTATGTATCAGTGCCATTTCCCCGTACTCAAGACGTGCAAAAACCATGGTGGAAGCATCAGTTCCCACAGTGAAAAAGATTCAAAACGTTGCCCTCCAAAAATCACAAAAAACTTTACAAGACCAGTACGTAATGTTCCATGACTTGCTATGAACATGATGTTTCACTAAAAATCTTACATATTGGCATTTTTCTGAAAGAGCCTGAGAATGTTGTCTCAGTTCTGGTACAGCAAGTTGATGAACAGTCACTTATGCAACGCTGCCAACCAACAACACTCTACAATACACTCCATTATTCAGTCAAACCTTTGCAATAAACTGGCCTCACACTAAGAGCAGCTACCAATGGCCCAAGACAGACAATCCAAAAGATTCAGGTCAGCCAGTCCTGTGATATGAAACACAATATACGTCTATGGAGAGCTTTTTCTTTGTACAATATGAAATGGAGCTAGGAAATCTATCTTGACTTCTTTGTCTGCTGTAACCTGGATCAAATCACTGACATTTCCTCACAGTTCACTGCCAGTAAGTGCACGAACAGGACTCTGTACAGGTGCGTAGCAGAATTCCCTGGTGAGAACGCTGATGTGCCATTTGCTTTTTTCAGCTTTTCAGCATGAAACTTACATTCCAAATTAAGAATTAATCAAGGCAAAAGTGAATAATGCATTCTTAATATTCTTTGGTAAAGAAACGTCAAATCAACTTAACTATAGTACAGGATACATCTTGCTGTCAGAGGGAATAAAAGAAAATACAGGAGTTGAACCTGCTAGCCATGACAAGGAAATTCAATATACATTTGCAGCTCAATTGACAGCACTGTTCAAGAGATTGCAAACTCTCATGCATAACACATAGGCACACTGACAAATACTCAAAGCACCATCTTTAAGATCTTCAGTTGATCTATTCCTGTTGCTTAATCTCCATCTGAATCATGACACTCTACTTTAGATATAGTAATTATTCCCATAGCAACAAATATTGTATCAAAAAATGAGGCCATCTCTTCAGCTACAAAAATAAACATCTCTTTAGCAGAACACCTTCCCACACAACACCATGTTCAAGTGTAAATGTTATGTTTAACCTGAAATATAAGTGCTACTTATAGGAATTCAGAATTGCTTAACAATGCAACAGAACTATAATTATCTGATTCACTTTCTTACAGTCAAGCTCACTCTTTTCCTTGGACCATTTGTCTCCAGAGAACTTCAGTAGATAAGACACCATGCTCAGAGGCTGACTATACAAAGATGTATGTGCTCACTCCCTACTTCGAAGTGAAACTCTGAGAACCATCCAGCCAGGATGTATTAAAATTCCGTAACTATAAAAATACAGTAGAGGATTTCCTTACTTAACCTGCAAAAATGAAAACCCTCTGATTATCACATGCAGCCTTTACCATCTGGAATGTGACATGCCTGAGGAATTATATGAAATAAAAATTGAATAACCTACACTAAAATAAACCATTTTTACATTAAAAAGGACTGTCTACACAACATGTTGCACCATGCAAAAATTCAATTAAACTAAATTTTTTAAAAAAGATTAAAAAAATAGGACACTGTATAAGAAAGAAAAATAAAGACTTGTACTTGCACCACTGGAAACATCTACGTAGACATGACCGCAAAAACTCATAGCTAAGGCAGCTCAATCACATTCAGGAAACAAAATTAAATATCATAGAACTTCTACAACCTATCATCCTTGTAAAGTTCAAAGCATGACTGTAAGTGTACATTATAAAATAAAATCTGTTTTATTTGTTTGAATAAATCTATAAGTTTGAATAAATTCAAACCAGCCCCTACCTTTGCAGCCATAAATTATACTTCACATCACCCTTCTGTAATGAGTAAGAGACATAGGGACCTTCTAAGATTTGGTTCATTAACAAGAATGTGTTACTCAAAGGAAACAAATATGAAATTATCATTCAGTTTCAAGAATTCCCTGATGCCAGAGAAAGAAACAAAAAAACCCAAGATGATCTTATCTTTAAACAGCTTAAAAGGAGCTCCATGCTGAATTAATATTTTCTAGGACAGAAGAAGAAATCTTGGGCATCCCATATGTGGAAGAGGACCTATTATTAAGCACTCCTTCATTCTGCCTAACAAACACTGGCAGTCTCCTGAAATCTTCTTGATGACGTAGGTATATTTTGTCTGTAAATCAGGGCACTGTTCCTCTAATTTACACTTTAATGTTCCATACATCACGTGACCGACCAATAAACCCCTGAAACTGAAGAAGGCTCAGAGGACATGCAGAAGGGCTCTGTGCTTTTGCATCTCAGGGAAGAATCTAGGGAGTGACTGCCCATAGCTGTTGCAAAGGAAGCCGAATTTATCTCAACATAAAGGGGAACAGAAGGTGGCCTTTGTTTTAGAAAAATGGCTGTATCAGCTGGGTGGATCCACTGGCTGTGTAAATGTTCTTCCCTGAGTTAATCAGAAGATTGCAAATGTCTTCCTGAGCCAGCCAGGCCAGAACATGGGAAGTGTGTATATGGCTCGGTCCAACATAGAGTAGAAAAACTGAACATTGAACAAAATGAACTTTAAAGAGAGTAACAGGTTTGAGCTGACTTCAACCCACGTATTCCTTCCCAGCAAATGGTGACATCCAGAATCATGACAGCGAGCATATATAGACCAGTAATGGGAATCACATTTATATTGTGATCCAACTGTATATTGCAATTGCTGTATTGTGCATGTATTGTGATTTCAGTACATTGCTGTATCACTCTGCTAATGCAAAATCCTATGTAACATAAAATATCTTCCAGTAAATTTGGTATTAAATATTAAATACTTGTCATGTGGGACATCTAAAAGAACCCAGGCAGACAGTATCATACTCTGGAACAAGGAACACAGAATTCAGTTCTTTATTACTGGTATTTAAATTGTATTTATAAGTAAAAATACTGACTTGAGTTCTGCTAGTGTGTTAGGCATTACAGTTTAAAGCAGCCAGAAATCCCCTGGATAAGATGTAAACCTTCAAAGTTGAAGCATATGTTTAAATCAAGTTCAAAGACCCTTTACTGGATATACTTTGACAATATATCCTACTGGGATTCAAACACCTTATCAATATATCATTAAATATATCACTGATTTTGGTATGCTTTGATAATAACTATGTGGAGTGGCCTTCACACAATCAGAGTGCCATTTCTGCCTCTTATAGACTCCCAAGGAGAGCTTATCATGCAAGTCTGTTAGTATGCACATTTTTTTAAATACTCTTATATGAATAAAGCCTGTTTCTTGTAACTTCTGTTATGTTTCTGTCTGTAATTGCATCACATATTCATGCTAAAGTTTAAAATGGATCGATATGAGCCCACAAAAAGTATTAATGGGATGATGTAATACAGACTATTCCTATGCATTTAAAAACATCTCCTTACTGCCACCCCTAACAGTGGTCACAGATCTCGATTCTCCATGAACCATCAGGGCATTTTTAATTTGCTTAAAGTATAATGCTTTGTTGTAATGTTACTTTACTAGATACAATTCGTAATGAGGTTAAATATTTTGTTTCTTAAGGGGTAGAGCAAGTGCTCTTTTTTCCAAAAGAAAAGCAGAAACACTTGATGAGCCAATTAATGACTTTTAATAAATGCATAACAGTTGTTACAAACCTTACTGTATCATAAAATAATTCAGCCATAGTGGTACTGCTACTATAAGGTGATTAGCAATGCCAAACTCCATACTAGTTCCTGCTATCATATTTGTACCTTAAAATAATATTTATAAAGGATTAATGTAATAATATGTAATGTAATTTCAGAAATACCAGTTCTCATTAATGCGATTATTTAAACGCATCTGTATCCCTTTACATATTTAAGAAAAGTGAAACAATTCATTAAAACACACTATGTAGAAAGAAAATTACAGCCCAGAATCTGTTTTGGTACAAAGGAAACTCCTTCTATAACAAAGTACTTATAAACAGTTACTGTGCTGCTTTCCAAGTGGGTAAGTGAATGAAATAAATGTTTTCACAAATGTTACTGGTTTAATAGTTTGTGGCAAACTTCCTCTAACACTCAATACTATTGCTTTGAACGGTTTTTGCTTACTAAGTTAAACTCAAATTCTCAGACGGAAAACATTTGGGCCATTTGCAGAATGGGCTGTTGCCAGTATTTGCTGATTTAACCCAGCAGATGTGAAAAGCCATAGACGCTAATACAGTACAATTTGCTTTTGCCAATCTCAACAATGATTTTGCTGCTTGGGGTTATGTTCTACTGATGTTTCCTGGCTTTGTACAGCAGCATTCTCTGCTATGAAGAGCATAGCAGCATCTGTTATTTTTCAGGTAGTTGAGCATAATCTCAGCCCTGGGAGGCATTATCTATAGTTTCACATGTCCTGGAGGAAATAATAATAATAATAAAAAAAAAAAAGTCAGTCAGGGAAAAAGACTTGCAACTTCAAAACTTAACTGCTCCTGCAGTATATCAGCAAACTCAGTTTCAGAAATTGTGTTGCTTTTTTCAGTAATGAAAGCCATAGATTTCATAGCAAAATATGAAAATGTAAACTTTCTAATTTCTTGTACTGCACAAGAAATTTAATTTCTTGTATGGTACTGTACAGTAACAGTACTGTAAACTATATACACATTTTTTGTTAGAGAGTCTAATTGCTGAATTATCAATTAACAACTCAGTTCTCATAAAAATTATATGTAAAGATAGCCATACTGAATCAGAGCTCTAGAGGCTAACCCTGAGAGCTCCTGGATTAAATAAGGTTTAGCTCACAAAAGAAACTAATGGTGTGCTTTATTAAAAAAAAGTAAAATATCAAAAAAGTGTAACATGTCAGTTGTAGCAGAGAACGAAATGTTTTAAAAGGTCAGAAAAATTCAGAGTTCAAAAAATGTTTAAAAAGACAATTTGATGGAATTGAAAGATGCATTTAGCTACTGGGATACTCTGATTTTTCTTGAGCCTATCATTAGAGTCCCATAATGAAATTCAAATTTGTTTTGTGATTGAACTGTGTATTGCAATTGCTACACTTTGCTAAATGTAATTTGTACTTGTATTGTGATTGAACTGTATATTACAATTGCTACACTCTGCTAAACGTAATTTGTACTTTCACTGTGATTTAAGTGCATTGCTGTATCACTCTGCTAAATCGAAATCCCATGTAACTTCAACTAATTTCAAATAAGAAAATTTTGTGTTACTCATTAAACCCTCCACACATGGAATATCTAAAAGAACATGGTCAGAGTATACTATACTTTGACATTAACAGGCATAGTCGGCAGGATATTCCTGAGGGTAAGCAGTACCCATTAAAGCCGTAATGATTACTTTGGCAAAAACATGCTTTCTGATTTGGTGTTAGTCACAAATAAGAACCTAGTAGAGAAAACCTGCATTGTGGATAAGAACAGGTAGCGATAAGACTGGCTGCAGACAGGACCACTACCATTTATAAGAAGTGACAGAATTATTATAAATACTAGCAAAGGCTGGAAAAATCTCACCAGTAACTTCGAAAAGGAGGGATGGGAAAACCATAGCCAGGATTTTTCATGGACAGCAGAAAAAAGCACTGATCCAACTGATGAATTTGAAAAATTGAAAGGTTCTAACAAGTTGAAGAAAGGAGAGAAAACCAGGGCTTCACAGGTTGCTGAGTATTTACTTGTAAGTAGTAGTGCAGAAGTTAGAAGAGGAGAAATTAACACATAGCATGCTAGAACAAGAAAAAGAAACAGTTATAAAAGATAACAAAATGCATAAGCAATGTACACAGAGAATCAAAATAAGTTCTTACACTCAAAGTTGCCACCTCAAATCATATGTGATGACCATACACATAGGGATCATTTACTATGGTCTACTGAAATAGACCTCATTCAAATGAAGGCCACCACATATACCAAGGACAATGAATGATCAAGAGATATCTGGTTTGATACTGATCCTTTTCAGGGTGATGACTCAAGTGACTCATGAGAATAAAGTATTATGAAAGTGTTTGCTCCCGTGGCAAAAACCAAACAAAGCAAGCAATGGGCCTGAACCAGTTGCAACCCACATATTCCTTCCCAGAGCCTGGAAACATCCAGCATTGTGACAGTAAGCATATTATTAGATACCAGTAATGAAATTCGAATTTGTATTATGACTTAACTATATATTGCAATTGCTACAATCTCCTAAACGTAGTTTGTACTTGTATTGTGATTTGAGTGCACACTGTATCACTCTGCTAAATCAAAATCCCATGTAATTTCAACTGACTTCAAATAAGTAAATTTTCTATTATGCACTGAATTTTCTATATGTGGAATATCTAAAAAGACCCTGTCAGACTGTACAGGACCCAACTTTTTCCTCTAACAAATGGCAAAGTAACTAAAATGTATTTGATTTACATTGCTATGCTGCTGATAAACTAACTTTTAGAAAGCTCTGAGGACTCATGGCGTAGAGAATCAGTTTACATTTATATAACCTGTAAAACTAGACTTACAGGACTATAGCGTTGACATTTTTTAAAACTACCATTTTTGTTTGCTTACTAATTCTTGCAACAAAATCATTCTCTACTTCAAACAGTGGACCATAAAAGTACATTATAAATATAAGGGGTAAAAATTAATTTTTCATGCACTGAATTCCCTAAATAGCCACACAACATTTCTGTGAATATGGAATGAAGAATTGAGCCCTAATAGTTAAGGCTCAAATTGTCAAAGATGTCTACTAATCCTGGCTACCTAAGCTGAAGCACAAGCAACAAATTCTTAACCGATACTAAAAAACATGAATTAACTAGTGACTCCAGAAATACAGATACTTATCATGTTCAAAACCCAAGCTCAAAGGTGACCTGTTAGCTAAGCAACTGTATTTAAAATGTGGACATGAGGCCACAGAAAGGGAGATGTTCTTATATCTGTAAGAACTGCCAAGATGAAATATGTATAGCATATTTATGTTATAATTTCCATTTTTATATGTATATACCTTATAGCAATTCCAGTAATTTCACTTGTCTTTACACTGTGTAAGTTTAAAGAATAGCCACTGTATTTATAATTTAGTTCAAAGAGGCATCTCATCAAGATCGAAACAGAAACAAAAGAAAACCTGCTGGAATTTACCACAGCCTATCAGCAAAAAACGTAGCTGTCAGTGCAACACCATTACAAGAACAGTTTACAAGCTAAAGACTGACAGATATCTGCTCTCCTGAAAAGCTTTAATTCACAGCACTGTAAAAGACTTATTACCAGCTGCTTTCTCCATTCCATTCCCTCACGTAATTTTTTACAATTTTTAATGAACAAAATTTTTATTTTGCATTCCAATTCAATTTGCTTGTGGTCACTGTACTTACCAGCTAGAAGATTTGATCAATAGCTAAAATTATATTGGAATTTTTAGGAACTGCTATTGCCATCCACGCACAGGCTTACCAATTTACTAATGAAACACCATAGTTTGCCATCTAGTTTCAAGAGCTTACTAAAGCTCATTTAAGCTAACCAACTCCAAAAGTAGAATATGTATTTCAAATTACATTTATTTCACATAATTAAAGATTACTTAAACCTGAAGGTCTGATCATGTATATCTTTATCCCAGTATTTGGTATATATGATGTCAACACTGTAAAATTAGTGTATTATAAAGGATTCAATGAAATACATACACTTCTCTACATAAAAGACGAAACCATTATTTTATTTAATTCTTCCTCTCTGTTTACAATTAGTATCTCGTGAGCTCTGGAAACTTAAGGGATGACCCCTGAAAACCAACACTGGAGTGGTCCCTACCTTTGTCAATTACCCGTTGGAGTTAACAAACATAATTATATTATCAGTGTAAAAGTATTAGTGTAGTAGGCTTTTTTCTCCCCAATTTTCCTTCTGCCTTCTAAGAATTTTTCAAGCTAGCACACAATCTAATTCTTACTATTTTCTAAAACACTCTACAAAACTTGTCCAACCTACTTGTCAGTATGTGCATCTGTACAAAAGTGAAAAAATACAGAAAACTTTCTCCCAATCTTTAGGCATCTCTTGCGTATTAAAAGGGGTCACTGAGATATGGCAGAATTATTTGGTACTTCTTCTTTATTCTAGAAATCAACATGTATCTTCATTGACCATACTGGTGAGTACTATACTGTCAAATAAATATCCAAGTATTTAAAGCTGTTAGAGCGATTTAGAAATATTACAGAGAAGATTCACCAACATACTCTCATTTTATGCTACTCTAGAGAGAAAAAACAGTACCAAGTGGGGAAAACATATTTTATAGTTATTTTATATCTCTTAGGCAGCACAAATCTAACCTATGTCCATTCCAGCATAAGTGTCTCTGGGCAAAACACAAGTGAAATTTTGAGGAACCAGGCTACTTGAATGCCTACAGTTAAGATTGTGCTGAAGTCCTCAACTGAACCAAGGCCTCGGGTAGTTACTTACCTTCATAAATTAAGTATGGAAGATGCAAAACAGAAAGACTCGATCATAGGTCCAAATCCACATGACAAATCAATGCCTGAATTTGAACTAAAAATTATTAGCTTCAGGCTGCAGTCCCTACACAGCTCACTGGGGCAGGTGCACCCTCGCTGACAGAGACCGGGGCTTTAACATGGCAGCCGCTGACTCTTTTCGCGCCCTCACTTTTCGCGCCTTTACGCCCTTACCGTGACTGTTGTCACGTACACAGCCGCCGGTAGATGGAGCCCTCAGCAAACAGGGAACTGGCACGGCCATGTATGACCACGGGTCAGATTCGACTGCGGTATAAATGGAGCCTTGCCGGAAGGCAAACGGAGCCAGTCCTCCTGGGAGCAGCGGGTCTGCGGTGGGGGACTCTCCCCTTGGGTCGGGACGCCGTCCCTGGGCTTGAGAGCCCTCGCCTTATTAGGTGAGTGATTGTGCATCTTGGGTCATTGTTCTAAAGCTTAGGCATTCTTAAGTCAAGTCGGTTGTGTAGCATTGATTTCCATTGGCATCCTGAACTTGTGGTTAACAAATGTTCATCGGAGTACCAAAACATTGTTGATTAGAATAAATCTTATTTTGGGTTTCACCACCTGCCTAATTTGACTTTGTGCCCCCCCCGGGACAATCACTAAAGCAAATATCCCATAAATACTCCATACACTAGACAACAGTTGCATTCAAACTCCTTCAAGGATCAATTTCTTAAGTGTAATTATTTTGTACATTTAAAAATATATATATTACACACACCTCTCAGCCAAGAAAAAGCATTTAATAAAACCCCACTGGCATTAAAATCAAGTCACTTCCAATATGGATGGTTTACAAAGCAGCTTTTGGTTGGTTGCAGCTCTGATGGTTTTCAGATTTTGACAAAGGCAATGATAACTCTACAGGCTAGTTTATTTTAATTTGGAAAAAAAATTACTACTATGATATCTTGGAAATAAGATAATTTATTAGGCAATCTTCCATACCAATTCCTCGGGGAACTAATCCTCATTAAATGCAAGTCATACATTTTCTGTGTTTCTCTTTGGACTACAATTACAGAAGCAGAAGCTCAGCTCCAGAAGATAACCTTACAGAAGAGACACCTGTCTCCTTGGCAAACATCACACCCAGTTTGCCTACCAGCTCCATAGCTACCCTTGAGAAGGCTGTTGAGAGGCTGCACTAATACAGCGGTTTATAATAATTTATAATAATTAATACTAATACAAAACGAAATCCATTTTTGTTTTGGCGCACTTGATAATGAGAAACTATACATGCCTCTGTAGCTAAGACTGCAGTTCTAGCCACTCCTTTAAGAAATAAAATATTATATTTTAAAGCTAAGAAAGCTGCGCAATTATAGTTGTAAGGTTCATGTAGAGGACAATAAGTCTTAATGATCACTACATATACCACTGTCCAGCAAATGAGGCATAAATGTTAGAGGAACTGGTTTGTTTTCCCCTCTTGAATCAAAATAATGGCTATTCTTAGATCCTGGCATTTGTAGGTGTCCACTCTAAGGCAGATAAGAGCTGCTTCTGAAAGAAGTCAAGAGACAAGAGCCTCCAGTGGCAATAATCAGAGTTGTCAGTTCTTGCCATTTCTGGAGATCAGCTGCTAGCCCACAAGGTTGACAAGAGTACTGGACATTCAGGAAAAGCTTATATTTGACCTTTCAAGACCTCCCTTTCCTAAATACCTACTAAAGATTCTACCACAATTTTGTAAAGTTTCTTTGAGTCTTCAGGATACCACATGCTACATAAGTGCTAGAACTTTTTATTAATTATGGTAATCAAATCTTGAAAACTGAATTTAAACAAATCAGAAGCAATGTAGGTACCAGAGGAAAGGAGAGAAAACACATTTTTCTAGCATAGTGATACCATTGCAAGTGGTAGATAGTGCTGATCTCTTCTAATGCTAGATGATGAAGTATGAAAAATGCAAATTCTGTACTTGATTAACTAATACTCTTACAAGAGAAAAGTATTTTTAAAGAAGTAAAACTGTAATCAAAACCCAGATCAATACAGTATGGGAGTGAAAGCAATACTGCAAATTATAATACTAATGTATTATACTAATGTGGCAAAAATAAACATGCCTCTATCAATTGGTTAACAAATTCTTCTCTACTTCCTAAGTAATACCAGAAAAGAAGAGTTAACATTTCTTTCTGAAATAAGTAAGAATCTTCATGCAGAATCTGGCATTTTAAGCTCTGAAGCAAAAGAATCATTGCATAATTGCATCTACAAGTGTAATTTTCCCCTATTTCAGCATGTTTAACCTATTTATGATATTACTGAACGTTCCTTATATGGCTTGACTACTAGTATCAGATCAAGCACATCTCAGAGGATGCTGAGAGTGAACATAAAAACTAAAGAAGCTTTATTTATGTCATAGCAGAAGGAAAACTACAGCTGTAAAACTAGCAATTTTCACCAAACTCTTGTCCAAGCCACTCTTTCCATTCACAATAGTTTTCTCTCTTTTGTTACAAAGTAACGAAAGCAAAATGACTTTGAACTTCTGAATCATATTTAAAACACTAAAAACCATATACAAAGAAACCCATACTGAATTCAATCTATGCACTATCATTATATCATTTGGGGCAATGGGAAATTTTAGTCAACTTCAATCTAAAAGCAGTTTCTAATGTTGCGTGCCCAAATATTGCTGGAAAGAAATCTCTGGGACCAATCAATGTGCATCCAAAGTCAGTATGCTTGCTCCTTCTGCTGAATTTGCTTTTTTATTGCTTAAGTGAGCAGAAATATAACTGCATTAAATACAAAAGAATAATATTACCACAAGCTAATATACTGCATTGAGCATAAGACCAAGGTTCATTACGTAAAAATTATTAGTATTTTGTGTGTGACATACAGCTCACACTGTACTGCTGCACTTATTTTTCTAAACTGGCAGCCTGAGCTGTAATTTCTGGGATTGATTCCCCAGTCTGCAGTATTTCTCATTGCTCAGTCCTTTAGGCATTAATTCCACAAAAACAATCATAATAAGGGAGACTCAGAAGTCAGACATACATAGGGAAAGGCTTCAGGGAGAGTAAACAAAAAAAATAATAATGCCAATACACCACAAAGAAACAATTAACCCAATCATTTTTCTGTAGAAGAAACATTCAGATCATAAAGAAACATACACATAAAGAAGCATATGCAGTGATACAAAGAAAACACAAAACTCAATGTCCAAGTGATCCTGTGCAAAAAAATTAATTTCTGCCAAAGCACTCTGTATTAATAGAGAATCCAGAAGTCTCTGCTAAGATTTAAGCATGCTGTCAAATATGATAGCATTCTATTTGCAAAATTATGATTCTGAAATGGCTGACAGTGTCAAAGAACGCTGCCTTCATATTATTAACAGCCTCTGATCACCTCTATTCACAGAAACTTCCTAATAAAACCCTAGTATCTGAAGGACTTCAAATGCATTAATTTGAATATAAATTATCTGTATTAGAAATGGCTACAGACTATCCAACTTGTGGAAAGTGACATGATTTGCAGATGAACTATAAAGCCCCAATTTCTTAATTTTTCTTAACAGCGCTAGCCCATATCTTCTTCTTCCTCCATTTTGTTTACATTTATGATTTTACTGGACCCAGATAAATTAAAATATAAAGATAAACTAATGTGTCAATATACACAAATCCTCCTTGTAAAGGAATAGATTAACTCAAAAATTACAGTACCAAGAAACTATAGTATCGTAGCTATTACCAGCATCATTTTTGTTCAAAAAACACAGAGAACAAGCACTGAGTAAGTGTGCATGCTGAATTACATTTCTGATAACTCCAGAATATGGATGAAGCACCTTCATAAAGAGGAACATAATCATTAGTACATTGATACTGATTACTCCCCTGATACCTGACAACAAACATTCTTGAACTTGATCAGAAAAATCTCCTTTGACTGGCATTCATCTAGCCACAGATCTTTAACTCGCATGCCAGCAGGCGCCAGGAAAGCTAATGAGGCTTCAGTTTGCCAGTCTCCCTCAGCAGTTCTTCAGTCTCTGTCTTGGATGTAAACATTCTGCTCCCCCAAAATCTATTGTTTCTCTTCTGGTGTTCTCACAAAAGCATGCTGATAAATTAGATCACAACGAGAGACAGACGCATGGAAATAATATCAAATTCCAGTTCCAGCTAGGATATACTAATGACTGCCGTGTCCAATAAAACTCTTAATTACTTCCTTCAATCAGTAAGCAGACAGGTGCATAATAGCTACTTGAAATTATACTAAGACAATGTTTTCTTTCCTAACAAAACACACCCTTATCTACCAGAAGGACAATCGTCGTGTAAAGAGGAAAGACTGGAAGGTGTATGACTTCTTGTTGGGATGCTGCTACTTTCACATAAAATTGAGACACCAGGAAGCTGACAAACTACTAGATAAGACAGCAAACGAAGAGCAGAATCCTTGAGATTAACAAATCAGTGTCATCACATCATCATCTAGCCAGATTATATCATACACAATCCATGCTTAAATAGGAATTTTACACTATGTTTTAACTATAAGGTTGAAAAAGCATCAGTAGGCAAAAGGAATATAATCTCTAATTAAAAAAGAGCAATTTCACTGCAACCTACCACATATTTAAATCTTTAATTAATTTACTAGATGAATCTTAATATCATCCTTTTTGTGTAAATTACCATAACACTTTCTGAAATATGCTCTGTCTAGCCCTCAAGGTATCCAAACATATCCATATATGATACAGATCATGGGCCTAAGCTGTTTCTAATTTTCAGAAAGATGCTTAACAGCTAATTGAAGTATCATGCCTGGCAAAACTGCAGCTCAGATAAGAAGAGAAAGTATGGCTTTCCCAAACTAGTGAGATGGAAGACACAAATCAATGACTTCAGGCTTGGAACAAAGAAGAAGATGTATTGATGAGGGACCAGTTAAAATTACAGCACCCAGCTCAACAATGCCTAAATTGGTGCTAACTGAAAGCATAATATTCCTTAGTTACAAGAAGAAGAATCAATTAACAGGCGTGCTGTCTCTCTCTGAAGTCAAAAAAGTTTATCTGTAGCTGTAAGAAATAGCTACTGTTGACTAGAGGTTATAATTGAGGGGAAAGAAAAGATCAGGAAGCCAGCAAGACTCTTATATCACTTAAAGTATGAAATAAGAGCTCCAAGCAAAATGCAGCTACAAAGTGCAGGTACACACTGAAGCGTACAGCAATGCTGGAATCAGACTTGTAGCCACAGACACAGTATCAGCTCCATTCTGCACCACACAGCCTATCAAAGTGTTTAAGGCAGAGTGAGGCCCAATCTCTAATTCTGCTAACTGAAGAGATTCTGGAGAACAGTACTTGAAAAGCCTGTGCATTACAGACCTAAAATGCTACAGCAATATGAAAAAGGAATGTATTTGTTTTCCATTTTGATGGATAGTTTTGATGCACAGTTCAATAAGCTTCACAAGCCATGTTTGATGGAATAAAGTAGCTTTATTCATCAACTTTGGCTGGCTGTATACGTGATTGCTGGGTAAAGCAGATTTACTTTTTCTATTTACTTCAGAGAAGCGAATCCCTATCTTGGGTAAATTTCTTAGCATTTGTAGCCTGTCTACACAAGATGGTGGCTCTCTAAAGTTAATCACTCAAGTAAGCTCCCAAAAAGACCATCTGAGAAGTCCTGAGTATTGTTTTAATGTTTTTGATCACTGTGGTATCTAGTCACAGAGCACTAAATTTCATGGCTGCAGAATTATTTATTTTGTACAGAACTCTCTTCTATATATCACTGTCATTTATCATCGTTATTTATGGATATGCTTCTTAATTTCTACTTCACTCTATGACTTGAAGTGCCTGAAGGTACCATACAGTATCCAATAACATGCATATCTGCAATCTGTAGTGAAGATCTGGACAAGTGTATTCAAAATGATTGCCTAACATTACACTTATTTATGCAATTTAGTTAAAAAATGGAATTTTGTGGTCACTACTCAGCATTGAAATAAAATTTTTTAAAAATTACTTAAAGTACCTAAATGCCAAATCAGAAGCCCAGTCTTACACATCCCCAGGAAGGCCACTCACCCTGCTTCCAGTTGCTTTGTGCCACTTAAAAGGAAGCAGAAAACTGCTCTAAGAAAATTTCTCAAGAATTGTTCAGCTGGGGAAATAGAAACCAGACCTTTTGCTGCTTTCTAATACACAAAGGTTGTTTTCATTATGTCTAAAACCAGAACTATGTTTTTCCACCTCTTTCTATGTTTGTGAAAATATGGTACTTTTTAGATCTTGCACACTATTCACTACCTGCAAACCTGAACACTACTTAGATACGGTTAGACGCATATATACAGACATGAGACATATAAATGACATATGCATCAAAATCAGCTTTTGCATGACTATTTTAAATCAATAGAGTAAAACTGATTTACCAAATCTACAGGGAGAGAGATGTTCATTCTTTCCATATGAAACTAAGCAAAATCCTGGAAATGAAGGCATATGTGACGACCCTTGGTAAGCTTTTGATGATACCCTGTGCTGCTTTCGGCTGGGATAGAGTTAATTTTCCTCTAGTAGCTGGTATAGTGCTGTGTTTTGGATTTAGTATGAGAATAATGTTGGTAACACACTGATGCTTTAGTTGTTGCTAAGCAGTGCTTACACTGGTCAAGGACTTTTCAGCTTCCCATGCTCTGCCAGGGGCACAAGAAGCTGGGAGGGGGCACAAGAAGCTGGGAGGGGGCACAGCCGGGACAGCTGACCCAACTGACCAAAGAGATATTCCGTACCATATGGCGTCATGCTCAGTATATAAAGCTGGGGGAAGAAGGGGGGGAAGTTCGGAGTGATGGCGTTTGTCTTCCCAAGTAACTTACACGTGATGGAGCCCTGCTTTCCTGGAGATGGCTGAACACCTGCCTGCCCATGGGAAGGAGTGAATGAATTCCTTGTTTTGCTTTGCTTGCGCGTGTGGCTTTTGCTTTCCCTATTAAACTGTCTTTATCTCAACCCACCAGTTTTGTCACTTTTACTCTTCTGATTCTCTCCCCTTCCCACCAGGGGGGAGTGAGCGAGCAGCTGTGTGGGGCTTAGTTGCTGGCTGGGGTTAAACCACAACATACTCAGAAGTCTGTAGCCTTTTTCTTGAATGAGAACTATAGTATCTTAAGAAACTGACTCCCAAATGTCCAATGTCTATCAAAAAACAGACAACAAGGAAAAAGCAGCTTTAAAGCACTTTAGGGGACTATGACTTACACCAAAGATTTGTATTCAAAGGATTCTTATGTCACTTTTAGTTATGTTTACACAATTAAAACCTTGTTCTTAAACACAACTGTTGTGAGTTCTAATACGGAATATTTGATCTGTGAATATACTTGTTTGAAATGATGTCTTATTGCTCAGAGCTTTTTGCAAAGACAGATCCAATGTTTTTAGAAGAATTTGATTGAAAACAGGCAAAAAGTACATGACCTGCCTGTGGATTCAGAGGCCTCACTGTTTACGTTTCCTATGCAGAAAGAAATTATTTCATCTTGGTTGTTTTTGCAAATGCCTATATACAATCTCATAAAGACAGAAAAAGATCGTAAGAAGAATTTATTAAACAGTACACTCACCTTCATCACTAGTTGCTTGCTGTTTAACCAAAGTCATTGGAGATCTAGCTGGAGGTTTATTTAGTGGATGACGCCAACTCTTAGATATTTTCTTTCTTTCAACTTCCGCTGACTGAAAAGGAAAAAACACAACTAATCTAGTATGTAATTCTGCAAAGTTAATTTTGATGAACAAAAACATTCTTCTGTAAACAAGCACAGATGTCACTTCTGTAAATACTGCCAAGGTACTTGAAGCACCTTTAGTGTACCAATAAAACATTTGTCTCTAATTCAGAATATATACTTTAATTAAAAAAGAGCAATCCTTGTCAAACACAAATGGTTTGAGATATAAGTTACTGCAGCCCTTCCCAAATTGCAGAGCATAAATCCTGGTTTGATCAGGTGTGAGGGGAAGAACAGCCCAAACAATTTTCCAGAACCAGAAGTACAATACAGCCACTAACTATGGCTGGGAAATTCAGGCAGAAACCCACTGACTTGATTTGTGAAAGAGTGCAAAATTACTGAGGAAGTAAAAAAATGATCTGGAGTTGAGATAAGAAATTAAGAGTCCTGATATGCAATTAACATGTTGATTTGGGATATAAGGAAATTCTTTCCTCCCTCAAGCACCCTTATGTACATTCAGCTTGAATTTATCCAAGCTTCAAGAACTAACGCCAACACTACAAACTCTAGAAGTGCAGCTTTCACAACTCCAGATTTGAGTGCCGGTGGGGGAATCACAAAGTCAACCAGCTGCTGATGGTATCTGGAGGTTCAGGAACAGAGGAAGGGCAAGAACACTGCCAGAGGGGTGGGAAGGACAGAGTCTCACAGGATTCGTATGGACCACAGCATTCTGCTCCTCAACGCCCTGGATCTAACCTAGCAGATTACACACATGCCCATTGACTGATTTGAGGGTTGAAAATTACTACTATAAAATGGGAAGTAAATTACAAAACATCGTATTTACTGTGATAAGCAGAGGGAGGAAGATGTGGTTAAACCACAGGACATGTTTATGATATAGAAAAAGTTACCGAGTAAAAAGGGAAAGAAGATCAGACTTTTTCATTGCATCAGTACAATATGCTTCTTCACTTATAATAAAAGAGAAAGAAAGAGTATGCAGTTATGCTGGAGAATATCTGAAACCTCATATATAAATGGCTGAAAGGCACAGAAAGAGACAAATATAATCTCTAATACATTTTGATTAAAACACTGAGATGTTTACAGTGCTCCTTATTATTACAGTGGAAGGGCTGGAGCCAAGATTATTAAAACTCACAACATTGCAAAAAAATCATTAGTGCACAGTTCATGTCTGTGAAAGGGCCAGTATGATTTTGCTTTGGCTTCTAAAATATGTTTCCCACTAAGTCTGGCAATCTGGCAGTGGATTTCCTGCTCTCTCTCTGCCAAACCGGGATTGAACTCACAACTCAGAAAGCTACTGTGACTACCACCACAGCTTAATTTTTCATTATGCTTCCCAAAGTCAAAGCTGCCCACCCTTCATAGCAGAATAGCAAGAGTAAAAAAAGACTGTAAGTTTGTAGGTGCCCCAATGAGAAAGCATTATTAAACCTTCTATTTAAGAATGTAAAAATAAATTCCTTTTATTAGAGGGATCTTTTCCTTCAAGTGTTTCCTTCACATGTTTTAGGCCATTTCCAATGTCCAAGAATAGCAAGTTTCAGACCCTGAAATCATACTGTTGTATTATCCTGCTATAGCCATGTCTTGAAGACTCACTTTCTCCAACTTCAGTACTATGGATACAGTTTCAACTAAAGCAAGAAAGTCCATAAGATTTCATAAACTATGTGAGATAATATAATAGAATGAAAGCAAAGTTTGTTTCCACCTAACTCAATGTAGAGATGCTCCTCAGCTTTGCTTCATCCACTTCTTCATTTGAGAAGGGCATCAGTCCAAAAATAAATTACCATGTTCTTCCACACTGATATATTCTGTCCTTGGACAGTAAGTCTCTCAGAATCAACCCATTCTGCTGACATTTTACCAGCATACTGTTAACTCTCCTTAAGACTCAGTCAAAACAGCCATTTTTTTGAAACACAAATGCATGATACCAAATACAGCACTCATCTCTAATAATTTCAATTTCATGTCAATAGCAATAATTAAAGCTGATAGCCTTGCTCATACTGGCAGGCACCGAACATGGGAATAGCTTGAGAATAGTTGCTGACAATTCGGATTCACAGATATAAAGTGAAATTACTAGATATCTGACATCAGAGGGAAAATATGTCAACAAGCAAGCTCCAGAAACATTCTGCTTTTGGATCCAAATTCCCACTCTTGCCTGAACACTTCAAAACATGTTCAAATTAGCATCTGATTAAAATAATGCATATTCTTAAGTGCTTTAATATGGATATCAGGTCTCATTAGAAACATGTTCATCCAATTTCATTAAATCAGGAATATATTACTATAATGATGTAATTTGCTTCACATACACTGGATGTTTCCATGCCATCTTCTTCATCCTTTTTTACCATGGGCACTTCTCCATGTTCCAAGCTACTTCCACAGCTTTCTAGGTCACTGACATCATCCTCTATCGAGACATTTTCCTCTTTATCTGGGTCTTCTGCTTCAGGAGCATGTCCCTCTGACTTATGGTATGGTATGGATGAAAAAGACTGATTCTGAGATTTCAAACTCTCTTCTTTTCTACTGCTATCAGAAGAGGGCATGTGGCCCACAGAATCTTCCAATGTAAAGAGAGGATGACTGGAATCTGTCCTGTCCTCATCTTCCGTTTTTGTTTTCTCTAGTACAGGAACAGGGCTTGAAAATGAGTCTGAATGGATGCTTCCTATAGATCAAGAATATGATTTGTTAATAAATCTCACTTTATATTACTGTATTTCATTTCACAACAATCCGAGTTAAACAAATTCAAATCATGGTTCCTTATTTAGAAATCATACAGAAAAGCGTTTGGTACAAGGACATACACAAGTGTGGAGTATAGCTTTGATCAAAGAATAAATTAAATGTAAATGGTTTTAGTTTGGCATATGAAATATGTTTTTAATCATTTAATCGGTATTTTGTATTTAAATTACAACAGGTCTTCATGTCATTCAAAATAATCAATATTCATGTAGCTTGTTTACTCTGACAGCCCACAAGCACTTTGACTAGTTGGAAAAAAAAAATAAAAGGTTGGTATATTGAACTTTATACTCTGCATTTATACCTATTATGCCTGTTTTAAAAAATCAAAATAAACAAAGACTAATGGTTTATAATTAGGAAGATATATTTCAAATAAATACCAAGAATATTTTGAAAACAGCAGCACTGGTCTAAAAATGAGGAGCAATTAGCATAATTTTATATTTCAATAATTAGCATAACTTTATATTTCAGTGATGCTGAAGGGTGAAACTGTGTGGATTTTACTTTATTAAAATTCTTCACCTGCTGATGCTTGCATGGGATAGACAGAACAATGGGTTAGAGCAGTCACCCAAAAAGCATGTTCCTGAAGAACTCTGTGGCACACATGACAATGAAGTTTGATTCAGCAGCACATCCAAGGCATTAAAGAAAACAGTCTCTGTAAAGTCCCTTCCCATTCTTTCTTTACAATGGTTATTTGAACTTGTTTTTCTAAAAAATTTCCTTTTCAGGTCAAAGGAATATAACATTTAGTAATACAAAGCCCATCCAATGCCAAAACATAATGTCGGGTACAAAGAGTCCTGCCTCGACTGAGTGTAATGGACATCCTAGCCAGAGATAATGCAGGACAAATGACCATCTCCAACATGAGTACCGGATCTTTCACCATCATGTCTAAGAAGGTCCTTTTCCCTACTAAGGTCCAGGCACCACCCTTCAACAGCACAAAGGAAAGAGGATAGCGCTCCACTCTTCTCTGCTTTTCCTTCCCTTGTCAATGAACACAGAATGGCTGCTAACTAAATACTAGTTTCTCAGTGGTTATGAACACTCCAAACCTCTATTAAAAGTTGGGGAAGTTGTAAAGGAATAGCACCTTTAAAAAAAAAGATCATTAGAACAGACCTGGAAAGGCTTTGATAGAGCACCAACTAATTTGTATGCAGGAATTTCTAAGCCTCCACATTGGAATACTCACTTTGTTATATTTATGTGGATCAGTCCTGGTGTTTACCACCTCCAAATAACCATTAACATAACCATTAATATTCACAATCAGGGAAATACTCTCTATATGCAATTGGCAAGTACATTTTCAGTATCAATATAAAACCAAATGGGAGTGCTCACAAACTTAAAATTGCAGTTTGCCTTTCTGAACAGGAATGTGAAACTACACCTGAACTACAATGAAATGTGGAACAGGAGAAAAGTCCAGAATAGACTAAGTATATTAGTATAAAATAGTTGTGGGGAAAAAAGAACCATCTTTGGCTTGACAAGGCCTTTATAACTTACATTGTCAGACAGCTCAACAGGAAGTGACAAGAAATCTGCAGTCTCAAAATAGAGCATTTTTGTGCACAAGTATAGACCACTTCTAATATGCAGCACTCTTCATGTAAATACATGTAGCATCCTACAAGCACGTATGTTCTATACTGTTTGCGTAAGTGTTAGGACATTCTATATCATTTCTGTATCAAAAAGATTTTGCTGTAAAATGTATCAGTCTATTGAAGAAATATAATTTACAAAACCTCATCCTTTTTGCCCCTTTAAAAAACACTTCATTAAAACAGTTTAGGTGATATTACTCTGAGCTCAGAATATTAATTTTGGCATTTTCTCATTCTTACTGAATATCAATCTTCTCTGCATAACTTTGTAAGTATTATAGTATGCTACTTAGGATAATACTATGCTTTAACATCCTCTGATTTGTGGCATTAGAGTATCAACAGCCTACAACTTACATGTGAAACATAATCAGTCCTTATCTCACCTGCAACCTTGACATTATCCAATAAATGTTGATCCAGCTGCATTCTACTACTGTTTTCTTCTTCCCCAGAAGGCACTCCTGTGTTTACCAGTTTCACTTTTTTTCCAGGTTCTTCACTGACCTTGAAGCCATCAGTAGCTGCTTCAGACTCTATGATTTCTGCACCAGCTACCATAGCAGATACTCTCTTGTCCTCTGGAGTTTTAAGCTTTTTAGATCGAGATCTGGTGTGCTGGAAGCTGTTATAAGAGATATTGCTGTCAGAGTAGAATGTCTGTCTTGGATAAGATAAAACATCTACCAATATATATGTCCCTTTCACCTGCTTAAAGTGGTAAAAAACTGACAATTTTTCATCTTTTTGTGTTGAGATAGTGTTTACAATTTATTAAGTGATAGATTAAAAATTGATTGATTTAACTTTCTAATCTTTTATCACCATTCTACAGCACAGTTATTAAACTGTAAAAGTAAAATAACCTTAGGTAACTATTACTTAACCAGCATCCTAACTAGCTTTTTAATGAATAATTCTTTTGAACCTGAAAGAGAATAACTCTTATAAAAGTAATGAAGACAAAACATTCTCAGTTGCACTATAATCAGGTGGTATTTCCAAACTCAATGCTAATAAAACACTAGTCTGAATACCCTTGTAAAATCAGATCTGTTTAGGTATCTTAGAAGTTCTTATATGCATTTCAACACAAACAACAAGCATCTGAAAGAAGGAAAAATTCCGATTACCAAATATTTTGAATGGTTACAATATCAAGCAATACATTTCATAACGCTGTGTAAAAAACAAGTTGAAATTAAAGTTTCAGCATAAGTTTTTGCAAACTCAGAAGTAAAAGGGAAAGGTTAAAGCAGGAGAAATGGCACCCTCTGTCAGAAACTGGTTTGTAATTTATGTGCTCGGGATAAAAGTAACAGGAAATTAGCCAGGTTCAAATTCAACTATGTGACACAGGAGGAGATTTTTATGTGCTTCATCACACATCAGGTTTCAAAACTCCTAACACACTAGTGATAAAAGCCCATCTATGGGAGGTAAACCAGGAGTTTTACAAAGGTCTTGCATCTTAGAAAAACATTTTGTTACCCCTCACATTTTATCCTATGTCCACCAATGTATATCTTTAAACACCCTCTCTATATAATAGTAAATTCCAGAAAATTTGCCGAAGTATGACACGCCCATCAGTTCGCATTGTAATATAACAGCAAGTATTATTACTGTTTACATGGAGTCATTAGATGTTCTATTGTAGCAAAGTATTTCAGCCATAAATGTCAGAGTTAAGCTCTCCCTGTCACTATATTCATGAAGATTTCCATAGATGGTATTTCTATTTTCACTCTGCTGGAACTTGTATTATTCCCATAATCAAAATGACGACAATTTCAATTGACACATTACACTAGAAATGAAGCTGAATAAACATTTTATCCTCCCTTCGCAATACACATTGTTACCATGCCTGAACAAAAGCCAAGTCAAGAATTAAACAGCATTGGAATTGTGTTTATTAGCTTAGCTAAGTGCATGAAATCAGCCCACGTGTTCCTATGATAAAACTTTCAACGCAATTATTATAAAGGCTTTCCTTTTAGTTAAAACTGGCTACCCATAAGGGTACTACCAAATGAATCACTGCTGGTCCAAGCGTGAACTTGCAGTTACACTGTACAATACATACAGTGAAACTTACTACAGGGCAAAATGGCATTCAACTAGCTAAACAACAGAGTTACACTCTCTGTGTGTCCGGGTTAATATTATACATATACAAACAAATTGGCTGTCCAGCTGCTTCACTGGTTGTCTTCAAGAACTGATTCTAACCCACAAACGATTCCTACCCAGAACAAGCCAAATGTTGTATTTCTCAACTATAATGTTCCACTACAGTGGCAGTTGGTCCTCTTCTTTACAGGTTGACTTTCCTATCATTTTGCTCAAGAAATACATTAACTTACAAAGAAAATGAGGAAATTCAGTTTAAGAGCAAGTTAAAAAAGTAACTATATTGTAAAATGATTTGAAGGAGGAAAAAGGTCTTTAAAAATTCAGTATTATCTTTAACCCAGTAAACTGCACTCCACAGTTAAGTAGACACTAATAAAACTGCCCACCCTAGGCTACAAATTAAATAGATCTTTATTAGATAATGAAGAAGAACATCCATAAAGATCCTGTTAAGTAAGACAGGAAAGCATTAGTGTACAAGAAATGTGTGTGCAATGCAAACAAAAAACACAATGCACACCAAGAAAATAGATCCAGCTATGAAACTGCTTTAATAGGTCAAAGCTTTGATAGCTGAGAAACTTTTTTCTCCTAATTTTCTTAGTGGTGTCAGCACCAACAACTGAGATTTAGGCCTCTGTTATACCAAATTATGATCTGTGATTGACCTGTGGTAGACACAGAGAGGTTTTGGCTGCAGCACTGTGAGAGCGTGCCAAATAGGCAGTGATGTCTCCTTGGAGTTAGATGGCAGTGAGGGCTAAGACTACTGCTAGAGACTTCACACAGCTGTTGGGATTCTGCCACAGCTCTATGATAAGTTTTTCCAATTTAACCTTTACCTCCACTCTTACGAGACTTCTCCCTTGCAAAAGGCAGATGTCTCTAGAAACAATGGCAACCATCCACACCTTGAAAATTTTACTGGAATAATCTCTACTAAAGAAAGATTCTAAATACCACACTGGAATGCATTTTGATGCTTTCCATACTCATTAACTTCAGCTATGCACATAACTTGTAAGTTGAATTAATTTTTCATAGGCACTCTGAAAAAAAGACTTGCTTGTCCACAAGTTCATCTTAATACAGAAAACAGAAAAACAACCTTTGTCTCAAGTAAATGAATTAAAATAAAACATCAGAGAAAGTGGCAAAAAAGAAACAAAAAGGAAACAGACATTGTACTGAAGACAATTAAATGGAGGATAAAGAAACATAAATACCACTTGGGAAAGTACTTTATTTTCTTTCTTCTCTGTAGCCAGGTCTTTACTTCAGGTGTTGATTCAGGAGTTGGTTTTGTATGATCAATGGTGTATAAATCCTTGCCTTGTTTCCACAGCTGGTATCTGTCTGGTTGAAATTTCCTCACAAAGATGTCCATGGATATTGTCACCATGTCTCTCCTACAAGTGCACTGCAAGGGAAGACAGGAATTTGTAAGTGACAAGTAATGGAATATGCCGCAGTTCGCAGTAAAGAAAGTCCAAAATAAAAATCCCACATATGAAAACCAACTCCACTTTAATCAAAATTTTCCTTTTTCCTTCTTCCTCACTTCTGGGGGGCGGGGGGGGGGGTAAGGATCGTTCAAGAGAAGATACCTGAACAAATGTGACACACTAGGATTCCACAAAAGTACTTACGGACACTCCATCATCTGATTAATTCCTACAGGTTAAGACCAAAAAGAAACTATAGCATTTCTTTTTGCTCTGTTAGCTGTTCTTGGTAGTTTTAAGCATAATACCATGTTGAATCCAGGGACTGCACATATCTTTAGTGGCATCACAATTTTCTTTTTAAAAATAACTCATGTAGTATCCACCTGACCCAAAGGTCTTTACAAGACATATAGAGTCCTAGCTATTAACTCTTCAAAACAAAGTGCATGTGAGAACCATATCAAGTTACAGTTTTGCCCAGGTTTTTCTACAAAGAGGAAGAAACAAGCAAGAGAGGGGAATATTATGTTTAAGGTCTAGAAGAGTGTGTTACGTAATCGGACCTTCTGCAGACCCTAAAATCTCCTGCAGTACTTTCCTCATAAACTTGGCTCTAGTCCCTGATTTTAATACACCAAAGAATTTTTGCATTATTTTTCTTTACAAATTATGCATATGAGTGGAATATTTTAGACTTATTTGAATAAACTCTTAATGATGATCATGAAAATGCAGAGGAGTCTTCACTTGGAATACTGTAGATGCTGAGACAATTTTCAGACTAAAGTTACTGTACCTAATGCTCCAAAATAATATTAGGAGACTGCAATAAGTAAATCAGTATGCCTACAGCACATAAACTATTGTGGTGGGTTAACCTTGGCTGGCTGCCAGGGGCCCACCAACCTGCTCTCTCATTCCCCCTCCTCAGCAGGACAGGGGGAGAAAATAAGATGAAAAAATCACAGGGGTTGAGATAAGGACAGGGAGATCACTGACCAATTACCGTCACAGACTCAATTTGAGGAAATTAAATTAATTTATTGCCAATTAATAACAGATTAGGACAGTGAGAAATAAGAACAAAACTAAAACCAGCTTCCCTCACCCCGCTTTTTCCCAGGCTCAACTTCAGCCCTGACTCTGGTGTCTGCAGGCCTGTTTCTCTCTCTCACGTTTTCCTTACTCCTCCCTCTCACAGCTGCTGCACAGTGTTTTTTACCCTTTCTTAAATACGATATCACAGAGGCGCCACCAGAGTCGCTGACAGACTCAGCTTTGGGCAGTGTCAGGTTCATTTTGGAGCCGGCTGGACCTGGCTCTGTCCGACACGTGGGCAGCTCCTGATCCCTTCTCACAGAAGCCACTGCTGCAGCCCCCCTACACTACCAAAACCTTGCCACATAAACCCAGTACAATTACTCAGACTAAAAGCAATTTGACTGGCTAAAACATATAGTCTCAAATGGAAAAACGTTTAAAGAACTTAGCATTATAGCTAAATGACTCTGTTAAAGGGGAAAAACTGAGACAGTATTTTCTCTAAGGTAAAGAGAGATATACAAAAAACCTTGTAAATGCATGGCCTGGCTTTCTGGTTTGCTACCACTAGTTTTATCGCCCCTTTTAAACAAGGAGGGTGTTTAATCATAGAAAAGTTGAGACACACAAGGGACTAAGTGTAACTTTTCTACTAGCTAGCTTTCTGTGTACTGGACGCAAATGTCTTTATCTGCTATTTCCACCTATCATTTCTAGTCCACCCTTCTTCCTCTTGAAAATCATAAGATATATAATGGAAGAAGGCATCTGAGATGTATTAAAAATGCTTGCTTTCCTTTCAATATGTCAACATCAACATGCTGTATGTTCACAATACTGCCCTCTAATGGGAGATGAAATGGAAAGAAGAAAAAAAAATACCAACATAGAAATCGTAATTTATGCACCTGTCTTTAATGATAGTTTTTACCCAAAATATTATTAGAATTTTCCTTTTTCAAACAACATGTATATACGTACATATACACACATGCTGTGAAAGACTTAACCTTATCTGAAATAGTGTGTCTTATTCAGAGAGTCCTTGAACAGTCCTTGTCAGTCACAACGAACAGTAACAGAAAAGCAATTAAGATACTTCTGTATACTGGAAAGGTGCATAGATGGTCCACTAATATTTTTAACTTTTAAAAATGAAATCTGTAACATAAAGACAACCAACGCTGGATTTTCTCTCCATTTACACACAAAATCCTTTCATATTCAAGCCATGTTGCTACACACCGATTACAAATGGTTGTTAAAGCAAAAATTTAGAGGATTACTGTTTTTGCTGTTAGACACCAAGAATTCCAGTGGTTTGAAAGAAAATAATTATTTAAGTGAGCATTGCAGTATCAAAGAAGAAAATACATCAAGAAATAAAATGTATTCTAATAATAATAATTATAATAATAATGTAATATAATAATATATAAAAATTATATTTTATATTATATGTAATATAATAGATAATATATTGTATAATATATATTATAATTAATAATATATATAAAAATATAAACATGTTTTTATAAATATATAATATAAATATATTAAATATATTAACTATATATTAAATATTAAATATATATTAAATATATAAATATATGTATATAAATATATTTTATATAAAAATATATATTATATATAATTATATATACTATATATTATATCTTTTTATATTATATAAAAATTATATTATATATTATATATTATAAATTATTATATTATATATGTAATAATAAATATAATAATAATGAATTATAATAATATATGAAAAGACTCAAAATAAATTATGTCTAAATGAGGCACAGAATTTCTGTCTTTCAGTAATCTTTGATCAGTTTCCACTACATTTTAGTAGAACTACTGCAAATTATTTTTAAAAAACAGGCAGGTATTAGAAATATCACAGAATTTTTTTAAAGTTTTAAAACTTTTAAAAACATACACTTCTGAGTAAAAAGTAAAGGAGAAACATCATGCTCAACAGTACTACTGCTTGCCTGAAAATACGGAAGACAAGCTTCTAAGCCCTAAAGGGTGGAAATATTTGGAAGCATCATATCAGACAATGACAGCAGACATGTTCTGAAAACGATTTCTACTCATATTCCCTAAAATGAGCCAAGAGAAAAAAAAATCTGTTGCTTTGATAAATAATCTGGAGGATTTTTTGTTCTTCTTGGTGGTGGTGGCAATGGTTTTTAATGTTTTTTCTTCACTTCCCATTTGGCTGACTTGCAGCTGACAGTTATATGGCTTCCTGCTCACAAGACAAAGAAGTGACTGAAAGATTCTGTCTAAAGCAAAACTAAACGTCATTCTGTTGAAGAAGCCTCTAGGGACAGACACAAAAGGGACATGCCACTGTCTACTAAAATACTCACAGTGATACTTTCATGGATCACAATAATTTTGGAAGCACTTTTTATTATTTTTAAATCTAAATGCAAAATCAAAGTTGTTGGATCACCATGTAAAATACAGCTGATGTTGCCATAGAGAAACATCGCAACCTTTGCATTGGAAAGAATTATTTTCTATATGCAGTAGAATTAACCTGATACATATTCTTCAATCAAAGATTAGTATGACAATCAGAATACTTAAGGAAACAACTCTCAATTCTTTGATATTATTATTAACATCATCAACATTACCATTACTATTATTTATCCTATCATAAAGATCCAGCTTGGAGGTAAGCAACTCAACATTGTTAGTAGCTCCAAACCTTTATAGCAATGAATTGGAAGAAAAATGTTTCAGCAACTTTAATTGGTATAACTAAATGTGAGATATATTTATAATATGATGTGCTGGTTTTGGCTAGGATAGAGTTAATTTTCCTCACAGTAGTTAGTATGGGGCTATGTTTTGGATTTGTGCTGGAAACAGCGTTGATAACACGGGGATGTTTTAGTTACTGCTGAGCAGTGCTTACACAGAGTCAAGGCCTTTTCTGCTTCCCACCCCACCCCACCAGCGAGGAGGCTGGGGGTGCACAAGGAGTTGGGAGGGGACACGGCTGGGACAGCTGACCCCAGCTGACCAAAGGGCTATTCCATACCATACGATGTCATGCTCAGCATATAAAACTGGGGAAAGGAGAAGGAAGCGGGGGGACACATTTGGAGTGATGGCGTTTGTCTTCCCAAGTAACCATTACGTGTGATGGAGCCCTGCTTTCCTGGAGATGGCTGAACACCTGCCTGCCCATGGGAAGGAGTGAATGAATTCCTTGCTTTGCTTTGCTTTGCTTGCGTGTGTGGCTTTTGCTTTACCTATTAAAATGTCTTTATCTCAACCCACAAGTTTTCTCGCTTTTACCCTTCCGATTCTCTCCCCCGTCACACTGAGGGTGTGTAAGCGAGTGGCTGCGTGGGGCTTTGCTGCCTGCTGGGGGTAAACCACGACATATGAGAAAATTACCTAGGAGAGACATATTCATCCCAAAGAATTTTTTCAAATACTTGCTACTTGTGAATGGAAAAGAGAATAATTACTTTGTACTTAAAAAAAAAAAGTTAAATTCTTCCCATTTTGGACTCTGATTCAGGAAAATTTAAAGGAATACAACATGCTTCTAGACATGCATATTAGGGTTAGACACATACTTAAGCACATTTTAAAATAGGGGCATTTTTCTCCTAATTGCTCTCACTGAGGTAATCGTAGAATTCATATTTTCAGTAGCAGCACATTGACCAACTAATATCTATGCTCGTACCTAAGAACAGCTCTTGAAAAACATTTTATATCATTAAGAATCAAGTACATGTCTTAAGGGTCTTTCTAATACTCCATCGTTAATATTAAACTCTTTCATCAAACAGAATCACTGGATTTTTAAAATTAACATAAAAATATTCACCCTGTAGAGAGTATCATATTTTGCTGCAATAGAAAGCAAATAGATGATTTATCTTATTATTTGAATAGTAGAAGGGCAGTAGTGTTTCTTAGTACCACATTTCTAAGCACAGAAATTTATATCCAGAGTCAAGCCTTTGTGATTTGCATTTTTCTCTTTTAGTTCAATGAAGTATACCTGATGATGTAGCTTCTAAGATGTGAAATGATGTCTTTATCCACAAAAATATCTTCTCAACCTAAACATCAGTTGTTATACTACAGTGTTACAATATTTCACACATTAAGCTAACCTAAACATCAGTTGTTATACTACAGTGTTACAATATTTCACACATTAAGCTTAAAATATTTGGAGGATTTTGGACATTTTGCACTCAGTATTGGATTTTGTTAATTAAAATGTGATTTTCACTATATCGGAAATCTACTTTAGTTAAAATTCTTCCAAAGTATTAATTTGAAGAGGAATAGTAGTACTTCATTAGGCTAAATTTTTGTCCTTCCTTTACATAATCATTTCAGAAAAAGAGAGGCACCTAATTCACATTGCAACTGCGCAGTGTAGGTAAACTCTTTTTCTACACACCTGTGGAACAGCATGTGTGAGAATAACAGTCAAGAGAAACCATGAAAAGTTCTCTTCTTTTTACAGAGAGAATGGATTTTACAGAACGTACAACAAACCAACAAATTAGCAGAATGAGGCAAGTATTAGGCTGGTAACCTTCTTTATATGCTATATGAGTCCCAGTCCACAAAGCATACTCTAAAAATGATCTAATCAAGCTATTTTTCACTGATACACCTTCCTAACTGCTTAGAATGATTAAAGCTTTCTTCATGGTACAGTGGCTATGATGTATTTACTGGAGAGAGACATTTCAAATAATTTAGATTCTTCTTACCAGCTTAACTTGAACTGCACTTAATAGACTACTTCACCCACTATATTCCACTCTTCTTGCAATACTTTAAATGAATCCTGTTCAAATAATGTAAAAAATGCATTTTGATAACATTTTAAAGGTGCTGCAACTGGAACTGCTTCCTGTGGACTACCTGCAGAAGAAGTGCTCAATAGGTACTGTTTGTTAGGAGGACAGGATTTAATAAATCCCGGTAACAATAACTGTTCTTTGCTATGGAATCAGGCAGTGATATATTTTCACACTGACCTTCTGGCAACTTGTAGGCAGTGTTGCAGAAACGTTTGATATCAGTTAGCCATCTGTGCAAGCTTCAATAAAGCAAGCCTTCCTTTGTTAAGTCATAGAGAGTACACTCACTTTTCCCTGACACATCCAGTCACACACAACAAAAACACAAATTCAAAACACCACTCTTTTTTAAGGTTCTTTTTATACACATTCCACAATGTCTTGGGTAAATAATAGAACAAAATATTTCTAATAAATTCATTATTTGTATTCACATATGCATAAGCAAATAGCCTGCAAGATTTTAAAAATAGTCCAATATTTAAATAGTGCATTACAAAATATCTGGGTTTTTCTTGATTCCTATTTCCAATTTATTTTACACTTACACATAATCCCACCTACACATTCTTACACAAAAAAAAAAGACTAATTTATATTATGTAGAACTGATTCCATCAGCATCAGATGCCACTGCAAAAATGTGGCTGTTTTCCTCCAATTTCTTTGAAACCTGGGCAACAGAACAGTGTGACAGGACACAGCTAAAAGAACCCCATCTTTTCTTAAATGTTCCACATCTCAGCCCTTCTTTCTCTTTATCTTATCTGCCTGTTACGCCTTTTTGATTATACTCTTTCTTCATTTATGTGACCCAGAAACTACTGAATTAAGTACGAGTTAGACGTGCAGATGAGAAAACTGATGAAATTCAAAACGGAAGCTAGGCATCAGTCTATAATCCAAGGAACTTGCTGGAGACAGGTAAAGATGAGGACAGAAAGATATTTCTATGCACAGCAAGAGGAGAGAAGGGGCTTTACATAAGTTTGGTAATTTTACAGGTCTTCTTGAACTCTAAATCCGAGTTGTCATCCAGAGTAACAGATTAATGCACAGGACAACATTCTCACCAAGTTTCAACACCTATCTACCCAGTAATTTTAAGGGCGGGGGAAGGCAGGATTGTTGCAATTCATGCTGCCACATTTGATGCAGTGCAAACTATCATTGCCAACAAAGTTCAACCCTTTTGAGTGCAAATAAAACAGTTGAAAAGATATCTCTGTGAGACAATTGTTTAAGGTTTGCTGCTGGTTTGGGGGTTGTTTGGGGGGCTTGGGGGTTTGTTTGAGGTTTTTTTTTAACATATCTTGAAAATAATTCCTCAAATTTCCACAACTATACTACCCTTGTGTGTCCTATTACTGTAAATCCTTTACTGGTATCTTTCCTGGTACTACTGTTACCCCTTGGAAGATTTAATCATTAGCTATCAACTTTTTTCTCTTAATTCTGATTTTACTCTGTATTTCTATCCCAAATTCTGCTCCTCTTTCACCCATATTCACTTCTCCATCCACCCCTGATGCCTGTACACAGAACCCCTTTGCCTGGAGTCTTTAACTCTCTGCTGTGTGTCAACCACCCTTGCTCCATCCTTCTCTTAGCTCTGCATTGTTTCCTTTCTTAGTACCTTTGGACCGCATTTCCTCAGATCCAGAAAATGAAGGCTTCTGTCCCTTAACTTAAACTGTCTTGTAATTCCTGTATTTTAAAATGGAAGGATTCTGACCCTGTGAAGTTATAATTTATTGTAAAGAAATCAATCTCCAGCTGCAGCAGACCAGAATTAACCAGTTCTAAAATATCTCCTGAAGTAAGAAAACAAATGCTCTGTGCAATAATACATGTGTGTATATATATATCTATCTCATTATAAACAGTAACTTGTAGTTGTGCAATACCTAATACAGGTCTGTTACCATGTCATTCCTCATCTTGATTACACAAATTCTACAGTCATTATCATGGATTTACTTACAGAAAGTTTACTACTATCAAGCATAAAAAAGGAAGTCACGAATGTCCCAAGTACAGCTATTCCAAACAATTACATATATCCTCAGTTCATTAATTACACCAAAGGCATAGTTGTAACATATTGTAGGTAAGAAGTCCATATAACAGGAAACCTAGTAAGGAAATGTTCCTTCTGTATTCCCAATAAACTCAGAAGAAAATAAACAGGTTATCAATTTGAAAATTGTATTCCTACCTACCAGCTGGGAAAAACCTCAAATTAGAACTCCAGATATTGCAGATTAAAGGGGATTCTGGGAAGCCAGACACAGATATAGACCTGGAAAGAGTGGACAGGCTGAGGAATAAGAACTTTTTCTGTTATTTTGGAGCATTGTTTATTGGCTAAAATAAACTTCTACCTCCACTGGATTATTTAAGACCATTTTCTGCCACAGTTAATATATCTGTGTACCACTACTAAAGTTGCTACTTATTGCAGCAAGTCAAATTATTGTCAAGACTTACAGAAGTCTTTTTTAAATTCAGGTTCAGATTTAAGAATAATTGAAGATTCACAGTAATATAACCAGATGAATATAGACACATTTTTTTCCACAACAGTTTGAATTTTACAGAGCTCCAAACCTAGCTGCCACTATTAAAAATTATGGTTGCATTTACACATGATAACGCTCACAGACCGATCATGTTGAAAACTAAATATTATTAAGACTTGTCTAAAGCCTTAGAACTGTTCACCATTCCTCAATGTTGCTTCTGAACCACAGCACTGCAAATGGAGTAGTGACTTGCGCTTATATTAATAAAATGATAACTTACTTTTTAAAGTTCAGAATAATTTTTTCTAAACATTTTGAAGATGTTCTAAAATGTCATGACACATTTTTCTCAGGTTTCACCTTTTAGCATCTAGAACATTGTATTAAGGGATGTTAAAACCAGCAAATTAATGTTATCAATGGTAAATCACAGTACATAATGACTTCTGCCTGGGGGAAGAAGAAGAAAGCAATGAAATTCCCATCAGAGGGAAAAGCTGTGGCCAAGTCTCACGTGAAGCATGTAAAGCACCATCATATTCATTAAGTTTCTCTAAGGCATATGATAAATTCTTGCAAAAGCTTGGCTCAGTTTTTCAAGACTTAGATGCCCAAAATTCATCACTCATGTATATCTTGTAGCTTCTGTAAATGCTGAGTCAAACAGCAGGCTGAATCAACCACTGTTCCATTTATATATCAATACCTCACTGCTCCAATTGTTAAGTGTTATTCTTAACTGAAAATTCACAGAGGATAAGAAGTCCAAAAATTAACACCTAACAGATTTATTCCAGATTGTCAATCTACTGAATAATTTTTTGGCCAATATGACCCTTAAATCGAGTTTGTCTCCCAAAGACACTTCATTTGTACTCTTGCTCAGCAAGGCAGAACAATATTTAGAAAACCTATATACCTTCCAACAGATAATGAAAAAATCTGTAGTTCTATACACCTTCATTCCAGGAATTTCAGAATGCTTTGCAAATATTAATGTTTCTTCCTGATAACAGAGAAGAAGAAACCAGACCACAGAAAGGCTTGTTTGTCAAGGTCACGAGGCAAGCCACAGTCAGAATTGAGACTAGAATACATTTGATTTTCAGTTCCCTGCTCCAGGTGTTAGACCTTATTTCTAAACTGAACAGAGGAAAAGAGAATTATTTTCCCAGTTCTTAAAATAACTTTTTTTTTTTCAAGGCTCTCCTACTATTCCAATTCTATTACAGAGAGAAAAAAAGAGGGCAGAAAAATATTAGTGGAAAAAAAATAATGATATGGTCCTACCATGTATTTTAAAAGGTAATAAAACCCCAGAAATTTCAAATAATCTGCAGCTATCTATTTATGTAGCTTACCCTTTACAAAAGATAGAAAGGAAAGAAACGGTAGCTATGCAATGTTCTACCACTATTTAAATCCAAACTAACTAAGCAATGGAGCATTGTGATATTAAAAAAACCCACACAAAAACAAAGAAAAAAAAAAAAACAAAAAACACACACCCCCAACAACCCTCAAAAAAAAAAAAAAAGGCAATCCTGTCAGAAACAATGCAAAGAAAAAGCACCCAATTACAACAAACTTGAAAAGGAAGATTTTCTGTCATTGTTAAGTAAAGCACGTGGCCGAGAACAATGCTGTGTTGATACATTGAGAAGAGAGGCTTTGTGACACAGGTTGTCTAGGTTTGGGAAGGTAGGAGAGGATGAGAAAGTAAGAGAAAATGTCAGTAAGACAGAAACTGCAGAATCCTCTTATGACTTTTTCCTCTAATAAATAAAAGCTGTATGGAAAACCCATTAAAAGTTTTCCTGTTCAGACACTGACACACTCTTGCTTAAGTCATCTTGCAGGCCTATGAACCAAACCCCTCCAATGCTCCTGCCACAGTACTGAAGTGGCAAGTTGAGCACAACAACAGTAATGACACTAAAAGAATGAAATCTACTCACAACCCAACTCTTCTGGTTAGTATCTTAGAACACTGGGCTCAACTATTAAAATTAGTCAAATATATAACTTGCAAAAATATGAATCAAAAGTGTGGAACCAGAGCATTGTGTATTTCACCTGCCGCAAAAAGGAAAGAGTAGCCGAACCAAAGGAAAATTCATTGCACGAAGTATGCATTCAGAACAGGGTGAAACTACCCCTAGACATTTTTGGAAGAAATGGAGTATGTTTCTGTTGACTAAAGCTCTCATACAAAAAAACAGACTCACTGATGCGAAGCAAAGTCCCTTCCAGCAAGCACTGGGTTATCAACAAATACATCATTGTCACTGAAGATCCTAGAGAAACATCTGCCAATAGTCATGGAAAATTGAACCCATTCCTAGAAAATATGAGTTTCCAGCTAACAAATATGATAGACAAACAGAAAGGCTCAATGTAAACAGAGATTGTACTCAAACTTGTAATGAAAAAAAATGACTGACCATTCAAATAATGGAATTTCCTTCCACTCAAGTGAAGAAAGAAATGAAGGAACAATGATGTTGACAACGCAGGCCTTTCTGGCTTATGGTTTCTAAAAGAACGATAATCAAATGAAGAACTTGACAGAAGATGATGACCAACATTCCTCTTATCTCAGATAATTTACCATGCCCTAGAGTTGGGAAAATAAACATTACTTCACTATTCACTGAAGTGGTTATATTGCTGCAGTGATCACGGTTCCTATGCTGACAGCTATGGATATAAGGCAGGAACTTTCCAAAAAAAGATCTAACAATTCCATTCTAGTGGTGGTCAAGCTTTTCAGAGAACAGTAAAAACAAAACACACTAACTCTGCAGCTATATCAGATACATCTATTTAATTTGTTTATGTGTTCATCAGCCCATAAAAGAGAATGAAAGTTCAATCTAAATATCACCAAGTGTTACAATAGGTAAGAATTAATATGAAGCTGGTATACAGAGCTCAGTGTGGAGCATGCAGAGTCATTATTAGATAAGAAATTGAAAACCATTTACTAAGGTACCAGAACTACTTGCCATGTCTTTGGTTCAATACATTTTATTAAACCAGTCTGTAACAGGACTGTCCTCAATCCCTTAGCTCTTTGTTTTACAAAAGCCTAGTGTAGCTAATATGTCCAAGTATTAGTATTACTTGGAAAAAAAGCATTGACTTGCCATTAGCCTATTCAGAAGTAGGCCAGATGGTCAAATTATTGATCTAAAAATATCTGGTAGACTGCACAGACAATAAAAAAGATACACATTTGAAAGAATAATTTTTCTAATTTTATTCTGAGATTCACTTTGTGATGCATTAGATCAGACTGTGTTTTCTGCCCAGGAAATACAGAATGAAAAAAGTTTGGTACTGCAGAGCATTATTACCATATAGTACTGGACACTAAAAGAACTTCAGAACCAAAACCTCTACAGCTATGTAAAAGAACAGCCAGCCACATACATCCATGGTCTTTCTCCCACACTCATACATCCACACAAGATTCTCCAGCCATCCTCTGAAGCTGGGAGGGCAGTATGACCAGAGACCTGTGTGGCTACCAAGCATAAAAGTATCATTACTTTCTTGGCTAGCTGACTGCACTATTAACCTGTTTATACCAACTTACATCGTACGCCACCACAACTCCTTGGCATTAGGAGGTTGAGAAGAAGTGTATTCAAAACAGTTTTGTCTTCATCAGTAAGTAGTCATGGATGATTCTTGACATGCCAAGTGTGCTTAAACTAAAACCTCTTCACTATGCTTTAGTATTTTTAAATCTGTATACAATTAAACATGTGCTAGCTGGCAAACTTTTTAAAACACTTTTCTAATATGGGTGGGGCAAAAGGCTGTATAAGTGAAGATGGAAGGCTTACAAACTTCTCTAGCGAGGGTTATGATACAGTAAGAGGAACTTGCCAAAAATGTTACCAAATGCTGATCATTTGTAGCAAGTAGATTCAAAAGGCATGACACTGTTATGATGACTTATCAAACAGTATGCTTAGTTTAGGTTTTTTCCTTTTCCTCTTTTTATTAAACAGAATGCAATAAAGAATATGTGTTATTTTATCATTATTCATTTTGGGTGGCTGTGGAAGATAGAAGGATCATTTAAGATCTATATGCCTTCTTTCAATAATTACTTTCTAAGGCAATCAGAATTACCATCAGCCAATTGTTCCTTATGTTTTGACAAAAGATCAGGATTCTGCTTGTGAGAGAGTGACAATATGATGTGCTGCTTCTTGAATTTTTCTGCCAAATGAATAGGAGATATTGTTCCACAACACTGCAGGGAAAGAATTTCTGTAGTCATAAAGTCTAATAAAACTAATGAAGCTTCTATAGGCAAAACAAAAATACGGCTAGCTTCCTTGGATTGGGCCCAAAATTGAGGATAAATAGTTCATTAAGAGTAGCTGTTTGATGTCTTCAAGACAATCAGGTAATCAGATTAACCTTTTCATAATCAGCTCATCTAGGATATTAAATACAAATATTTTTAACTAAGGATTTTGGATGAGCATAAAAACCTAAATACTGCATTTCTGATGCTGTCATATCCTTAAAAATATTTGGTTTAATCAGACAGACACAAGACTTTATGTATGGAGTTCACATTACTGTGGTTCTTACTTACAAACCATAAAATGTATTCTTTTACTGATTTTTAGTCCATTTTAAAAAATACATTTATTCCACCTGAAATAAATAAAACTGCTATTGAAATTTAAAGGCTTTAACTTCATAGAAATATCTTGTTTGCATTTCATGCAAAAGAATATTGTGTTATACATCTTTCCCTCTGAGAAGCCTTTACAGGAGGTTTGTATTTGGCAGAGAGAGAATTGATAAGACCAAACAAATGGTCCTGTATGATATCCCAGTTGCTTTTTAATCTGTGAAAAGTCTATTAATCAGACAGAACATGTCCAAAGAGTGAAAGAGATTTCTGCTCAAGTCTGTATTAACTTCCAATACATTAAGTTCCATACATTTCTATGAGATGTTCTATCCGCACTTGCAGCTAGCCTGAAATCTGTCATAAAAAAAGCTAGTATCAGTTCCATAGGCTGGCAGGCAGTGAAGACCAATCTAAGATAATTCAACCTCATTCCAGCCAACTGTTTTTCTGGTTTAAAAAACCCCACATCTATATGTTTTATACAGCAACACAAAAAAAGGCTGTAAATATAGATGTGTCAAAGGGAATCACTATATGCAGTTCTTTTATTTATGCCTTGAAAAATGCTTTCCTATTGTGATCTATTAACTGTCAAGAAAAAATCCACATAGGTATGTTCTACATTCATAAATATGTTCTTCAGGAAAAAAAAAGAAAAAAAATGTGCACAGCAATAGCTTTCCAGTAAGAAATGCAAAAGCCATTTTTCCTGGCTGTTTGACACAGTAAATTGAAGTAGGAAAACTAGGTTTAAAAGGAGAAAAAAAATACCAATATGAAATAGTATTGACTATTCTAATTCTACATTAAACACATTTTATACAGATATGGTGTTGCAAAACTGAAATATTGTGATCAACTCAAGGCCTACTCTGCCCTTAAACACTTGCACTAAAAAAGTAAGTTTTCTCTCTATGTAACCAGATAGTTAAACTATTTCTATCAGAGAAGTACCTTAATGTAGTACCCAACTTAAAGCAGAAGAATCAGAATTTGTTACTCATTTCCATCATTTTCAATAGATCTTGTCCTTGCTTGCTGCATATCTAAAAAGCTACCAATATTTCAATTGAAGAAAACAATAGCTTACATTCTATAATAGTTTTAATTAAGAATCCCAACTCTACAGACAGAATTGAGTTCAATTTCAATGCAGTGTCCAACTTTCTGGGTATTTCCATTCCATTTTGAGGAATTGATGATGGAGGTGAAATCCTCAGTTGCAAAGCCTAAAACAGAAGACCTACCATCTTCATGTGCAGTTGTGTGCCTTCAAAAATAAAACGATGCTTCCTTGCAGACCTTCATGAGTTTAGGTAATGCAGCTCTATGTTCTGATTTGCAGGAGCTTTCTAAGTTCAGGTCTGGCATTCTAACATGAATACACTTCACATTGCCCTGAAAGAATCATCACTTTTGTTTGATTCAGCCAAAAGCTGTAATTATGTCCTTGTGTTAACAAGTTTTTTCCCAAAAGTAAAGACCAATGTTAAATTACATATCTCGATGGCAGGACCAACAGGAGAAGAAATTAAACTATGCAGAGAATAGAACAGAATATGTAAACATCTTCAGTAAAAGATGGAAATGACCACAGAATTTTTATTTTTCTCCTAACGTTTTTTCCTTATTCCTTGTTAAACATATGTAAGTGCTTTAAGTCCAAATTCTAGAAAATAGCACTTAAAAGTTTTGTGTTCAGCATGGGTCTCTGAATACTTAATAGGGTTATTTTTTATTTATATTGCATGTGATAAGACCAAATTAGATCATTAAATTTTAACATTCCATGGAGGAATGATAATGGCTTTCTGATGATGTCAGAATAGTTAGTATAAAACTTTTGCGTTCACTTTTCCAGTGTGATCAGCATGTTATTTTATTGTGCAGATGTCACTCTACCAAATTATTATCAGATTGTTCCATCTTTAAGTAGATAATTCTATGCCATATGTTTGTGTAGGAATTAAGATTCTTGCACTGGAACATACCATATTGCTCTCTCTCACTAAAATACAGTTAAAGAATTAATGCTTAATAGACACATGCAGTGAGCACTAAACCTGCCACTGGGAAGGACGTGACACAAAAAGGGGAACATTACTTGATGTTCTTTTCAACTGTAACCAACCCTATTGGAAAAGAACTAGTAATTTAAACTCAAGACTTGTACAATCACAAAATCACAACAGGGAAGAGAGAGGGACTATGAATAACTTGCCTCTAAGCTTATCTATCTTCTGAGAAAATGCAAACTTTCCTCAGCCTCTGTTGACTTCAATGGAAGCTGAGGATGCACCATGCCTTGCAGAATAAGAAGCTTTGCAAATATAGGTAGCTTAAGGAGAAAGTAAAAATGGGTTCAAGAGAGACACAAACAGAAGAAAATGTAAGTTAAAAGAAACTATAAATAAAGATTGCAACCTGGGTCAGAAACATTGGGGTTTTATCCAAATTCATCACAAGCATATGTGAAAGGTTTGTGTTACAGGAAAAAACAGTAGCGAGATGACCTTTCTAAAATGAGATGCACATCTTAAAATCATTTTTCTGTGAAACATTTACTCATCAAGTAGCACATCTTCTACCTGTATACTCTAAAAAGGCAAAATGACCAGTTCCAACTACTTCACTATTGCATACAAACAAACACAAAAGGAACTGTGATGGATTTATTGTATTCTATGTCTTCTTTTTCAAGGGTAACATTCTTAAGGAAGATGTCAACTGCAGTAAACAGAACTGCTAAAAAGCTCTACAAAAAGTTCACATTCTTCATATAGTATCAAATGGAATGAAATAAGTCACCTAACAAAAGGCCTGCAATTACCACAGAAATTTCCACAACTAACTTCTTTTGCTAAGTACCTACCAAATGAGGTCTGGATCCTGACAATTATATCCTTTTGATGTTTACTTCTTTCAGGCTGATTATAGGGGGAATTGGAAAAATAAAGAAAAAAAAAGATACCAAGCAGTACATACTGTAAGTACTAAAAGCTATCTATTTAAAGTCATACTAGTTACTTTTCCTGTTTTTTAAGGACACCCTTTAAGCAGGTTGAGATTTTATTACTGCTTCATTTCTAGGGATCGTAACAAACAATATACCAATTTAAAGGAAGTAAAACCAAGTGGTTCTAATGACAAAATGAAAGCAGAATCAACATGGCTAATTCTATTGCACAAGAAGCAAAAGGTATTTTTTTTTGCTCTTTCTTGTCCTCCTGGTCTGGAACTCAGCATTCATCTCTGGAAAAAATAAGCCTAACTCATTCCTGTCATGTGCTTTTGCAGTTCTAGTTAATGTCCATAGAACTATACCTATGTCACATGTCTTTTTCCCCACTTGACCTACCAGGCTGCCCGCTTTAATATTAAGAACAGAGAAAGTATTTTGTTATGTCTTTCTAAACTATTTTTACAGGACCCCCCTCTGGAACTTCACTTCCACCAGACAAAAATTTCATTGTGATACTAGCCTAAATATATTCATAGGTTGCTTATGTGATTTGTTCATATTTGCACTGGGGTGAACACTTTCACACTTGCAAGGATAATGTTTCTAAACCCACCAGGTCTGCAACAGAACCAGAGGATTTGGTTACCCACAGCTCAAATACAGTTTGGCGTCCTGAACCCATCCAACAAGCATAAAAATTATGCCTAGAGAGAGAAAACCAGAAAGCTAGAATGCAGTTATACATAAAATTGTAGCTTGCTTCTCAATCCCATTTCTGTGCCTGTGCTATCTATTCAACTCAGTTCTAGACAATAAACCAAATTTTTTTTAATTTGCTTTCAAATGAGAATACTCCCTTTCCAACTTTTAGGATTAACTTTTCTTGAACGTAAGTTATCAGAATTGCATAGTCTTTCAGATGAATTTTACTATGGTATTCTACAATGGCAGTGATACTTTCATATCACTCGTGCAAAAACAAAAAAAAAAGTTGTTACTGATACTATCTACAATTGCATTTCTTTTAATCAGTAACATCCTGTAGGGTTCTCACAGTTATCAGCTAAGTAGACCCAAGGTCTTGGTGGTACTTCATCATTTCTAAGTGAGGAGGTCCCAGCTGCCAACAGCCATTCCTGTTACGTATACCCTAGAGGACCATCTTTTTAAACCTCTAAACAAGCAAATGAAATTCAAGTATTTGGCGCTGTGGTGGCTAGCATACGTCCACCAGAAGCTGTGCCATAGCACTCTCCTATTTCTGCAACAATATCACTTAGGACTGAGAGACATTTTTCTCCACATTTGAGAAGATACACACACTAGGGGTGTGACAGGATTGCACAGCTGCAAGAGAACAATTTAATAAAAAGCCTCTCTCTCTCAAGAGAGCTATGGTTTCAGCATTTTAAAACAGTGGTGACTAATTTCTTCATCAAACACAATATAATAATCATTTTAAAATATCCATGATGTCAAACAGCAAAAAATTAACAATGAGGCAGTCCCCCTACCACCACTCCACACCCTCTTAGGCCCAGATTTAATTCATAGCTTGAATACTTGTGCTCAAGGTTTCCTACCCTTACAGCTGACTTTGTCTGCAATCCTGTTACTCAAAAAATTTTATTTGCTCAAGTAGCATTTCTAGGTTTCTGGGAAACAGAAGTTTCTCCAAACTTGGAAAAGTGGCAACTATTTTACATTAGAATAAAATGAGAAACAGAGAACAGATTTGTAATAATTACGGGCAAAGGAATCCATCTCAGATTTTTCTGCTTCACCTGACAGGACTCTCTCTGATGCATCCTGAAAGTTCATGATTCTCACAGCCTGCTAGCCAACAGAAGAGACAATGCTTAAATCCATAACTGGGCTCAAACTATGCACTATAACCAGTCGGCCTGTCTGCAGGTCTTTGATTCAGAATCTGTGGACAGTAATTAATACAGCCCTTCACAGCTCTTAAACCAAAGAAGGTTTTAATCTTAAAGGAACAGATAACTCTGAATGAAAAACAATGTTTAAACAATGAAACATTGTCCACAGATACCTGTTTTCCACACGCTTAGCCCAGTTGCCTCAGAACATGCGTGGAGTCTCAATCTCTACATCTGCCTGTTTTCCTGAGAATAATTCTCAACCATTTTCCCGGCAACAATATTGTTTTAACCATTTTAATTATCTTGATTAACCTCTCCAAGCCATTGCAAGCAAATATATCATTATGAGCTAGGCTTGGAAGAAATGCTTTCTCAATTAAAAACGTGTGCATTGTTTCTTATCCTGACAACTGGGAGATTCAGTTATTTAACCATAACAATAGCCTCATGGTAGCTTCTTTAACAGACTTGCTCTTGAATTACAATACTGTATATGCAGCGCATTTCCAACACAGTCACGTGGCAATCTTTTCCTTGCTGCAAGACCAGGTCTCATACACTGGTACCGAGCTGCTCTGCATGTTTTCCAGGCCTCAGTTCACACACAAACTAAAGCCACTCCCACTTCCAGAGCATACACTGTATGCAAAACACTTTCTTCTCTCCTCACCTAAAAAGCACAGCGAGGTGCAGGTGCACAATATATACAGCACTACCATTAACCAGGTGATATACATTATGAAAGTTACCAGTTACAGGTGACGGGAAGACTTTAACATTTATCTTGTTTCCAGGTCTGGAATGTTTTTTATATTTTACAACATGCTCTTCAACAACCAGTTAGCTTCTGTAATTTTAATATAAAACAGTAACTGCTCCACAGATCAATTAATTGTCTCCACAGAACTTTGATGGCTATTTTAAAATCAAATCAAGATTTGGAAAAAAGCAGGGAGTAAAGGTTATGTGTACTTAAATACATTACATTCTCAACAATGTCAAGAATACTTTCTATCTGCTGAGAATGGTCCTTTCTAGTTTATAGTGAATAACTGTTAATTGATTAAAAAGATGACAATGCATTCTAATATACTAGAACCAATACACTTCCTTAAAAACTCAGCTACATTACTTTAATCCAGGGTCCTATTTATAGAAGAAAATGACAGAATTGGGGTAACTTGCACCAAGAGGTACAGCATTACTGAGAATCACTGTGGATCAGACAAGTAACTATGGTATAGAAAAATTTGACACTATATAATTTGTACTGAAACAGAACATAAAATAAAAGGGAAATTACAATTCCGTATTTTTAAAAGTCATATTCAATTTGGCCTTTTTGTGCAGTAGCTCAGAAACAATTGCAAAAGAAAATGCTACCACCCCACAGCCAAATTCTCATTGCAGCGATTTTGATTTTCTTTGGCTTTCATGCTCCAATTTTGCAAGTATTAAAAGATTCAGAAAACAGTTGAGTGTAATTGTGACTTGGTCACAACTGGCAACAGAATCTTCTGTTAATCGCTGCTATATCCAAAGGTACCCAGCCTGACAGAAAGTATGCCTAGGAACTAGTTTAAACTCCAACTATAAAAATGTTCTTAGAAAAGGAAGACAGACATGGAAGACTGATTAAAAAGCACAGACGTACTTCCTTCCACCCTTGCATGCTCAGACTTATTTAAAGTCACTTAGAAATGTCCAGGTAATATTTTCTGTTTCAGGAAATTATCAGTGCTTATCGGGCCATCACCCAAAGGAACCTAAACACACACACATGATAAACTAGCTTCCTCTTCAGTTTGACTGAGGAACATCTTACTGCATCTTACTTATGCAGTGAAAGTGAATGGTGCTGCTCAGAGAATACAACTATTTTTTTAATCACTCTGAATGGAATTTGTAACTCTGTAATCTGTAATAAGGTAAAATAAACCAATACTATTGAATATATCATAAAAGTTGATCACCTACTCAAACATGGAAGAATGTCATTTTTCCTAGTATCAGTGTACAACAATGACATAGCTTGTACATATACTACGAAATACTGGCAATAAATAGAGGTAGGGTTATTAACATGCAGCGTTGGTCTGATCTGCTACATATTACAAATCTTATATTCCACTCATCTAGTTTTATAGGGGCATGGCAACACTCTTAATGGACACTGTTAGTGTTTGGTAGTTAACAGACAGATTGGGAAAATACAACATGGTACATGGCATGCATTACTACCCCAGGTTTAAGTCACCTGCCAAAAAAAAAAAAAAAAAAAAACAAAAAGCAACAAAGCCCACACAAAAACCAAAAACCAAAAACAAACCTAACCAAAAAAAAAAGAACCAAAACCACCACACACACACACACACACAAAAAAAAACCAGCACCATTCACTTCGTTTTGGAAGACTGATTTTTCTTTTTAGTAGGGTGCCTTGAACCTTTACTCAAGTAACACTTACGGTACAGACGTCTCATAACTATCTCAAATACATAAAATCAAGCTCTGTGTTTAAGATCATCACTGAACAGCCATTTTCTTTGTCATTACTGAGAAGTATCAATTAATAGACTGCACTGATCAGTGAAAAATGTCATGTAAGAAAACAACTCACAAAATAGATGCCCCTACAGCCATAATTTACTAGCCAAATAAATAACCTGGTGCACCAAGTAACCAGAATTCTACTGTCAGTAACAGAATATGAGATATGTGCTGCTTTGGTCTTCAAGTCTTTAAATAGATAATCTTTACTTTTTACATAACTGCCGTGTTAACATATTTCCTTTCATAAGGAGTGAGGAAGGAAAGTAGCACAGCACAGACCTCAGGCTTCAGGAGAGCAGATTTCAGCTTACTGAAGGAACTGTTGATGGGATCCCAAAGGAGGCAGCTCCAAAGGATAAAGGAGTTCAGGAAAGCTGGAAAACGTTTAAGGAGAACATCCTCCAAGACCGTGGATGGTTTGTCCTGATATTCAGGAAAACCAGAATGTTTAATGTAGCTGGAGCTAGCTTGGCTAAACTCAAGACTAAGCTCCAAAACAACAAGGCAGCATATGGAAGTTGGAGGCAGGGCAAGCCTATAAAAGAGGTACATTAGGCATGTAGGAATGGTGTTAGGAAAGCCAAAGCTCATCTAGAGTTGACGCTTGTGAGGGGTATCAAATGGCCACAAGAAGAATTTCTACCACTGCTCTAGTAATAAAAGAGCTGAGCAAGTAGAGTGTGCGGTCACTGCTGAATGGAGAGAGTGATGCAGTGACAGGAGGCACAAACAACGCTAAGGTGCTTTCTCTGCTGCAGTCTTCACAAGGTTCCTCCACCTTCCCTGCTTAGTGACAGAGTACAAGAAGGAGATGAACTACCAGCAGTGGATGAGAGCTGAGTCAAGAACTGCTGCTAAAACTCAACCCATCCAGCTCCATGTCACCGATGGGATGTATCCAAAGAACTGGCCAATATCATGGTAAGACTGCTTTCTGTCATCTTTGCAATATTGTGGAGATGACAGGGGAAAGGACTGGTGACTGGGCAACAGCAAACATTGCACATATCTTCAAAAGCAGGCCAAAAGGGTGGTCCAAAAACTGCAGACCAGTTGGCCTTCTTAGGTCTCAGGGAAAAATCATGAAATGAGTCATCTTGGAATACACTTCTGGGCACCAAGGGTGAATCACTCCTGAACAACTTAGTTGCCTTCTCTGATAAAATGACTAGATTTGTGATTGTCAGTGGATGTCATTCACCTCAACTTTAGCAAGGCTTTCAACACTATCTCCCACAACACCCTTGCATCCAAGTTTAGACCTTACAGTCTGGGTGGATGGACAGCTAGATAGGTAAAATACTCATCAGATGGACAGGCTAGAAGAGTTGTGGTTAGTAGGTTGTAGTCTACCTGAAGACCAGAAACAAGCAGAGTACTGCAAGGGTCTATCCTGGGACCTGACTAATATTTCTATCAGTGACCTGGAGGAGGTGATGCAGTATGCTGTCAAGTTTGTAGATGACACGAATATGGGAGACCAGCTGATATGCAAGGGCAGGGCTGATGTTCAGAAAGACCTGGACAGATAGAATGAATAGGCTGACACGAGCCTAATGAAATTTAGTTTGTCCTCACAAATGTGGAATCCTGTCCCTGGGAAGGCAAAGCCCCTGACAATGACACAGGCTGGGAATGGACAGTCTGGGGATGGACAGGCTGGGGAGCAGCTCAGTAGAGAAGACCCTGGGGGCCCTTGCAAGCAGGGTGCAGGCCAGCCACACACCCTGGCATCAACAAGGGCCAGCAGCATCTTGAGTTCTACAAAGAGTAGGGTAGCCAGCATGTTAAGGGAAGTGACTATCACCTTCTGCTCAGCATTCACCAGACCACACCTAGATACTGTGTCCAGTTCCCTTGCTTTCTGAAAAATGTAGATAAAAAGGAGTGAGTTCAGCAGAGGTTCATTGAGGCAGTCAGGGAAAAGAGCATGAGGAGGCTGAGTGACATAAGCTTATTTAGCCCGGAGAATGGCTGAGGTGGTTTCAGAGGGGAACCAACAGCAGCCCCCCAGCACCTGAGAGGTTACCAAGAGAACAGAGCCAGAGTGCTGGATCACAGGATGGTGAAAGACAGTGGGCATTAACTTGAAGCACAAGAGGTGCAGACTGGAGCTAAGGAGAAATTGTTTTCCCCATGAGAACAGCCTAGCAGTGGAGCCAGGGCCCTGAATTATTCTGTGATCCTATGAAACATAAAAAATAATTGACAACTCCATCTACAAATCTTTGCATACCAGGCTTATACCAGTGCCCAAAACCAATAAACATACACTGAAAAGGATAACTTCCACAAGGTTTAAAAGCCAGTAAATTACAAGGTTTAAAAGCCAGTAAATTTTCCCCATCAGTGATTATGGATGGTGAATTTTTAAACTCTTTAGTTATGATATGCATTTAATTTTAAAAATGCCACTAGTTAGCAAGAGAGGACAAATGATAAGAGATTGGTTGTATTGAGAGGTAAAATCCAAGCATGATTGTTTAACAAATCCATAAACTTAAAGAGTTGCATATTCTTCTGCAAGGGAGAAGTAGGAAATATTGTCCCCATAATACTGATAGTGTCAGATTACAAAAAAAAAAAAAAAAAAAAAAAACAAACCAACCCAACCAAACAAAAAAAGATAGCTCAGCAGGCCTAGTTAAAACACTTCACTTGACCTCTGAGCAACAGGACTGAGCAATCAGGAGGATTTCTCCTGAACTAATTTAAAACAGAATCACAGAATCACAGACTTGTATAGGTTGGAAAAGACCTTTAAGATCAAGTCCAACCGTAAACCTAACATTACCAAGTCCACCACTAAACCATGTCCCTAAGCACTGCATCTACACGTCTTTTAAATACTTCCAGGGATGGTGACTCAACCACTTCCCTGGGCAGCCTGGTCCAATGCTTGACAGCCCTTTCAGTGAAGAAATTTTTCCTAATGTCCAATCTAAACCTCCCCTGGTGCAACTTGAGGCCATTTCCTCCCGTCCTATCACTTGTTACCTGGGAGAAGAGACCGACCCCCACCGCTCTACAACCTCCTTTCAGGTAGTTGTAGAGAGCAATAAGGTCTCCCCTCAGCCTCTGCTTCTCCAGGTAAAACAACCACAGTTCCCTCAGCCACCCCTCATAAGACTTCTGCTCCAGACCCTTCACCAGCTTCGTTGCCCTTCTCTGGACACGCTCCAGCACCTCAATGTCTCTCTTGCAGTGAGGGGCCCAAAACTGAACACAGGATTCAAGGTGCGGCCTCACCAGTGCCGAGTACAGGGGCACGATCACTTCCCTAGTCCTGCTGGCCACACTATTTCTGATACAAGCCAGGATGCCATTGGCCTTCTTGGCCACCTGGGCACACTGCTGGCTCATATTCAGGTGGCTCTCAACCAACACCCCCAGGTCCTTTTCCGCCACGCAGCTTTCCAGCCACTCTTCCCCAAGCCTGTAGCGTTGCATGGGGTTGTTGTGGCCCAAGTGCAGGACCTTGCACTTGGCCTTGTTGAACCTCATACAATTGGCCTGGGCCCATGGATCCAGCCTGTCCAGGTCCCTCTGCAGAGCCTTCCTCCCCTCAAGCAGATCAACGCTCTCACCCAACTTCTTGTCATCTGCAAACTTACTGAGGGTGCACTCGATCCCCTCGTCCAGATCATTGATGAAGATATTAAACAGAACTGGCCCCAACACAGAGCCCTGGGGGACACCGCTTGTGACCCACCGCCAACTGGAGTAAACTCCATTCACCACTACTCTTTGGGCCTGGCCATCCAGCCAGTTCTTTACCCAGCGAAGAGTACACCCGTCCAAGCCATGAGCACCCAGTTTCTCCAGGAGAATGCTGTGGGAAACAGTGTCAAAGGCTTTACTGAAGTCTAGATAGACAACATCCACAGCCTTTCCCTCATCCATTAGGTGGGTCACCTTGTCGTAGAAGGAGATCAGGTTGGTCAAGCAGGACCTGCCTTTCACAACCCCATGCTGACTGGGCCTGATCCCCTGGTTATCCTCTACGTGCCGTGTGATGGCACTCAAGATGATCTGCTCCATCAGCTTAAAAACCTAGCAGTGCTGAACATAAGGAAATTTCAGCTACTTAAATGTACTGGTTAACATGCATTTGAGTGAAGTTACAGTAAACTAGAGTTCAAAGACATATGATCTTTTCTCCTATATGGAATACTTTATTCTCATGTCTTCATTTTTTATATGCAATATTAGTACAATTACAATTTGCACACATTTTTAATGGCTATTTAGTCTGATACTTTGTATTCAAATTAAATCTTTAGTCATACAGTATAAGCAGGCTGCCTTTTGATAAAGTAGTTTTCCCTGATATATTTAAGCTTTCTTATTCCTCGTTAGACTTCATGATTACTTAAAGCAACACAGCCCCTTGCTACTTAAAAACTAACGTATTTTCTTAAGAAAAAACAGACTGTCTGAAGACAAGAGCTACCATTAATAGCATACACATTCAGATACAAAAATTCCATGAAGGGGTGAATAATTCAATGACTCATTATGTGCAACCTTCTGATAGGGTTATATGCCTGCTCTCATGGACATCTGAATGAATCGTGGCAGCTGGTGACTGGCTGTATGGCATGCTGTACTTCTGACCTACTGTGAGGCCTCAGCAATGAGGCAGCAGCGTGTTGGCAGAGATGGCACAGCAGATGCCCAGACAGAAGCTACACAGATACACTAGTCCGTAAATGGGAAGAAACAATTTAGGGTAAGACAATGCAACTGCGGCTGAGGGAAAGAGAATGGTAATACAATGGTATTTAGCAAAAAGACACAGTAAAAAACTACTGCATGCCTCTCTGTACTATGCTGGGGTAAAGATGCCCCAAGATAGCTTGCACAGACCTCCAGGCAACTTACAATCCTCTCCAATAGCCAAACTAGCCTAAGTAAATTTATTTATGCATAGGACTTCTATCAGCATGACTGAACTGAAGCAGTACCATTTTAACCACAGCTACAGATGCATACTGAGAACAATGGGGATGTTTTGAATGTATTCGGCAGCCCTGCAAGGAGGACATAAGGCCTGAAGAGCCATTTGTTGCAATCGACTGAATAAGAAGTTTGTTTTAAGTGCAAATGAGAGCAAGAGCCAGGAACCGCATGTGTCAAAAAAAAAAAAAAAGCCAGACCTTTCCTCCAACTACAATCTTTGTACATAGCACTTATTTTTTGCTCCAGCTTCACAAAGTTTGTTGAATGGGTTCCTGGAGAATAAACAACTATCATAAACCAGACTTCTCGCATCTAACAATTCACAGTATCTTTCTAAAAAGCATGGGGTCTGAATCTGAGCATCTCATATATAGTCAGAGATGTTTTACATGGAAATCCTAGACTCCCTTAAACAATGTTTAGCAGCAATATATACAGAAAAATTAGATTTAACATTTTTCCTGTGGTACAGTGACCCCAGTAACAGCAATTTTATTCACAGTGATTCTGAAAGCCAAACCAAGCAGACCTGAAGAACAGAGTAATAATTAGAAAGCATGGGGGGGGAGGGGGGGGGCAGGGAGATATATTACTGTTCCTTCCCTCACCACTGAATCTGAAGACAGCTCACTTGGAAATAATTTACAAAAGATGTTGCCTAAGATTGCAATTAATACCAAAACACTTACTATTTTCATTAAAAAGATTTTTTTTTTTTAATAACATAAACCAGAAACTTTTGTGTGATTATACAGGAAAAAGAAGGTACAATGGCAGCTTATATTAACATGCCTGTACTAGCCTTCACGCACAAAGACAGGTTAAAAGAAAAAAGCGGGGGAGGAGAAGAGATAGCATACCTTAAGATTTAACACTAGTTAGAAACCAGCACAGCTATCCAGTTACCAGAAAAAGAGTACTCTCATTTCTCAGACATGTTAAAATTACAGAAACACACTGTCACTTAAATAAGTACACATGTGCTAGCACAGGCTATGATTAACTTTCATTTTGCAGTTTCACGTGTGCTACAAGCCAACGTTGGTCAAATTCAAATGTACTCCACACCTCAAACCTCACTACAGAACAAGTCAGTCCATAAAGCGACACTGTTTTTCCCACAGAATATGCTGTACCTTAATGATCAGCTATGGTATCCAGAGAATTGCAGTTATACTGCATTTGTCCCTATGGACGGCAAGGCATATCTTGAATCCCCAGCATAATAAGACTCAAAGCCAAAAGCAGCACAGCTGTAATATAACGTTTTTCAATGTAAATGTGACTGAGGCATTTAAGAAAAGACAGATTCCAAAATGAAATATAGCAGAGAGATTAGCAAAGCCACTATGATTCAAATAACAGTGAATTCTCCAAGGGTTCGAGCTTATCTGAGTCTCAGCAGCAGCATAATACAGCAAAAGTCCAAATCACAGATGCAGGGATTTTGAAGCACTACAGCAACTAGATATATATACCACTAAATAAATCATCATCATGAAAATGTAATTTCTTAACAACAATTCCTAGATGATGAACCTTTGTTTTAAGATTAAAAATAGAATAAAAGCAGAAACCGAACACTGTCTAAATAGTATAAATTACTGCATTGGGTGCCCATGGCAAGGTGTTGGTAGGGAGGAACTGCAGGGGTGGCCCCTATGGGGAGAGGCCAGAGGCTGCCCTGTGCTGGACACAGCCTGTTCCAGCCAGCTCCAGCGGACCCACGGCAGGGCACAGCTGAGCCCAGCAACCAAGATGGTGCCTCTGCAAAAACATACTTAAGAAAAGGCAAAAGCACCAGGCAGTCAGAGAAGGAGGGAACGAAAAATAGAGTGAGAAACAGGAGAGGCAACACCACAGTCAGAGAAGGAGGGGAGGAGGTGCTCTGTGGCGGAGCAGGTATTTCCCTGCAGCCCATGGAGAGCCCATGCCGGAGCAGTGGGAAGTCTCCTGAAGGAACCGTAGGCTGTGGGGAGAGCCCACACTGGATCAGGGGAAGAGTGAGAGAAGGAAGGAGCGGCAGAGAGAAAATCGCTATATACTGACCATACACCCCTACCCCCCCGCCATGCCACTCAGGGAAGCAGAGGGTAGAAGAGTTGGGATTGAAAAGTTGAGCCTCAGAAAGGGGGGGAAGAAAGCTGTTGTTTTAATGTTTGTCTGTTTCTCACTACCCAAATCTATTTTAACTGGCAATAAATTAAATTACTTTTCCACAAGTTGAGTCTGTTTTGCCCACAACAGTAGTTGGTAAGTGATCTCTCTCAGGAGGGGGAGCGAGCGAGCAGCTGGGTGAGCGTTTGTCCCTTAGCCAAGGCTAATCCATGACAATGCGGTAGGTTGAGAATAGGGAAATAAATTATACGAGGACACAGGCACTGTACTGTTTCCCCTCACACCTAATAATATTGTGACAAAGTGATTTTACTTGTGGAAAAAAATATTTTCAAGTGTGGCACACACAGTGTTAAAATTCTTAGTAAGACTGACAATCTTACAACTCCTAAGAAACTGGAAAAACTTTCCAAGATGGCAGCTGACAGTTTACTATTTTATCCTGCAAAAGGCAAAGTAGGGGTTTTGGGGTTTGTTTCAAGAACACATTGACCTATCGCTCACATGATGTATATTATTAGATGATACTACACTTAATGAAGACAAAACATGCCATGCAGAAATCTGTGTTTCATTGGTAAAAGAGGTATTAAAGTCTGTACACAGCTGACTAAAGGCAAAAGAATTTATCCTGAATAAATCTCAGTTTTAATACATAAATCAAATGTTCTGTGATACGGTCAAATTAATATTGCTAGGAAATTTGGTCATTTGCACTATCTGTGTTTTTAACACTGTTATTGTTCCATTATGAAATGCTTTGGGCCTTTATTTTATTGTTATCTCTTGTTTGGTTATTCGGATTCTTTCCTTTAAATTTGTAAAGTATCTACATCTTAAATGGACTTGCCTTTTTTTATGCTTGAGAGTCAATCTGAGTGGGTTCCAACTGTAGTTTTCTACAACTACAATCACTTACACATCCTAAAAAGCTACAATATCAAGGTTTGTTTGCTTTTCATTTTTGTAAAATCAGTAGTTTTCTGATGATCATTCAATTTGCGATAATTCTACAAACTGTCATCTCCCAAGGGGTGGGTTTTTGTTAGGCAAAGCACAGGGCTTTTACAGCTTCTCACTTTAAAGAATGCTTTAGGAAAATGGACTATCTTCTTTTTCTTAAACATAATAGAAAACTTGTTCAACAGAACTCAGCTCACACCTTTTTTGAGAGGCACTACCTCACTTGACTCTTCAACTATCTCCTTATCCAATTAAGCACTGTTGACAAGAGCGCTGTTGAAAGCTATGAAAGAAGCCGTATCCAATCCTCCTTGGCAACCATGACATAGGCCACAGAAGGATTATCACTGGGCTCCCAACAGCTATGCAGAAAACCTATGCTATTTTTGCACCAAGATTTTATTAAAGAATTTTCCTACTCTTCTTACTACCAGCCTGTACCCACCAGAAGATGCAGTGATGTAAGCAATGTCAAAGGCAAATTTCCATTATACGAACTTTGCTCATAGCAGATTTAGAAAGCAAAAAGGCAAAGTTGCCAAGAGCTTTCAGCACCTTGCGTATGCTGCAGCTCTCACTGTTCCTGCCAGCTGTACAGCTGAACCAGTGATAACGCTGGTTGGAAATTTTAGAGTAAACACACTAGCAAAGACAAGACTCCAAAGGGAAAATATGAAATGAGCTTTTGGCAAAATAATAAGATAAATAAAAAAAGAAAACCTAGTAGGCTGGATGTACCATAAAGAGCAGTAATAGTTTTGTAGTCGTACCTAAGAAACTCCTGAATACATTAGGTAGGACACCATGCTCCCAAGCAACTATGTGCCAGGCAGATTTCATACATGTGTTTTAAAAGCATTATAAATAACGAATAAGTGCCAAAGTCATTATCCTCCCTCCCCTAAAAAGCCTGAGCTAAAGAATATCAGGCACATGCAGTTACTGTTCATGCTAATCATCACTGCTGTAAGATGGAACAACAAAGAAACAGACCCGCTTGGTATTCAGAAAAATAATTTGACTAATAATTTTTGCCTAACAGTAATTTGCCTAATAAAATGTATGCGACAAATGGGTAGCCTTTTAGCATGTACCAACCATACCTTGCAATAAGCCTCCTGAACAATATTGGGAAATGATATCATTTTATACCTTGTAAGTCATAAATGGAACGTTTCACTCATTTTAGTCCAGATGAGCAAGTACCATCAGTCTGAACAGATTTTTGTACATTTGGCCATGACAAACAGAAACAGATGGGAATCTACTTTCTATCTACTATGTAAAAAAAGAGAACATATGTAGGTTTCTTAAAACACAGTAAAGAAAGTTTTTAATCAATGTTGACATTTGCTGTACACCAGTCTCAAGAATCAGGGTTAGAAAATGTACTGTAACACATTATTTTCACAGACCAATTTGTTTGGTCTTTCTACAACAATGAAAGCCAAGCTGGATTCTCAGCAATTGTTCAACAGTCTTAAAGACCATAAAAGTCTGAGTATGGAAGAAAGAACTTGAATACACAGCCAATCATATGTTGTAAAGCACACACAGAAGTACTGTTAGGAACTGGAACATAACACTGAGCAACACCTGAAAAAAGGCTTTAACAAGTATATCAGAGGTAACACATATAGTAGAGAAAAACACGAATATTTATATTAGTGCATGAGATGTGAAAAAAAGCCAGACATTAGACTAAAATCTGTTCGTTTCTGAGGGGTATCCTAAAAGATAAAGATACTCAGATACATATCTGTGATAATCCTGCCAAAAATGTTCGTTGATGACAAACAAGTTATTATTTCCTGAACCTTTCATAATACCAAAACAAAACCGTTTGAGGCATATGTATTCCATGGCATTTCACAAAAGAATCATAAAGGTCATGGAATAACAATCTTTAGACTAAATGTAAATTCCTATGTTGAGTATAGTCACCCTAAACTACGTTTGCAGCCAGTGGCAAACTTGTCAATATAGTCAATGGAGTTTAGCATACAATTAATATGTTGCTTAAACTCATGCCTAAGGTCTCTTGCTAAAGAAACTGCAATCTGCAAATGCCTATTTATCTGCTGACATTACATGAATCTATGGTGACTAGCCCAGCTGTACACACCAAGGATGGCTAAAGTCAGTCCAGCTGTATTACAGCACTAACCAGTCAAAACAGTAAGTCCTAAAACAACAAAAAATCCAGAGGGAGAACATAAAATGAAATTTTAATCAGAAAGCTAACTTGAAATACAGATTTAAGGCAAAGAGAAGAACGAGAAATTTGAGGATTTCTCACAAGCAGCATCTTAGGTATGCTTTGTCATATGAGGGCAAAGAATGAACAAAACTAGAAAACCACAGAAGAAGGAAAGATGGCATGCTTGCCTTGTACCAACATTAGAAGATATTAGTGTAAGTAATAAATAAGGTTTGACCAGATCCAAGTATTCTGGATTTTCTCACTATTCAGACTTAACTTGTTAAATATTGCATGTGTTGATGCATACCATCGAAACCAACACTGTACACTTAAAAATACTATTTTCATTGTCAGACTGGGGGAGGAAATAAGAATTTGTAGCAACAGCGTGTTTTGTTAAAATCCAGTTCTCTATTATCTCTTCAACCCCATGCAGCAATACACTTTATTTTTTAAAAAAAATAATATACCAAAGTGATTTTTAAATTGTTTCATAAATATACAAATCTATTTACAGCCAAAGGATAGAATTAAAATTTTAGAACAATGGATGGATTGAATAAGTATTGCAAATACTCCTCTCGGTATTGAAAGGAAATCATTGCATTAATCCATTGATAAGGTAAAAGCAGAGACTAATCCAGTCTGCACTATTTTAATTACAACATTTTCAGCCTAAGTAAAGAAATCATTTATATTGCCCATATTCAGTATTACTTAATAAGCAAAAACTAAGAAATAAACAGAAAAGTAAAGGTCATCAAATTAAGCTGACAAACTCCAATTTTCTTCTTTCAGTGAAAAAGAGGTTTTTAATATACTTCATAATAGATATGCATTCTCTCCTCCAAAATTGCTGAGTTGAAGAGAAAGGACTAAAACCACAGCTTGAGCTACTTAACAAAGCAAAGTTGTTAAGGCTTTTTTAAAATTACATAGAATTTAAAGATGCCAATTAATCCTATTTACTGAAAGAACAGAAGGCTGTTCTCTGGCACTACAAAAAATGGGGCATATTCTGCCTTTTCACAGCTGTATTCCTTGACCTCTCTGGTACTCCATTTAAATCAGGCCTGAGTTTGATCCAGTCTATGTAGCTGTTCTTCACTAATTCATAAAAGGCTATCTGCTGCAACTTGCCCGCCTTAACATGGGAACAGATACAATTAGGGTTGGGATTTTCTTTCTGTGCTTAACTCAGAGTTTTAGCTCATGTCTTGTATCCTACAATGTATATCTTTCCATCTTAGTAATTGACATATAAGCATAGCTGGCAATGTTTTGTTTTATCACATCTGAGATAATTTACCCAAGTTGGCTAAGATGAGGTAACAGAAGAATATTAATCACAATTTGCAATTTTATCAAGTTTTTCTGCCAAAAAAGGAGAACCCTAATATGCAACCATTGGGAGATCTTGTTGAGTTTTAGCACCTAAAAGAAAACATGAGATTAATTTAAGCAAAAATAAATTTTAAATTCTTAAAACAAAGTGTAGAAAAAACAGAATCTTATAAATCTCCATGAACTAAGAGGATTCTAACTGTCTTAGAGACACCTCATATAGAATTGAAAAGTTTTATAAACTTTGCCACCAAGTTAGTCTACAATATAATTTGCCAAAACCATAACTTCCCACAAACACTACACAGAAATTTTGCAACTTATACAGATCTTACAAAACGGCAGCAAGATTCTGGTCACAAGAAAAAAAAAAAAAAAGAAGGGAAGGGAAAGTTGAGTGGTATTCCAAGACACTAAAGATAATGCAACATTTGTAAGGGAGTCTTGCAGAATACCTGAACTACTACAGCAATCCTTCGCTGAAAGATCAGTAGTGGTGCATATACTAAAAAACTTTACCCGCTATCAACATCACAAATTTCTCATGTAGAACTTTCAATGAGAGTACATGCAGATATATATGCGCACAGGTTTTCCAAATTCCACACACCTTCCTGGTTCCATACCTCTTAACTTGGAAAGAAATTTCTGTAGGACAAATAAATCCAACACTATTTACTGTCTACTAGATCACATATAGATAGAATGTGTTTCATTGTTAGTTGCATCTGCCTGAGTAAAGGTGTCACACAGAAGTGGCTGGCACACAGGAGTAGTAAACATACTGTAGTTGAATACTTCAGATTCTGTTTATTCTGCATTGAGAAATATTTGTCAATGCTGTGCTAGGTAATACACAAGCTCTCCAAAATACCTAATAATGGATATTTCATGATCAGATAGCCTTTAGTAAGAAAATGTTTTTCTAAAAGGTAATGTGAATTATCTTTCATGCAACTGAAGTATACCCTCTCTTGTATCATTTTGCCTAGACACAGAGAGAAAAGGAATAATGTCCTCCTTAAAAGAACCTCTTGAAAGGCTTGTGATATCATGCCTCAGTCTTCTCTTTTTCAGACTAATCAAACCAAATTATTTCATTAATTGTGTAATTCTTACTGCCTACTATTGCCTTCTACTACTCTCTCTTTTTCCTATTCTTTTTCCTATTAATACTTACTGATGTGTTCTAGCCAAATTGGAAAGAGTTGTCCAAAGTGAGGCTTCAACAGCTTCAGGTGAAATAGCCAACTCCCATGTTTTCCATAATAACGCTGTTGTTAATGCAAGATGTTAGGAATTCAGCAGAAAGGTGAAAATTTTCATTACTCAAACAATATCAAGAATATGGGTAACGAGAGAGGCCTTTGTGCTAAGCCCTAAATTGTCTTTAACAAATGCAATATGTTTAATACCAGCTGTGTACAGTAAACACATAAAAATCAATGTATTTTAGAAAATGTCAGAAAATGTCAAACTTTCAATTATGTATTGTCATGATAAAGCAGCTGCTGTAGTAGAAACATTATTTTGAGCCTAAGCTTACAATAGCAAATAGATATGTTTTGTTTATACAGAAGTATTCCCTGATTTTTTTCCGATTTTCTTACTAGCTCCAAAGTACAACTAGTGCTACCCAGTTTAGAATATTTTCTTCACTAAAAAGAAGTGTGCTGATGACAATACCGTTTATTTGAACAGCACAGAAAAAATCAGTAGCAAATACTGTACTGAAATAGCTAACCTTCCCATCACAAAGGATCCTTGCAATCATTTCTTTGAGAAACTCACAATTTCTGAATGCTAAAAAACTAGGGAACTCCCATTCCTTTGTCCCAGAAAAAATCTGTTCAGTTTTCCTTGCTTGTCCTCAGGAAAATTATGGCAGCTCAAAATTACCTTGGCAGCCAATGCCAAAGTCTCACCACTATCTTCACTACTACACTCTTAATAGTTGAGGCTATTGTAGCAACTACAGTAGGGAGGCTGCTACAGACACTCATCTAATCTCTCCTTCATCTAATCTCCAAAACCAGCAGCTCACGCCAATAGCCCACTAGCTCCTGCAGTACCAGAGGCTGGCAGAGTATCTCCAACTCACCTGCTGTCAGAAAAGAGAAAAATTTGTTCTTAAGAGTAATGCCTAAAATCCACCCTCTTCCCTTATTGACCCTACTGTGGGAAGGAGACCACCTAATTCAGGAGCAGAAATCAAAAAGCAGAGAAGAAAAGCTGAGCAAATTATGTTATTTCGGGGAACAATGGTCCAGCAACAAAAACCACAATGCCCTCAGATACCACGTAATGGCATTAGACCTGCAGCTCAGTTTCACCTGTAAGGCAACAAGGCAAGGAGCCACACTACTGATAAACGTAAAGGGATACTTGGTATATCCTAATTTTAAATGTTTCCTTTGCAACCAAAAGAGTATTCTTCTAGCAGAGTTACTTTCTATAAATGAATATTTAAGCATATTTTGCTTATAATGAAGTCTACTTTATCTTCTACCCATAGCAATTGGCCTCCATCATAATTTGCGTACAACTCCCATAAATTCCTGTGTCCTTAGAATAAAGCTGGTGCAAGATCATTTGGCATTCTGTCAAGTAAGATGCAGAAGGTATATTCTTTGCATATTATAACATTAAACAGTTAAGTTGGAAAAATAATCATATAATAATGAAATTTTATGCAGGTAAATATAAACTAGTACCAATGCACTGGCCCAGATTCTACTCTGTGCTTGAAAGATTCAGAGGAAATCAGGAGATTAAGTGGCTTCCAATTATCACTATTTCCTACGCATTTCCCTTTCTTTTGTCTCTAGCTGGAGGCCAGTGGCAGAATAATAAAAAAATACTGTACCCTTCAGGCTGTTTTTCTTTCTGTTACGACACAGCTTCAGAGAGCTGTTCACCGATAGGAACCTCCAAAACAGAGAGTCTCTGGTCCCTTGCCACACCTGTCTTACTGGGGGCGAAACACAGGATCACCAGTCTACTGCAGTGGCTCCACATCATCCAAGGATTGTTTTATGTAAAAAATCTTCAACTGGTGAAGTCTCCCACGCTTCCATCTAACATGGGAAAGTGGGATGAAACACAGGAGTTTCAGGATATGATCCATTATCTTGATTTTAATAATGGATATATCTTAACAATGTGAATACAGTATTACATCATCAGATTTTATCAACTTTTCCATATAAAAATTGAGATAATTTGGGGGAAAAAATATTTTAAAAACAGTTTTCAAAACTAAGGAAAACAAAGAAAGCTTGGGAACAGTTACTATGACAGTATAGTTTTATCTACAGAAATGTTCAGAGAAAGGAAATTCAAAACTGATTAGAGAGAACTTAAGAAAATATATTTTCTGCAGCTTTCCTTGTTGCACCATTCCAAACTCTTAAAAAGCTCCATTGTCTGTCACTAATATATATTATATTCTTTAAAGCTAAATCAATCTTCAGGATTGACTCCAGCAGTCCAGCAGTGTAAGGATACCACTAACACTTGAAACATCAGCTACTCCTGGTGCTACTCAAGGCTATGGGATCTGGCAGAAATTTAGATGCCATAATGTTCACTCAATAGAGGGGAAAAAAAATTCAGAACTTCTAGGTATGAATCACAACACTACTGAAAACTATTCGCATTTAATAATTTTATTTTTAAATATATACCATTTTAATTACTGTTTTCAAGTAAGTGTGTGAACAAGTCCAAGATATTAACGTAAACACCTTCCAAGATGGAGTTCAGCTTCAGTAACTAGTTTAAATTACTTTCAAAGTAGTTTAGTTTTAGTAGCTTATAAAGCAGCTTGTGTAAGCTTAAAGACGACCATTTGATTTTCAGATCACACTGCTGGAACATCCAACAGCGATGTGTAAGACTGTTAGAGAAAGAACATTAAAATGCAATTAGATTTTGATCCTGCTAAATTCTCAGCAACTCCAGAAGGTGCTGAATGCGTTCATGCTCCTTTTGAGCTTCTTGGTGCACTGGCATATCTGAGCTCGGACTGTGTTTATACAGACACATGAATCTCCGAAGACCGCTTCTCCAAGACCCATGTATTTTTACAAGTTCTACACAAACACTGAGAAAAACATGTTTTGAAAGGACAACATAAAGATAGCAAAGTCTTACTATTTCATTAGATAAGCTGATGCACAGAAACAGAGTAGTTTTTAGCTTACTTTGGGGTGGGGAGGGGGAAAGATGTTGCTCACTACTTTACTTGAAATAAGCCTGTCATTAGAAATTACAATGCCATAAAAACTAACACATGACCACTGGCAGGATCTACTTTAAAATATCTTGTTTTATTGTCTTCCCCCAATATTTAAATGCATCCCTTATAAAATAAAAGCTACATAAATAAATGCAGTAGAAAAAAAACACATATCCTTCCCAGTTATATACCAGAAAGCAACAAACCAAAAAAGTCTACTTAATGCATTGTGTGTGAATAGTAACATTTCTGTCATTAATTATTGCCACGTGGCACTGAACTTCTCTTTGCATAATAAACTTGAAATTGCATTTCCTGTAATCATTTTCTTCAACAAATCTTACTTTTCGTAACTAAAAGCGCATTATTTAAGAATACTTGAAGACAGTTAAAAGAAGGTTACAGCTATATTTTAGAATGGTAACATTAAAATAAGGCAAAAGTAAGATTGCCTGGCAGCCATTTTAAAGATTGTCTGACAATTACAAATAAACCAAATTAACAGACAATAGAAAATATACCACTTTATTACCCACAAACAAAACTAGGACTATAGCTAGCCCTACTACTAGCATTTTAAACTGCACTACAACATTCAAAAATTGTTAACTAGGTTAAGCATTGTTTGGCAGTATGTAGTAACAGATCTCAGTTTAAGAAAGTATCCTACACTGTTAATCAGAAAAGCTCAAAAAAACCCAAAATCCTAGATAAGGATTTGTTTTGTAGTGCTGACCTTATCACTACTATGACGCTTTATAGTGCTGAACTAAAAAAGATGTAAACACACTTAATCCTAAAAGAAAGACAATGTAGTCTTTAAGATTAAAGTTAATTTACATCACTCTAATTTCTACACAGGAAAAATGCTTTATCGATATAGATGGAAGTTCCAAACACAGTCACACCATTGTATCTCAGGTTAATGTGATAACAAAATCCATAAACAAAAGACAAAAATCTGCAGTTAATGAAAAGCTTTAAAATCTGATGTTCTGAATACAAAAAAATTCAGAGAAGAAATTTTCTCCCCTCATATATTATGCCAATATCGTGAAAGAAAGAATCCACTATCATGATTACTTTAAAGAAACTACCACAAAAGAACAATTTTCAAAAGTTTTAACGTGATAAGTATTCTGTACTGTGAGTCACTCCTTCCCCTTTTAGGAGAAGAAACCAAATATGAACTCTGGAACCGAGAAGATTTTTCCATGGAGCTGTGACGGCCAGGAAAGGCACTGAAGTTACCTGGAAACCAGAACCTGAAGTTACCTGGAAGTTACCTAGAAAGGACTTCTACAACCTCCAAATTCAAGACAGAAGCATGGGGAGTGCTGACAGAATAAGGGCAAGAAATCCAAGCACCTATGGGTGCATGGTTATTCGTCATCTTCCCAGTGGCCATGGTAGGGGATGCCTTCCCAAGACATTTCTCTGCAACATAATCAGACTCTCTTGCACGCTTCTAACAGCTTAGACTCAGGAAGTATGTATCATCCTCCTCTGGACATGACATATCACAGAATCACAGAATCATATAGGTTGGAAAAGACCTTTAAGATCATCGAGTCCAACCATAAACCTAACACTGCCAAAACCACCACTACACCATGTCTCTAAGTACCTCATCCAAACGTCCTTTAAATACCTCCAGGGATGGCGACTCAACCACTTCCCTGGGCAGCCTCTTCCAATGCTTGAGAACCCTTTCAGTGAAGAAAAATTTCCTAATATTCAGTCTAAACCTCCCCTGGCTCAACTTGAGGCCATTTCCTCTTGTCCTATCACTTGTTATCTGGGAGAAGAAACCGACCCCCACCTCTCTACAACCTCCTTTCAGGTAGTTGTAGAGAGCGATAAGGTCTCCCCCTCAGCCTCCTTTTCTCCAGGCTAAACAACCCCAGTTCCCTCAGCTGCTCCTCATAAGACTTCTGCTCCAGACCCTTCACCAGCTTCGTTGCCCTTCTCTGCACACGCTCCAGCACCTCAATGTCCCTCTTGTAGTGAGGGGCCCAAAACTGAACACAGGATTCGAGGTGTGGCCTCACCAGTGCCGAGTACAGGGGCACGATCACTTCCCTACTCCTGCTGGCCACGCTATTTTTGATACAAGCCAGGATGCCATTGGCTTTCTTGGCCGCCTGGGCACACTGCTGGCTCATATTCAGGCGGCTGTCAACAAACACCCCCAGGTCCTTCTCTGCCAGGCAGCTTTTGAAGTCAAAGTACAGATGCATGTTTTAACTTCATCTCCCAGCGTTTCACATGCCATGTTAAAATTAAAAATTTCTAATAGCAAAAAGGAGAACAAGGGGACAGCTTTGAGCACTCTTGCCTTGGGGGGAAGGTGATAGCACTGTCAGGCACAAAATGTGGTTATGTCTCAATAAAGCAGGACAGCTGATGTCTCAATAAAGTAGAGGTAATCCTGCTGAAATCTCAATCCCATTCTTTCCAGGCCTGTTGTATTCTGAAACAATTTCTATATTTAAACAGCCTATAATCTTGAAAGGAAAGAGAACAACACCTGGAGACTTGTAAACAAAAACATGCAACGTGGAGTTCAAGATCTACTATGCAAGCATGAAAGCAAGTTTCTAATCCTCTCTTTTTTGTGATTCTGCTCTTGAAAATAGAAACATTTTACTCCACATTTCTTCAGGAAATGCAGAACTGTAGAAAGTGCAAACTGTAAAAAGGTCACCTTGTTGTGAGCGGGAATCAAAACAGCAATATAATGGAGCCATAATTCAAATAGATTAAAAAATACAGAGTCTCTCAAGTGTTTTTTAAAAAGTAAATAAAAAGTAAAAAAAGCTTGTTCTTTTCTTAGCTGTAGGAAAGGTATTTGTAAACTTTTTAAAACTCACTATTTAGAAACAGATATTTAAAGGCTGTCTGAACAAAGCATCTGACCTAGAAATGATTTTCAGAAGTAAACCCCAGCTGAGCTACTGTTTACAATCACGATTACGATTGTCTCATTTTCTAAAAGCAAACATAGCCAGAGTATAAATTTGTCTCCAGTGGGTATAAGTCCCAACACAGACTGAAGAAATCCTCTCTTATCCAGCCAGTTCTCATATCTTATAATGAGCCCTATCACACAGTGGAGTGATTAAGAGTTGATCTTATATAGGAGAACAGCACTGGGGTTTACTCATGGCACAGGTATAAGGCATCCATAATGAAACACTGCAAGAGAAAAGCTAGGGAAAAAAAAGATTACTTATGGCCTTTATCTCACACTACAGCAGGCTTTGTTTGCTAATACCATTAACTTACTGGGTCAATTTTAAATCTTGGAATCTATTTACCCTGTATAAAAAGATTTCTATTTATGCCCAGAAAATTGTATTTACTGTGAGTATGACACTATTTTATTGACTATATTCACGTTATACTATGAATATTTTTGATTCAGAGATGTAGATTAATACATATATAAATACAAAACTCTAGTGATGAAACAAGACAGAAAAAAAGTGTCAGAAAACAGAAGAATTTTTACAGCATACCTCTACAATTACCCAGTGTATAAAAATTGTTAGAGTTTTGCTTGCTCTCAGGGAACACTCACATGGCAAAAGAATTTTTATATACTGTTGATTCCTAGAACAGAGACATCACTAACAAAACAATATCCACCAAAAAGTACAGCATGTATAAGAATATAAGAAGTTGCAGTTTAATCATAAGCAGGAAAATCACACAACTGGAGCATTTTAAAATGTTCTAGTGAAAAGCTGATGCCACTTTTCAACAGTAGTATGCAAGTCATACCAAATTTCCCTGAAACCCACTCCTGAAAAACAATATTGCAACTTTCAATTTCACACAGCCTATCCACTGTTACTTCTGTATACTTCAAAATCTGCTTTGCTGAATGGCCAAAAAGCACCCTCTTCCTACCTGCTCATAGACATTAAAAGGTTTCAGCTTTTGTTTTAATTAGTTTTCTTTTTAAAAATATTAGAGACGAATCTTGTGTTGTTAGACAAGACCTAACTATCATCATTATCACTTGCACTGAGTACCTGATTTACTAACTAAAGATGCTGCAAGAACAGTTTTTGTACTCATCTTTCTTGTGATTTTCAAAATCAGATTTGGCATGTTATTGATACCATGAATATAATGTACATCCTTATAATCATTTGCAGCAGGAGGAAAACAATGCTCAGGAATGCTGCTTTTTAAGATGTATACTCATAAGCAAAAGGAAAATTTCAGAATTTCTTTTAACATTTCACTACAAAATATTATAAACTCACTTTTAAAGTATAGTAGTTTTACAATACCATACAACCTGTATAGTGAAAGTTTTATGACATTGGGAACTTCTGCTTACTATACCTTCTTGAAGAGCTTATCACATCATACATTTGTATGTGCTCTTAGGTCCCTTGGTTTAAAATTCCCACAAGACTCCAAAATTAAAATACTAAACTAATCATTTACTACTAATTTACCTATCTGGCTATTTAATACATTTACTTACTAATTACTTTTACTGACATTTAAATATGTGATACTTTATCACAGGACAAAGGACTTACATATTCATATTTTAAACTACACAATTTTAATTCATGAATCTTTGGCTAGCTGATCACCATCTTTTCATTCTCAGTCACAATGCTCTGTCTTCATGTAATACAGTTGTGTGATAACTTCTACTGAAAATGTCAGATACATCCAAGATGTTTTTAATAAAGTCAAGAATTTCACAAAACCCAGCAGTGTTTTTATAAATCTTTAATATCTGCATCTTAATTTTAGACGTGATTATTTACTTCATATCCTTATTTTTGACCAGCAAATATTTTTAAAGACTTTTTAGGTTAAGCCATCATTTTTTTAATGACTACTGAAGTTACAAGGCAATTCCGTCAATGTCATTTTAAATTGTTCAGTGGAGCTGCTTAGAGAAAAAGGGACTTGCTAAATATAAAGATATTATATTGCCTATTGCCTAAATATATTATCTTGCCATACAATTTGAAGGCAATTTTTAATTTATGTAGAAAACCACATTTTTCTGGTACCTCCAACATTGAGATCTATCCTCTGACATTAAATTTAAGTAAATATAAAGCATTTTTTAAAATCACAGCTGTAAATAGGCTTTTTATAGGCCAAATACAGTAGTCATCATTCAAAATTAAACCCTGTCTCTGATGCTATCTCAAAGATATCCTGTGTAGATATTAGAACATGATCCCACATTTCCAGTGACTAACAAATATGATGCTTATGATGTCAGCATATGGACACCACAGGCATGTCCTGGATTTTTAATACAATTCAGATAGAAACTTAGTAAAGGCAGAGACAGAGAAATGACTCCGGCTTCATTAAAATATTGCTGTTTGCAGAGTTGTGTAATGAGAGAAAGCAATAAATAAACAAATACTTCAGATATAAACAAAACGCAATTATAAACATAAATATATGCAACCAAATATAAGTCTTTCCCCCTCAGGTGCCTTAGTCAATTCTTAATAAGATCCATGTCCGTTATGCATATAGTAACTTGACAAACTAAAGGAAATCACTCATTCATATTTTATAAGTACACTAATAGGTGGCTTTATTAAAAGATACCCTTTCTTGAAAAAAATCTTTGAAGTTTCCTTGACTTGTGTTTTAGGATATACATTTATCTCACATTATAAACCATAAGTATGTCTCACTTCCTAAGTCTCAATATATATTTATGCAATTGGCACTTCCTTATTTAACATTCAATCTTCTATTCTGGACATAGCATTGAACTAAGTAGAGGCAATACTACACTGTTGGGCATGCAGTGCAAAGGACAGCATGAGTGTATAAAGGCACCAGATGAAATGACAGATGACACACCACAGCTAGGGTGACAGCACAGAAGCAGCAATGGCACCACAAAACTTAACCTGACCTGAGCATAGGGTCTGCAGAAATCACAGAGAATCATCACCAGTCAAGGATAAAATTAAATCTGTGATGAGAACTCAAAAAGTCAGTGTTCCCTTGTCTGCCATACCTCAACAACTAATCCTAGTCAGACTGTTGGGACACCTCAAGAAAGAAAAGTATGTCAATGTGAGCAAATGGGTGTAACAAAGTGAGTGAGTGACATCTACAAAGAAATGCATGGGAATAAAACTAATTATGTTTAAAATTTTTAAAAATCACCTTCTCCTCCTACAGAGTCTTGCACTGAGCCTTTGTATCATGAAAAAGAAATGAAATGAAATGAAATGTATGAAAAGTATGAAATTCAATTATTTAACTTCTCCTGCTGTCAGCACTGGAAATGATCATCTGAGCACTACACATACGCAGAATAGGCCATTTGACATTTGGCATATCCAGTTCATTTCTGGGTTTTCAATTTTGCTGGATTCTGTTTTGAGTAACATGTCAGCAAAGTCTAGTTTGATTCAGCTCAAGTGATATTATAACCTAGGCTTACCAAAGAGAATCACGACAAAGGTAAAGAAAAGGACCAATTTTGTTCTGGGCTTGAAGCACCACTAAACTTGTTTTCTAGACGAAGCAAAAATCAGCTAAAGGACTTGAGCTTCAAATTTAGTCTTTCACTCCTCAAACTACCAGAGGGGAGAAAGTGCCCCAGAAAGTATAATTAGTCACAGTAACTTGTGCATTGGGGATGCACACAGACTGTTCGAAACCAACTCCTACAAGGTACACAGCTCTCAACACTACTGTAACTGGCTCCAAAGGGAGTAGCATCCTAACTGTGTTTGAAAAGGTCTTAGCACAGTCCTAATAGAAAGGATTTTTAAAGGCAGGGGGCAAATCTTGTAGAAGTTTAGGACCCACCAGGATTGTGGGAACTTCCACAAAGGAAAACAAAATAGCTGATCACAGTCTAATATAACAAGACTGCTTTGAAACTACTGCAAAAAGTTCACATAAAATGATACAGCTACATTATTCTGGTGGAATCCCATACAAGGATCCTGACAAGAATTTGTATTATTTTTAGAAGAGTCAGGAGGAAACATAATCTGCAAAAAGCTTGAATTTTCACTACTTCTACTGATTATTTTTCTTTATATTCCTCACCTTTTTAATGTAACCATTTCCTACTGCTTCAAGGTTTCTGTTACCAACAAAGCATATATGGTCTACTTGTTGGCAGCACTGCATGTGTTGTATAGAACTACTCCTCAAGATTTACACTAAACAAAATGGCTGCATACTTTCAGACACTGCCAGAAACAACTGCACAGCCAAGGAGGGCAAAGCTACCCGGACAGAACACAGAGTTGGAGAGGACAGAAGAGCACAGCAGGCAGAGAAGCATGCAGCTGCACCAGAGAGTTACAAAAGCCAGAAGGAGGGGGAACCACCTGGAAAAGAGATTTGGATAAGGTCAGAGAGAAGGTGGTAAAGTCTACATCAGAGGAACAAACAGGGAGGGAAATAATAAGAAAAGACCTCTAAAAACCAGGAACTGGGAGTTAGAATGGAGAGAGATGCGGGTGAGGAAGGACGGATGACAGCACACACAGCAAGGAGGCCAGCGACAGACTGGGCTGTAACCAATGGAGTATTGTCTCCTCCAGACCCCAGAAAAGAACATCCAGAATCTACATTCCTCTTTCACCAGAAAAAAACTTAATCCAAAGGCAGAGTTTATGTCTCATCCCTTCTGCTATTGATTAACATTCAGAGTGAAACCTGCAACAGCTACCAATCACTTTGTTAGCTCTACCATAAAAGATATGTACTGACGATGTAAAAGTCCAAGTCCTGTTGTAAATCACACACAAGAAAATTTCCAATTCTAATTTTTTTAAACACAGTTGAATCTTAAATTAAAGGAAGTATTACGAGAATAAACATTGCAAAGTCAAGAATTCTCACATAGGAAACACTAGGATCAAAACTGCATGAATGCCCTTAACCCGTTCCATTATGTCTGTACATTATTGTATGCTTTTTAATCAAATGACCACACTGATTTCTAAACAAACGTTTTTCACTAAATGCTCAGGACAGGTAAGACCTGGGACAGAATAAGAATTTTGTAATCACTAGTGTTGCACGCCTGTGCAAACACTTGAAGATGTAAAAAGAGTGCAGCAACGAATACCTTAAGGGAATGGTAAATCTCACTTTTTAAGGAAAGACCACACCTACCAGAAGAAATTGATTCTTTCCTTTACCCAGTCATGGAGTTCCTGTGTGATGGCAGGCTAACCACAAAATCCAATTTTTCATGAGCAGTAGCCAATAAAATATTACAAAAGAAAGCTGCAATAGTGATGACCTACTATGTCTGCAGTTTAAGTCAGCAAAACTGTGGTTTAAAGCGCTACAAGAAAATGCTAAAATTTAAAATGCAAGTCATTGGCATCTCATATTGGACACTTTAAATCAACAAAATATTTCAGCCTTTATACTTTTTGATCTTAAAGTTCCCCAGCAAATGCAGAGAATAATACGAACTAATTCATAGGAGTATTGTGATGTTAAATTAATTTTTACGAAGTTTACAGATGCAACGATGAAGGTATAACAAAAACATCTAGAAGGAACTATCTTTCTTTTTGGTGTCTGGTTTGAATAAGGAACAGTATGACTCCACGATATGCTCTGATAAAGGAATAACGAATAAGTGAATCTCATTAATGGAGTAAGGTCCTGTAGAAAAATATGCATCTGTTCATAAAATTAAAGACTACATATTAACATAACAGGGGTGAATTGAAGTTGAACTGACCCCTTAGCTTTGACAGACTAATTTTTCAATACTTGATTTTGTGACTTTGCTGTTCTTTTACACACAGTTTCTTGATCAGTGTAAGAATGACCTAATGACCTACCAAGATGTTAACTGTTCAGTTTTAGTCTTCTCTAGACAACAAAAAGTACAGAACTTGCTGCTATGCAGACAAGTCAAAATACATGAGCTGTCTGAAAATCTCAGGCTGACATTTTACAAGCACCTGTCTGTGAAACACTGTGTAAAGGTGCATTTGATTTGTTTTTATCAGTATGATAGGTTCTGCATGAAAAGACCTACTTACAGAAACAACTGGAATAAGAATGCAAAGTAAGTTGCTAATCTCACAGTAAAGCACCTCAATGAAAATGTAAGACTGACATCTTACAACTGCTGAACTGTGCTACATTTCCCAAAAGAAATATTTTGAAATATCTTCAACACTTTTGAATAAGTGTGTTAGCAGTGACTTTTAAAGAAATTTAAGCATTTGCGTAAACAACCTTTTTTTAAAAGCATCTGCAATTACCAAGCTGATTACAGATGTAGTTACAGCTGACTGAAAAGGACCTACTGAGATGACACCAAGCAGTATTTTATCCTCCTGAATGATTTCAAGGCATCTTAATGTTAGTGTATTGTAAAAATAAAGGGTTTCTTACATTTCTAACTGAAATTTCTCATAGAAATGTATGTACTTGTAGTATATGGACAGGGAACATCAAGCTCACCAGGATCACTGACCACTGATCAGCACATGCAGAGCATATGTGACACGTTCAGGTCATACCAGATTTCCACAATACAATTTTGCAGCTCTTGCATATGAATTTTGACACTTCCTGGAAGCTTCTAAGTCTACCTGGATAAAACATTTGAATGGAAAACCAAGGCTGAGGAGAGACTATGCTAAAGATGACAAATCTAATCCCAGAAAATCTCCAAAGCTGAAACATCACTAAACTCCCAGAACTGAAGCAGCTCAGTCATATGCAAGAAGAGCTTATGCCTGCAAGCAATACACAAAAGCAACAGGGGAAAGCCAGTGAAAGAATTAAAAAAAAAAAAAAACAAAAACCACCACCAACAAAAAAAACCCAAACAAACAAAAATCAACCCCCTCAAAAAAAACCCAAACAAACAAACAAAAAAAACCCACAAACCAACACATTTCACTTGGCTGTATTTCTCTGGCATGGTAGAAAGCATGTGACACACCTTATCTATTTCTGGCTCCTGCATAATCAGCTAGAGCAGCAAGGTAAGTACTGCTCTATCCCTGAGTAATTTTTGACAGAAAAAGTAAACTCTCTTCAAAAATCTCAGAAGTTCGGACAGTTTAGGCTCCAGGAGCCTATTCAATCTTAAGCTCAACTGCAACTCTCTATTACTATTCAATTCTTAATGGCAGGACTATCAAAGTAGCTAATAACTCATATATTGAGGAAAAAGCTGTGCCAAGCTTTCTTTTTGCTGGAAGATTACACAGGCCTAGTGTTAGAAATTTTACTATCTAGAAATAGTTTCAAATACTGTCCACTGTGTAGTCCAGATAACATAAAAAGCCCTCCCCACACCCCTATTTTTTAACATCCAACCTTAAAAGCTAACCTTACAGGCTTTACATATCTCATTTAGGTGACTGAATTAAAAATTTTTGTACCTAAATAGTCTAAAGTGCTCCCCAGAGATTCTACTGTCTCTCTAGAGAACTCAGTATATTAATTTATGCATGTCCATTACAAGTATGGGACTAGGAAAGCTTAACTAATTAATGCATTTACAGTGTCGATTTACCTTTAAAGCAGAGATTTAATAACTTTATTTCCAAATAGTTTTTTTCCTCGTGTTTAAGTATTTTTAGCCACTGGAATGTGTTAAAATACAGGAACACAGTGATTTAGATCTGAATGTACAATCTGAAGGATAAATTTTCCTGAAGACTGATTTTAAAAAGTACTTATATACCTAAATATGCAGACAGGTTATGTACTGGAGTTTCTAGAAGTATACAGGAGCCTAATTCACAAAAGCTCTCCACTGTCATTGGCCAAAAGAAGACCTCACTACCCCATCAATAAATATCTTTTCCCATAATACAAGAGACTGTATTTTCTTTGCACAGCAAAAGCCAGTAGCTATTTGAAAGATGACTGTGGATTACCATATCAGAGCTTTATAAAAGAAGTAAACACTGGCTTCCCTAAGGCACCTAAGAAAGACACACTGGTAATGTTAAAAATACCACCAATAAATGTCTAACAATCACAGGGAGGATGATTTTTTCCCATCCTACATGCCCTCAAGCACCTTTTTCTTTAGCACTCTGATGGTAACAATAAAACTTCTTTAAAATGCATAGTGAATTTACTCCTATTGTATTTTTATACACATTATTTCCATAAAAACTAATGTAACTCCTATGTTCAATACTATTAGCAAGTTACTGCAACAGAAAGCAAAATATTGTAAACAAATATAAACATCAAAAGATCCCAGATTTTAATTTTCCTTTTCCTTTATGCAACATAATATATTTAACACTGTGAAAGAGAACATATCCTGCCTAGCAGTCTGCTTTTTCTGATTACGTGTGTCTCAAACAAAATGACAAAAACAAGACTGAATACATAAGTAGTCAGATACTGCTACTTTTTCATACCTGAAAGTTGTTACACATGAAGCTGAAAGATCAACAGCACTTTTGCTTATAAATAAAAATAAAAAGAATTGCCCATATCTTTCCTAGAACCTGGGAAGCCAAACACAGGATATTGATTTCAATATAACAGTGTTATAAGTAAAGTATGAAACTCTTTTGATACTAAAGGTCTTCTGAAGTATTAGTGAACCACATCACATACATTCTTCCCAATTATAATAGCAATTAAATGAAACAAAAATGAATCTAAGAAATCTACTATTCCAAATGAACCCACAATGGACTGCATCTAATCCTTTTGGTCAAATATGGTTGAAACCTTAATTTCCCTTCACCATTAATATTTTTATTCACATTCAGTAAAATTATTCTTGGTCTGACAGAAAGTTAATGTCATCCTTTCCAGAAAAAAAGGAAAAAAATGCACATTCACTAAAGACACAATTTACATTCTTTTTATTATCACTATTTAGATCCCTCCCATTGGTTGCATCTGTTGCATAAGCCCTTTCTGTCAAATGTAAAATACAGGCATATTACGTCCCAGTGATGGCTAAGAAATGTAATGTAGGAAAGATGTATTTACTTTCCACTTCTCTCGTCTCCTCAGCATCACTTTTCACTTTGCCTTCTAGTACTTTTTCACATCTTCTTTCTTGGTTCCTGTAACGTAATTCCTCAAAACAGCATTTTCATTACCAGCAGCACCACTAGACCTTGTCAACAGCCTCATCTTTGTAAGTCTTCTTCAAAAACCACCTCCTTTCAAAAATTTCTGTCAACAAATCAGCAAATGTGTCCCCTTTTTTCTACCAGCATAAAGTTCTCTGTGTGGAAATGACAGCTGTTAAAATTGCTCTGTGCAAATTCAGACAAGAACATGCAGGCCCTAAGTTTTACTAATTGTTTCATGATTCAGTGAAGACTGTTTTCCACAAAAACTTTTTATACCAATAAGCCTGCACTAAACAAAGCCAACATATATTCTCAGTACACATGTGATACTTAGGATTAAAACATTGAGCCCTCAAAAAGTAAGTATGGTTCATTCGGTCTTTTTAGTTGTTACACATGGTGTCTATTACTTAAGACTAATTTATTAAATGTCAGTAATAGAAAGGCAGTAAGTATTTCCTCACCGTTTTTAAGTTACATTAAAGAAATCTTTCCAGTCTTCACTGGATGTTTATCTAAGTCTAAGAAACTGATTTCTCTCTTTAAGAAATACAAACAAAACATTTCAAAACAATTATTTGGATCTAAAATAAATATTAAGCTTTAGTAGCTATGGTAACAGCTGATTTGGCAAATTTCAAATAGAATCCGTATCTTACTGCTTGGTGACAAATAATGATTTTTGAAAGGGTCTCCCTCACAAGCTCAGAGCAGACTCTTGACTGACAGACAAAAGTAAGAATGAGCAGGGCAAGTAAAGAAAAGAACACAGTGCCAGAATAAAATAAAAATGCTTTCTAATGTTCACTCAGACATAATGTGTTTCCTTACAATCAAAGAGCAGTCATGGAGAAAACAAAAGAGCAAGACTGTCAAACGTGACTATGTAATGAAGTTCAACAACCTCACGGTCTATGCAGTGCAAAAAGCAAAATGGATGGAGAAAAGTATGCAGAATTCCAGCCAAAGCCAGTAACACTGCTGCCACTTGAACAGACTATGGAAGTTTTATTAAGCATTTATTAAAATTGAAGTTACCCATGCATATAAACACTTATGCCACAAAAAGATATAGAAAAAAATAAAAATCCCGACCTCCTCTCACACAAGTATGTCCTTTTAAAGAACGGATTCTTCCCAGACAACTTTCCCTCTTGTCATTTTCCCTGTATTCATTTTATTTCCCACATTTTTCTCATCATTCCTTTTCCCCTACCTTTTCCTTCTAAGGTTTTCTAATTCTTACTCTCTTTTTTTTGTTCTTTTATTTCTTCCTACTGCTGCTGAAGGTACGTTGCAAAGAAGAGAAGGCACATAATGTCCCAGCAACTTCATGCAAGAAATAGGGCTCTGGATACAGCAGCATACACCAATTTGGGCATCATCCTTCTCCTGTCTGCTCTCTCTCAACCACAAAACAAGTTCACACACAGGCTGTCAAACTGGGTGGGCACTTTAGAAGAGAAACTATGTATTCATACGACCCTCAGCTTGGCTGAAAATAATGTATCTGACAGCCCCATAGGTACACACTCCCAAATTCTGTACTGAGTATCTGTCTGTCACCTATTGCTGCGTATGGTCACTCACTGCTACCATACAAGAGATCAGCTCCTTTCTCCACGCTACAGTCCCAGACAAGGACATTTTGTTTAAACCACAGCAGCTAATACTTACAGATTTAGACATCCCTAGCAAAACCCACAGAAGCTGTCACAGGCTCACATTCCATAAGAAAACTATAGAACGAATCTTATTTCCAACATCATACAACCAATGTAAGACCCATCAGAACTTAAAGCAAAGATGACGACGACGCATGGAAATCAGATAAGCCATGTAAACCAAGCTGTCACTGCCAATAAAGGCTGTAGAGCTGCCTAAGGGACACAAATAAGAGAAGTAAGCTTAAATTAATTAATTAAATTGCTATGCCAAAGAAATGCAGAATATTGCTTTTATTCAGTATTTCTGCTCTTCTTATACAGGTGTCAGAAGTTTATGAATACACTTGGTGTGAGCTGTGCCATGGGCATCATTTGCCTTATTCAGAAAAGAGAGAAAGTGCATTCAATTGGTTCAGAGCCAAAGTAGCTTGAACCACCTACCTTTCCCCCCACCTTTGAGAGCTTGTATTGAAAAAAATACATTTGACATGTTCAGAGATTGGGTATTTTCTAACTGAAACAATATAGTTTCCATAACTTAAACAGTAAAAAAAAACCCAAAACCCATCATGTGCTTTCTTCACTTATAATATGCAAAGGCTAAAAATTACACGTATTCAAGCTAATTCTAATCTACATTGCAAAGCATTATATTGTAGTTTACAGAGTCTTTGGGAGACGAGTAAGATTTGGTAGCAAATTTTAGTTTCATTTATGATATAAAATTACAAAAAATGTGCTCTCGGTCTCAAAATCATTCCCAAGTAGAATATCTAACCATGGTTAGTCTACTTCAGAGAAATTCTAAAATAAAACACATAATAGGTCAAGACACAAATCATACAGAACTGACTGAACTCTAGCATGGTTTCCTTATATTGTAAAGACTTCCCACATAAGCTTTACCTAAACACCAAGAATTAAAAATAAAAACAGTATGCTGGCATATAGCACCTAGCTAAATCTACCCACTTTGCACATACACGCATACATTGTTTTATATTAAAATTCACAGAATATGTACCCAAAATATCTGGGTGTTTTCATTGCCAGAATCATAACACCTCACCCCACCCTCAAAAAAAAAAAAAATTAAGACAAGAAAGAGTAAACATGAGAACCCAGAAGTGAGACAAAACTATGGCAATAAACAGTAGCCAATTTTCTTGTTTCACTTTGGAAAAGATCAAGAACCTGATTCATCTAGCTACCATCTACTTTCATTTCCCAATTAAGTACTTTGCTATTGGCCATCAGTTAACATCTCCACTTCACATCAGTTTGAACAAGATTTTCTTCCAAAATAATAAAAAATAAACATGTTTATAAGATTCATTTTTAATCCAATTAGAATGAAGCATGGCTCATTTTTATTTTGAAATTACGTATTTTGTAACATTTACTTATTACCTATTCATAATTTAGAGATTTTTCCACACCTGTTACTATTCCAATTACCAGCTGGCATAGCTCAGCAAGTAACAATTTCCAAATCAATTAAACATGCTGACTAGAATACCAATTTCCAAACCTATTCCCATTTAGAATTTTATTACACTAACTACAATTATCAAATTAACAGTCATCTATTATTTTGTTTTATATTACAGTTTTGAAATTATTTCACGATTATTTTAGAAAACGTGGCATGCATTATACAAGGTTTAAAAATTTAAAAACTGTCAAACATTTTCATTTACTAACCTTAGTTTTCAGAAAAGCTACTCCATTATAAATCTCAAACTAATTTTTATTCTTATATCATACTCCTAGAATCAGTATTTCAGAAATGTTCCTCTTTTTATCTTTATACTCATTATTTCATTTCAATTCACACTCTTGAAAACTGCAGTGCATTTTATGCATAGAATTATTATACTTTTGCTGCACACATATATTTCCAATGCTAATCCTGTTAGTTATTTTAAGCTCAGGAATATGGTATTTAGATTGCTGAAAGAAAAATAATCAAGAGTATTATTTCCCTCTTATAAGACACATGGTCTTATCTGTTTTATAGCTATATGCAGTTGCTTAAATGAAGGACAACACGATGTCTTTCATAACAAGAAAAGTTGTTGATGCAAATCATTATTTCACATGAAATTCAAAGATGAAGAGCAAATCATCAACACCATTCTTCTGCAGCTTGGGACATGCACTGTAGGAATAACCATATTCCCAGAACTATTTCTGGAAAGTGATCAACATTTTGATTTGGAGTGTAGGAAAAAAAGTTTAAAACTGCCTGGCATACAGTTTTCCTTGAAATATGGTATATGTGGAAGGTCTAACATTCTCATGAGTACCTCCATTTGTTTTTAAAACATCTTACCTCCAGCAAGTCTGTAATCAAATGATACAGGTGGTTTCCACCTAGTGAACTATTTCAACCATCGTTCACTACTTTATTATGAATTAAAGATACAATCAAAGTTATATACTAGAAATTTGAAGCTAAGCTTGACTGATACATAATAAGGTTCCTAATTAAAAGAAGAAATACAGGATACTACAATATCTCTTGTTGATTGATATTAAACATACCAATGGTTAAAGGTCATCACAGCAAAATTTTTTTAACAGCCATAGTTGTATTCCCTTGCCGTAAGAACGATGTCTTAAAATAATACTGAATAAGTTATCAAGACTTTATAAAAAAGTATTCTGGTTTCAAGGAATGTGAAAGTTTGTTAAGATTTTTTTCCAAAACTTTTTTTGAATGCTTCTAACAAATTCACTAGTAGGCCTCACCTCTCCTATGTACTATCATATCAAAATAAAAGACCATCCATTTTCTGCCAAGTACCTGCTTGCTCTGTAAGAGCAATGATTTGATTCAAAAATGCCAAGGAACCCAGCAGTGCTGAGATTACTTTCATTAAGACAGCAAAACTGAAGGAAAAAAGAAAAGATATCTGACTATAGCCTCAGAGAACATGCACCAAATAGCATTTCCTTAATGTGCTCTAACAGATTCAGGCAGAGAAGAGAATTTGATTTGGAAATTAATTATCAGCTGTCACAAAACATGGACATCATTAAAATGAGAAAATATGACAAACACGATACAACATAATTCTTTTTAAGCTTAAGTCTGAAATAATACCAAATTAATAGTCAACAAACACTTAAATTATGTCAACATAAAAGTTCAAACAGAACATATTTTAAATAGTGTCATACAATTAGAAACATGAAAAAATATAAGTTCATATTCACTTCTATCCAGTGATTTCCATCATCTATACTTTCAGTAACAGACAAAAAAGTTTAAAACACATTAAACAATTGTGGTTTAATAGAATACAGAAGAAAAGTCCATATATAAAACCCATTTTAAAAAAATCCAATAGAAGTCCAACTCTGAAAACTGGTAGACCAATGATACCGTATAGCAGGCAGAAACCCTGGTGGAAGCACAAACATAAAATCTCACTATAAAAAAAGTATTGCCTCTTCATGGCTTTGGGAATACCACATGCCAAACCCATTTAAATTGACTTTGCACAGGACTTCATCCTTGTCCTCATGTGAGGCATAAGATTTCATTCAATTTTTAGGAAGCATTCTGAATTATACATCCTTATCACAGCACCTTGGTACTGCAGACTGATACGATACTGGTAATGGACTGCTGTATTCCTCTCATTAATCACCATAATGCCCCCTTCTAAGAATCTGTGAAATACAGATACATAGCTCCGGGTCAGCCTTTCATTCTTATCAAGTGCATGTCAAAAATCCATATACCAAATTAGTATCTACATACCAGACCTGAAACCAAAAATAAGGACAGTAGAATGTAATAGGTATCCAACAGCACACCATGCAGAAAATAGAGCCTTTTGGCAGAGTATCCCTGAGACGAAGGTGCCTGAAGGGAACAGATACCTAAGGCCCAAGCAACCCTTCTCTCTGCAGAAAGTAGGGAAAGGTGCTTCCCTCACCCTGGTTTGTACAGGCATCTTTTCCCAAACTATCCCTTACCCCTCAGCACTGTACAGAGACTTCTACTCTGTTTCAGCTTTCTTTAAGAACAGATTTTATGCAGAATCATTAGGACACTGAAATCTTCTACAAATATGCCATACATGTAGTATGTCTCAGCTGGCATATACTTTCAGTAAAGTACTAAAGGAGTACTGATGTGCAAATGCATACACTATTTTAAGTGCAAAGAAATGCAAAGCAAGCACAAGAGGAAGCGAGACTGTCAATCATGTGAGAAGGAAATGTTAATTTTCTTTAAGATTAATTCCTCCCCTGGCTTCTTTCAAGGGAAGAAGGGGAGTATCATTTGGGATGATAAGCAAACGGAGGTATTCAACCATGTCACCGCATCTAGGAAATCTCAAAATGTACATTCTATACCTGAGCAGGTGAAGGCAAAGTGTACTGGAACTTTTATCTTCTAATTCAGTGTCCAAGAGCATAGCTGAACAAGTGTTAGGTTCAAATTGCAACCAGTTGGTAAGAGGCAGGTGTCCAAGCATTAAGTCTGTTTGTACAGTCTTTTGTCTTGCATAATCAAGACAATAAAAATGGATTCAACAGTTCTGAGACCAGACAACTAATGCAGGGTAAGTTAATTTAAAATGCCCTCATTACTCTTTTCAAAACAACCTGTGCTCAAGAAAGTCAACAAAAAATAGGGTATGGGGAGAGGAAAAAAAAAAGGGGGGGACAACAACACAAAAAAAGCCCAAAACAAAACAACAACACAGAAACAGAATCCCTGCTATTTTCTTTATTACCTGCCAGTTCCATACACAAGTATACTAAATGTTGGGAATGAATGGTTTTATCATAATAATCTATGCCACCTCATCATCACACAGAATAGGACCAGTAATATTTACTATACACCTGCGGTATTATCTCAAGTCCCAGAAATTACTACATCGCATTTATTTCTAATTGCAGTTGCCAGGAAAAAAAACAGCATAAAAAACCCACAAAAAACCCACACCTGTAGCTGTACTTTTCCTTTCTCTTGCACTAAAATTGCACAAATACAAGTTTAATTATATAAATAGTTAAATGGTGTTTGAGACATGAAGATAAAAAAAACCAACAACCTTTTCATAATTAAAATGTGACCAGTTTAAATAGAACTACCTAAAATAAAACATTATGGAAGCACCAGATCAAAATATATTTCTGACAACAAGCTTGTCACATCATTACTTTGGTTTGAAAGTAGGTTCTAACAGACAGTCAGAGTAAGATGCTACAGATACATTTGTTCATGACTAGTTTACCAACTTCCTTCATGAATCATATTCTCCAATACTCTAAAATGTCTGTTGCAGAGAGAGAGGGAACTCAGGCAATATCTGTTGAAAGCTTACTTAGTGCATTACTACCCAAGAACATCTCCACTAAATTCATTAGTCACCGATTACTATGTTAAATAAGTACTCTGGGTATTTTATATTTTAATGGAAATGTGGCTAATAAAATTAGTTATGTCTCAACTTGTCCTACAGTCTTCAAAGTAAAGCTCTTTTGTCATTTGTTCAATATCACATATATAATAATTATGAAACAGCAGTGACATATATACTGGGTTATTAATAGCATTTTAATAACAATGATGTTTTAAACATCAAAATTATTAGAAAAAACATTCCCCTTTGTCGTAGAACATGGCACAACGCCAAGTGTCTAAGGATATGGTAAATTATCTGGTTAGTACATTTTAAGAAGTTACCATCTCTCTACCAAGACACAGTAAATATTCACATACATGTGCCTGGATATAGCACTGAGAATGAGAATGGTTTAGCTCTGCAAGTCATCGAGTTTATTATGCTAGCTTCTTCTTTTTCCCCACTTAACCCTGTTATAATGGATAATAAAATCACCAGCTGGAGTGAGATGTCTATAAAACTGTCTTTGTATTCACTCCAATTAATGGTTTTTAAAAAATGAAACAACCTTTCTAGCATAAAGGAAATGAAAAGTCTAAGATGCTAGAAAGGTGATTTTTAAACTATTTACCTAATGTACACATTGCTAGTTACATTTGCATACACATACTATGTTCATTTTGACCATCTAACAATGCTATATTTAATTAACCATTTGTGTATGTTGTGAGATATAACCAAATAATCAGCACTACGTTTATACATAAAAATTCTGCATTTTTTCTAAATACAATTTTTAAAGCCATAATAATTATTATTTGCATTTATGTTTCCCAGCCTAAGACTTCAATACCTGCTGAAGGTGATTTGAAATTGTTCCCATTTTGCAACAGAGTGATAGTGTGAAAGACTGAATGATTTAGTCAAATCCTGTAATTAGGGACAGATCTGGAACTAGAACACAATACATGAGCACAAATATCTGTGCAAAAAATTAAATGCAAAAGCTACATTATACCAAATACATACATTCTTCATGATCTGTTCTGCCATTTTTATCTGCATGCAGTACTTAAAGGAGTTCTATTATTATTTGCATTTTAAATACTACAGCTTAAACAGTGGCAAATTAATCTTCAAAACAATTTTGGTAATAGAGGAGGCCAGCATTACCCAATGCATTTGAAACAAAAGTAAAGAGATGGATGCAACTGCCTAAGGTCATTCAGCAAGCCAAGGGCAGAGCTGGAGCTAGAACCCAAAATCTATTAATCCTAGCCTCATGTTGTAATACTGGTAAATGCTGCCTGTCCCAGGCTGTTAGTGGGAATTATATTTATGCTCTGACAGTGAAGTAGACTCTTTGAATGTGTGATGCCCAAAGGAGAAAATGAAAAGCAAGAAACCATATGTCTGAAGTCTTTCTGAATATGCCTCAAGAGCATCAGAAACAGGAAAGCGTATTTTTAAAAAAAAAATTGCCACACATGAACATGAATATCCATTTTAGGATTCCTGATATGTTCTGAAAGAAGAACTAAATGAAATTTTAAATGGCAACATAAAAAGCAAAGAACTATCATTAGTAATCAAGAACCAGATTAGTGTTAACATGATGTACACTAAAAGGTTATGGACACACACTTCCTAAGGACTGTAAAGGCTCATTTTACCACCCCAGCCATAAAACAAAACTCTTCTCGTCACAACATACAGAATTAATGACTTGTAATGGAGACCTGAATCTACTTTTTCTTAATTATCACAGCACAGCTTCTCACTACACTTAACTTACAACGCACGTACTCGTAGTCTGTAAAGTACTACGAGTTCTTCATAAAGGATTTAATCCCACAGTAAAACCAAAACAGATGTAAAAAGAAATGACAGAAAGCCTCCCAAACTTTGCACGAGTCTGTCCCAAGGAAACAAACAAAAAAAAAAAAAACAACAAAACAAAAAAAAAGACCGGGGTGGGGGGGGAACAGGAAACATCAAAACCCTGAAAGGGTGCATCAGCTAATTGCTAAGACTGCATCAGCTAATGCAGTAAAAAAGTAATAGTATGTTTTGCCATCTCCACAAAGTCTGGACATTATCTGTCCACTTATGAACTTAGAGAGCACCTCCCATAGGGTACAACTACTAGGAAGTTTATACAGCCCTCTGAAAGTGCACAAGGAATACTAATACCACAGCTCATTGCTTTTTCATCATGAGTTCACATATTTTCTCAGTATTTACAAGTAGGTGCTCCTTTAGTTAAAACTAGAAATAAAAAGATCAACAAATTAAATCCTTTCAAGGAAATGTATGAAGTTATATTGCCCTCTGCTGATGAACAGCTAAAATTGGACATAAAACCAGAGCTCGTGCTCCAATAAACACTTTGAATAACGTATGTTACTGAAATTCAAATATGTTTTGCTATGATATAATTCCAACAGACCCTAAATGTCATTTCTGCTTTTCAAAGAATTGTCAGCAAACAGAGCAATATAAAAGAGATCTGAAGAAGAGAAAACATGAAATTTTAGGTTTTTTCTGCTCCAAGAGAGTTGGAAAATAAACTTTGCTAATTTCATTTTACTCTAAGATAAATTTACCTGCAAGAGCTCACTTTAAATTACTTACCATATGAAAATGTTTGTCCAATCAAGCTGCATATTCTTAACACCATTTTTTTCCTTGAAACAAATGTGAAATGATATCTTATTTAGCAATAAGCAAAACAATCTACTCCACATTGATGTGCAAAGGCAATTTTTAAAAGGAACTATATAGGAGAGGTTAGGAAAGAACCTTATATCCAGTCTATACAGACTGATGCTGAAAATATACTGACTCAGACTACAAATCAAACAGTATGCTCTTATATAGCCTCCAGATCTCATCTTGGTTAAACACTGGATTTACATTTATAAATATTTTAATCATTAGTTGGAAGAAATTCTTGCTGCCTGTTAAAATTTTTTTCCAAACACTACAGCTTACTGCTGGTAATGCTAACGTGTTATTAACACCTGCTGGAGCCAGAGAGAACTCTGTGAGCCACCTAATTCAGCACCTTGTATTGGAAGAGTTTACAGAAAGTGTTGCTCATTTTAGCTTTGCCGTTGTCTAGACTAGTATCTTCAATACAACTAGGTCAAATAAACAGCAGCAGTGCAGATACCATTGAACATACTTTGAAAGGCTTGAGTAGATCAAGTTACGGCCTAAATTCCCTTCCAGCCTTTAACTTCTTGGTCCTGCATGTGCTAAAGCACAAATGCTTTACCTTAACTGCAGTTTTATGATGTGTTAATTAGATCATGCTAGGTAATTTCATCTCATATCACGTATTTTAGCTCTAATCTATATAGGCCTCTGATATCCTTATACTCTTCTTAAAATATGATTAGCAGCACACATAGTATAATAATATCACCTTGGCAACAAGGCAGTATGTTGTCCCAGCACATAAATAATGGTCTTGCATTTTTTCAATAGCATGTTTTCATAATGCCTTTTTGGTTTTTTTAAACCACAAAAGGGTTCAGCCCTGAGATAAAATGAGCAAAAGAAGGAAATAGTACCTACAATGTATTCTAAATAAAAGGGAGTTGTGCTCATCTTAACATCAAGTTTTCTTCATTCTTTCTGTTTTAAAAGCCACTTTCACTAAAACTCAACAAGTTTAAGACAACAAAAAAGAGAACACTCTAAGTTGTGATTTTCTATAATTTTTCTCTTGCCCACACACAGATGGTATACAATGTCTTAATATAACAACACATATTTTATTTACAATACTCATACATACTGCAAGGTAACAGTAAGAACTATTTGAAAAGGAAAGAAAGAATAGAAACCATGGCAAAATACTAGTATTTCTTGCACTTTTATAAGTAGCAGATAGTTAATCAACTAACATATATTGGTGATGTGATTAAACAGAAATATTCAGCTGTCAAGGAAGAGACCTGTCAAAGCTGTAAATAGGAATAGGAGTAAACCAACAATTGGTATAAGAGAAGAAAGGTATTGCCACAGAAAGTGGAACACTTTCCTTTTATTTCATTTCTATACTGCTGACCACTATTTCTTTTTTCAAAACAAACAAACAAAAACCCACCTTAACATCTATCCTAAAGTACAATAATTTTAAGTCTGGTCCTAAAATAAGGATTTTTTTCATACAGCATTCTTACTTACACTTCATAGAATCACAGAATCACCACAGGTTGGAAGGGACCTCAAAAGATCATCTGGTTCAACCTTTCAAGGGAAAAGCTGCCTAGATTTATCTCATTCCAGTGGTTATTTCCCACCCAAAACACATCCCAAGTTCCAAACGCTGGTTAATCTGAATAGCTTTCCTTTGTACAGAGGCCTTGTGGATTAGGTCACCATGCCACAGTGTGTTTAAAAAAAAAAGGTTCCTCAACATATAGTAAATACAAATAAAGGCCTATTAAGATCCTAAACTCCATAGCTGAAGCTTCACAGCACACTTCAGTCTTTTTAGGGTATGGTTTCAGTTTCTATAATGTGTATGACTGACTATAAATCCAACCTAGTTTTCTTTCACATCCACAGAAAACTTCTGTCCATTATGGCCAGCACAACTGAGAAAGAAGATGACCATGTACTTCCTTCCATCATGCTTACTCATTGGCTGTTCTCCTAAACAATAACTAAGCCTCTGGAATTTCAGCTTGCAAATGCCTTCTAAAACCATGATTCTGAAGAATGTCTTACAATGACTACTGCAACACTTTATATTAAAAAGAAACTATTTTTAGAACCAACAAGATTCATATTTGCTGCACTAGAATAATGGCATAATTGTTTTGCATAACCTGCATTCCTCCTTGTCCATCTCTCTGTAATCTTCATTTACCTCCCAAAATCATTGCTTAGATTCTAAATTTTTCAGGACCTGTGTCAGTGGATTTCTGATATGCTTCTGGAAAAAAAAAAAAGAAGTAAAATATTTTCTGTTGAGGATCCTGAGCCTTATCAGAAGTACAAAGCACTTAGTTATCAGAGCAATAAGCAGCTAACCCGATACCTATGTACAGCAGCAATCTCCAGCTCAACCATACTCTCAGACATTCACTGTTCAACTATGTTGAGACTCAACTACAGTGACTAGAACAGAAATGAGAAGCAGGTATCAGCAAACTCAGGGAAAAAGAGGAAGAAAAAAAACCAAACTCAGACACGTAAAAGTGCTTACATTCTTACAAGCTCCTATGAAAAAAAATCTTTCAACAATTCAAATGTACAAGTCTTCAGACATGCCTTTAGCCCCCAGATATCTGTATTTTTGCCAGTGGAGTTTCTAGGTTGCCTATAGTTTTACTGCTTATGCAGTACGTCATCATTTCTGCCTTAGGAAAGATAAACACCTCAATATCCAAGCCAAACTAGGACTTCCAAAATAGGTATTATCATCATCAGAACAGGTGTACTAAGAATATTCTCCATACCTACCTAGCAAGATTGAGATCCAAGTGGAAGACTGCAGCCATTTTCATTCACATATTTCACCAGAAAAAAACATTTGACCGTGTACAGGCTGCTTGTGACCATCTGACAACAGAGGTGCTGCCATCCTCTTCTATAAAGGGTTTCAGGATTCATAAAGGACATGAAGATGGAACTTCCTAGAAGATGGAAGTTCTCCATCTTCCTCATCATGTGGGGTCAAGCCTCACCAAGTTAATGTTCCTGTAAGTAACATCCTGACTCTTGCAGGGGAGGACGGACACTGAAGCCACACATGTAAACCATGTCAAGCTGCACTAAAGCAGTACTACAAACACTCATGTTGCCTAAATCCAAGAAATTGAAGATATTTCCTAGAATTATATAGCATTTTCTATTTTCCAAAGCAAAAATAGTTTCAACAGCCACACATAAATCCCAGTCTAGGTACATCCTTAGATGGGACTTTAGAGGTCTCGAGATATTCATATGAAAACAAAATAATTGCCCCCAGGAAGAAAAATGAATATTTATAAGGGTAGCTTCTGGTCATTCTGAAGTGATGGCTGTGAGTAATTTAAATTTTTGTGGATCTCATGAAAAGCAGGCCTGATGTTCCAAGTCAGAAGTGCTCTGTGTAAGGACCTAAAAGATCAGGATGGACTCAGGGAAAAAACAACTGAAGGGAAAGACTATCATAGTGGTTTTAGAAACAGAAGCCTTAAAAACATAGGTTATTCTCTTAAATCGAAATGATGATCAGAGAATTGACATGATTACAAAAAAGTTCTAGCCCAAAGGAGGTGCAAAGGAAATAGTAATGGAAATAATCTTTATTTTAAAGCCCTTCTGAGAAAATATACAAGAAGCCCAAAAATGGCACGATAAACTAATAATGCTCTAAGATCAAATGAAGCAATAGCTCACTGAACTTCTCCCATCTTTGGACTCACATTAACACTGTTGGCCAGGTTGTGCTAATTTCACCTGTGGTTTATTAGAATTACCATCTCACTTGTCTTCATTATTGCAAACCACTCACTTTGAAAATTGCTTCTTGGATGGTAACCTTAATTATGAAATTTTAAACTAGGTATTTCCTGAACTTAGAACTAGAGTTTTTCTGTACTTGTTTTCCCAGTAAATGAAATAAGGATTAAGAATGGCCAGGAAGTCATGAATCTTTTCTGGTATCTCAACCCATTCATAGTGCTAAAAACCTAAGATGTCCAGAAAAATACTTGAAGAGATTGAATGTTCAGAGAATAAACTGCACAAAAGCTTAAAAGCTCAAGGATGGAAGACAGGAGGTCTACCAATGCTCACCTACATAGAAGATAAAAACATATTTTCAGAATTGAAAAAAGAATGCAGATTACGCTTAGAATTTGCCTTATAGAGAGTCTCTGATTGCTGTTCAGTATTATCACTCATTAAAAAGTTGTGTGCATATTTTTTATATTGGAGTGAAGTAGTGCTGCTGAGTAGTTATTTCAGTGATTAAACAATACTGAAAGTCAATTTCACAATTACAGTGAAGGGCATACATAAAGTAAAACAGTTTCTTTTCTGGGCTATCAGGAAAGCAAACAAAAAAGTCAAAGATGCTAACTGGGAATAATGAAGAGCAAACAACAGAATGGAAAATATTTTTTCACCAACAGACATGGAGCAACAGTTCAGATTATGACAAAGTTTCCCCTCAAAATCAGTCTAAATGAAGTTACATCATTTGTAAGAGTGACAGGGTGACAGAGTAACTGTGACCACAAATTCAACCAGGATGCCAAGTATTGCTAAAAGCACCTGTTAGACTATGTTCCTTTATTGTATGAGCAATCCCTAAGTGAACATTACCTAAAAAAAAAAAAATTAAAAAAAAAAATTTTTACACTGAAAGGCAAACATCACTTTAAATAAAAGATCTACTAATTCAAGTAATGGCTCTTTGAAGGTAGAGGAATCACTCGACAGCCAATCTACATATTTCAATAGGCACAACACAGTTGCAGTACACTGGATCTTGTTCATCATCATACTGACTGACGCTCCTGCAACACTGTCTGGTATTCACCAAACCACATGGGGTCCATAAAAAATTCTGAAGAATCTAAGTGGTTTCTTGGCCCAGGAAGTTCTGAACTGCTAAACTATCCATAAAACTGCACATTATAAAGGCGTATATACATAAAGAGTGAATACAAGAATATAATGAAAACAATTTTTGTTCTCACCTGTTGTAACTATAAATGATGCACTCGTGTCAAGCAAACAATGTGTATTCAGTTTTTGCCTATAGTAAACCATCATAACATACCAGTAGTTTCTAAAAGCCAGCAACAAAATCCTGAGCAGTTCTGCTGTACCAAATAGAAGACTTACCTAAAAAAAAAAAAAAAGAATAAAAAAAGGAAAAAAGAAAAAATAGGGGCAAAAAAGGACAAAAAAGAAAGGGGGAAAAAAGGGAAAGTGTTCTCTAAAAACCCAATTTTTCCCCATTTCACTGTATTTAAAATTTCAAGAAATTCTGTAAGCTTTACACACTAGGGAAGCCCTCAAGAAACAAAACACTTCTGTGTGTCACCTGACTTTATATTCTTTCTTCTGAAAAGCTATTTATCAGAGTCTTTCAGACTCTGCACAGAACAGAGTTTATCACTAGTAATTTTTATAGACATGGCCAAACAATGATGGAAATGACATGAAAAGATTTGCATTTATCTCTCTGGTCACTACAGCTGTCAAAGGACTAAGATAACAAATATGACATGAATCCCCTTTGCCTAACTCAGAGCCTTCTCTTTTTGGATTTACTGAAGCAAACACAGTCCATTTGCCAGACCCCCGCACGCTTGCTTTATTCAGCTATGACATCTATGACCTAATATCAATGCAAAAAGTCAACAACTAATCTTCTTAACGATGAAACTAAAACAGTGCAAAAATTAAAAAGCATTAACAAAAAAATCTTACTTGGCTAATTGTCAGAATTCTTATTTACAACTAGCTTTGAGAAAATAACTATCAATTCTAACTTGCTTTCAAAAGTCCTATAGTAGCAATGAACTTCTTGTATCTTATTTCTGAAGATTCACAATATCAACAGTCAGATCTCATCATCTGATTACTCCTTCAGTTTTTCTACCATATATTCATGCATTTGCAAGTATTTGCAACTGGAGACAACACAGAGCACAGACACCAATGCAAAACAATTTAAACATTATTTCAAGTAACCAACTAATTCATTCATAAATTACGTAAAGGGAGAAAATAAAGCAAAGCAGATCAAGGAATTTGCATTATGAATTATATTTTTAACATGAACATTTGCAGATCGTTCATGCAAAAGATCCAAATTCATTATTGTTCAATGAAAAGAAGCCTTATTAATACTTGCACAGTGTCTATAGTGCATCTAGATAATACCTTAAACACAGCTTTTTGTACCTCATTTCTTGTTGTATTATCTTGGTTAGTAGGAAACTCAAGAAAGAGAAAAACAAGTAAGTACAATGACAAGGAGACCCACTGTGCATTATCTTAGGGAAGTAAGAGCTGAATAAACCTGGCAAATAAGCAAGTACGCTGCTTCACAATGCTTTTACACAACATTATTGTTAATTACTTTGAAAATGCTTAATTATACATAAGCTTGAAAGGCAAGCATAACCACATAACCACAGGCTAGGCAAACACACAAATGTGTGCCCACATACAAAGGCACTGAAGAAACAATTTGGAAAGGAAGATTCTTTTACTGTCAACTATCTTTCCAACCTATGCATACAGGCAGGAATTGTTATAACTGCAGAAAGAACTGATGGGACAATTCACAGAGTTGCTTGCTGCTATGATTTTATCATGAAGAACAATAAAACCTATCAGTCATCCAATCACAAATGAACTCAGAGGAGATACAATGACCAGAAATGAGAGATCCCAGAAAGCACATCACCTCAGGACACAAACTGCTACCATTTTCTGTCTAGTTTGTCAACATCCCCTATAATTTTGATTCCAGCTATAACACTAAGGTGCGATTAGCTCAGCGTTTTTAAGCTGCTCCTCTGGTATAGAATCATAGAATTGTTTAGGTTGCAAAAGACCTTTTAAGATCATCGAGTCCAACCATTAACCTAACACTGCCAAGTCCACCACTAAACCATGTCCCTAAGCACCACGTCTACATGTCTTTTAAATACCTCCTGGGATGGTGACTCAACCACTTCCCTGGACAGCCTCTTCCAGTGCTGGACAACCCTTTCAGTGAAGAAATTCCTAATGTCCAATCTAAACCTCCCTTGGCACAACTTGAGGCCATTTCCTCTCGTATAACCTCCCTTCAGGTAGTTCTAGAGAGCAATAAGGTCTCCCCTTATGCCACAATGTATGGGACAATTAACATAGTACCACTGTAGTATCTGAAGTCATTATTTCTAAGAAAAAGAGACTTTTACTTAGTGAGTCAACAATAGTTCAATCTTTCTGACTGAATTTAGCTAAACTAAGTGTTAATCAAAGTTCAAAACCTGATGTTTGAGGCTACCACTTAGAAAGGTTTTTGTCTTGCACAAATATTTGCAAAGACCTCTGTAAACTCAACTAGTTCAGTATCTTCAGCTTTCCAGTCTAGTACAGGCATTTGCCAAGCAATTAGCTCTACAGCCCTGCTTTCTCCTCAGCTTCTCTGCCCTTCAACATTTCCAGTAACCTTCACTTTACATGACTCCTCCTTCACATGCACAGATGCAGAAATAAATCGCATGTTTATCACTGCACACTTATAAATAAATGCATGTATATCACCTGTCTTGACTCAAAATAATCTTAAACTCTCTTTTCGAACTGCTACTAATCCCAACAAAACTGGGGGGGGGGGGGGGGGGGTCAAGTAATAACAATAAACCTTAACACAGCATTCATGGTCTCAGTTAATACAGCAAGTCTTTCATTCTGGATTGTTTTCAACATATGCAGTACTATCAGCTGGCAACTTCCTTGCCAGAAAATTGTTAAGAGGTCAGCCAAGGTTGAGACTGTGTTTCAATGCTGCACAGACACCAGCTAAGAGAGAGAAGCCACAGAGCAAGTTACAGGATGCAGAAGGAAATAACAGGATTTGCTGCACTTTAGTAATCATCCCAGCAGCTTCAGAAGATAGTGCTGGCAGCCTCGGAGGAAGGTAGAGCAAAAGAAGCACCTACATCATTTTAGGACTATATGGATTTGCTCAGGTGAGGAAAAAAAAAAAGAAAAAAAGAACCCAAATAAAATTGGATTGTAGTCCTTGTAAGAAATATTGTGTATAACACAATATTGAAATGAAATATGTGTATAACATACCTTCACAAAGAAAAAAAAAGGGGAACCTATGGCCTGAGTTTGGTTTAATAAATGTATGTAAGTCTTAATTTAATTAACATGCATTTTCTTCACAGTCATTTTATGAATAGTTCTGGAAGGTAAAACAAGATTACTGAACCTTAATTAAAAATAAAAATCCAAATGAACTGCAGCAGCATAATCAATACAAATTACATTATTTACATTAAGCAAAATTTAATTAAAGGCATTCACATTAAATTTATTCTCTTTGGATTCAAAGCTTTTCCAATTCAAACTGTTTTGTAACAATTTTATAAGCATCACAGCAGTCAATAAAATTTCACATTATTCTAAATTAACCATTATGTGCTAGACACATCATTTTTATGAAACAAAATGCTGATTCTGTCGCATGTTGGAGTTTAGCAACAAAGCCAGAGAAAGAAAAATCCACTTTACTCTCCATGCTGATTCTGTACAAATGCACTACATTATCACTGCCCATTTGGCTATTGTAACCCATGATATACAAACCAGCTGAAAGGTTCTATTGAAGTTATTACCTCTCCCCTCTTGCAAGACAAGCACTTGGTGAGTACACGGCAGAAAAGCTGTCTCACAGAAAACATGAATCTGCCTACAAATTATATGTAGCATTTCTCATGAAAGCTGCAGAGCCAAAAAGATGCAGGAGACCCATTGGTAGTCATTATTAATATTAAAATTTTGTCTGAAATTAAATTAAAAATTGCTTTAGAGATGCTGAATTATGCTAGCTGTCAGTAGGACCTGAACATACTCAGCACCTTCCAAAAGTCAGAAATAAAAATGTTTGGTTAGCTGTAGAAGCTTGTCAAAATACATTTATGCCAACATAGCTTAAAAAAAAAAAAAAAAAATCACTCTTGCATTACAAAGTTAGCATTTAATTTTGGCAGGTCAAAAATGCTGCAAGAACAGATTTTCTGGTATTTATTTCCATATTGTACCCCACACAAAGACATGAAATTCAAGAGTATGACATTTTTTGAAAGTTTTCTTCATCTAAAAAAAAAAAACCAACCCTCTGAATAAATTCTAATTGTACCCCAACTAAAGCAAAGACCTCATAATTGTGAATGTCAGATTCAATAACTACAATGCGTATAACATCAAGGGGCACTTTCTTTTAAGAAGTCTGACAAACTGGGTCTGCAAGATCAAGCAACTAATAAACAAGTTTGTCAACACCACAAAACGAAAGAGGGGAAAGCCCTTCTGAAGTATTGCAGGGATGTTTTGGCCACAGTCACAAGAGGACCATGGAAGATTTTACTCTTTTCCAGGCAGAAGTCCCTGTAATAAGGAATAAAAAGTGAAGATTTTAGAAGAGACTGACACAATCTGAAGAATGTACAGAATGTCATTCTAAGATGGTAAGCAAAGATAAAATACATGCCTTATAACACCCTATAAATAAATAGGAAATGCTCCCCAGGTTCTAACATGTACCAATAGCTTAAAAAAAAATAAATTATAATGTCTGAAATGTGTGTCTCGAGGTGTTTCTGATATGCTTAAAAACAAATATTGAGATTATTTTATTTTAAAAAAAAATTATATATGCATGCGCCACACTGCCAAGGGGCTAACTGGTTAGAAGTTTGCAGATCTGTTTCCTTCCTGCAACACATGGTGTAGTGCTGTATTTCAGAGGCCAAAGATCTATAGCATGTAGTGCTAAAGATTAGAAAACTTCTCTTAGATTCTTCCTTTCAGTGATTTCACCATCAGAAACTGATAAATATTATTAATGAGCTTCCATATTTTTATTCTTACAGACCCTGTTTTTGTTGGAATCAAAACAAAGTATGTGAGGGAAAGGGCAGAAATATGGCAAAGCAAACTACCTACCTGTTCTGCTGCTAATATTGCAGTTACCAGAAGTAAAGATGCTTTACTAAAATCCTCTAAGTTACAGATTGCACATAACCTCTTTATTCAGATTTAATGATTAATGCTGACTCTGATCACTTTGGGGGGGGGGGGGGGGGAGGTCCAAATATGCAATAATTTCCTAAAAAGACACCAGTGCTCTATACTCTCTTTTACAAGATGCCCTAAATTGTTGGGGTTTTTGGTTTTTTTGGTTTTTTTGGTTTTTTTTTACAAGATGTTCAGGATTCAGAGATCATGAACAGAAAAACTATGAAACTGTCCTGTTTTCAAAACACTATCACCACTCAGTCAAGTCATATCTGAGGAGTTGCTGATGACTGACTATTCTACCTATATGTGTATGAAACATTTTTACATTAACATATAGCATTTCATTTTTTTAGAACACATGACATAGAACTGCTTGATAACAACTATGAATAAATCAATTATTTTGAAAAGAAAGCTATTTTGAAGAGAAGAATTCAATTAGAATGCTCCTGAAGCAATTTATAAACTTTAAATAGTGACAAGTAAACCACATATAATTTTTAACAGCTATTGCAAAGAGCATTATAGGAAGAAAAGCCCTGTAAGTATACCTTTGCTCAGAGTCCCTAACCCCTAGCTGCAAATATCAAACCTGCACGATTGTATATGAGTCAGTTAGAAAACTAACTGGCTTGTCCAGAATTCGCCATTACCTGTTTTGCCCAAAGCAAGAGAACAACTTCTACAATGTCAAGAACACTTTGTACAAGCAACGGTAACATAACTCTCCCCCACTTTCCTAAAACTGGAGATTACTGTAGAAATTGCATTTTCAATTTGAGAAGTCAGCACGTGAAGGGGAAAGAGGAACAGTTCTAGAGCAACAAAAATCTTAAATAAACATATAAAAAAAGATTAAATGGACTGGATTTGACAATTACAATTTTTGTGTGATTGCACCAGCTCTCTTGAAACCACACAGGGTTAAGGTATACCAAACACAGGTAACTGGAAAGCCAACAAATCAGAGATTAGCAAACAAATCAAAGAGAATTTGATCTATTTCCGATCAGAGATGCATACAAATTGTACACATTCTCTGAGTCCATGCACATTTTAAAGCTACATTGCCAGCAGCACTTTTTGCTAAAAAGCAGTAAGAACTTTCCAGCAATTCACTGAGTAGAGCAGCTACTTCAGCCTAATCAGGGAGCACAAGTGCAGAATCACACAAATTCATCCAACAACTGACTTCACCGAGATACACCGCTGATTTATCTTTTCAGCCTGCACTACAGAAGGGTCAGATCCTAAGTCAAACTTGGAAACACTTTGCTCAGTGGGGCTAGCTGCATGCAGATTAATAGTTTAATAAGGATTAGAGGGTGTAGACCTGTGGGGACCAAGTAGTTATGAATAGCAATAAAAGTATACAAGGACCTATATCCAACTACTGCTTTATTAAGGCACCAGCAATTATATTTTATTTAACTATGCAGAATACAGACCTTTACTAACAACATGGGGGGGGGGGCCTTGACTGACAAATTAGTTCCTCCTTTCTCACCAAACTGAATGAAAACTTGACTTTAAATGTGCTTGCTACAGCTTTAGAGAAGACCTCAAGAATTTTCCTCTCCAGCTTTGGACCAAAACCAACACAGGCAGATTTGAAAGGCACAACCACCTCAAATTCTCATTGCACTTCTGCACTAAAAAAATGTCCAATATCTGGTTATTGTACTGAAGTCCGGTCTAAAACTTTAAAAATCTTGTTCTTTTACCATATTTTTTCCAACAATATACTTCTAATTTTGCACCAATTAAACTGTTTCACTTTTAACCTTATTTTTGTTCAGAGTATTAAACAACACTTGAGACCACTCCTTGTAGGGGATGAAATTCATCATGCAGGCAGGTACTTCTTTGATATTAATCTGTTTGCACGCAGGTAAAAAAATATTTATCCCCTATAGCCAACAGTAGTCAAATAGCAAAAGAGGATTGGGATGGCAAGCACAGAAATCCTATTCATATCTTCCTCAGTTCCTTGAAGCTCTCACTTTTCTCAGGACCACACTTCCAGTGCTTCAGCAACCTATGTCCATTTATTCTTCACTGTTTCTTCTCTCTGCATTTCACAGGCCCTCGTGTATCTTTTCCACAAACACTCTGCCTCTGTTTTGGGTAAAGGAATTGAGTTGAAGATAGTTGCTATTTTATAGATTTAGTCATACCAAGTAGCTTAATATTGTCTTATCATTATTAGCAGCTCCTCTATCTTAAGTGGATGGTATATTCCCTATCTCAAAATCTGCAATTTAGCCAAAAGCACAATTTAACTGAGTTAGAAAAAAAAATTAGAAAAGAAAGAAAAGAAAGAAAGAAAGAAAAAGAGAGGAAAGAAAAAAGAAAAGGGAAAAAAAAAAACCACACGAGACATTTGAGTTTCAGACAGTGTCAGAGACCAGCAGAAACTGCATGGAAGAACACCAGCAGAATGGTTTCTAGTATCCCGAGCCCATCCTTCCTTCTGGTGGCAGCCAATTTACTACAAAATCCATGCAACAGAAGCATACTCACTCTTCCAGCACCAGTCCACCTGGAGGACATTGCTTATCAGCAATACCTAGCACTAGATTTACCTGCTACAACTGTGAAGACATGCACCCTCTGATGGTTCAAACTCAGAGTCAAAATGGCCGCAAAATAATAATAATAAAAAATAATAATAATAGTGGTGGTAGTAGTAGTAGTAGTACTTAGTTGGGGGAGGGCTGGGTTTATGAGAAGAAAGGTTGGGGAGCAGTGGTTTTAAGCAAACTGAACACTAACACTTAAGTCACCTTTTGCCTATCAGGATAGGTCACCTCCCACTGTCAAAATATAAAATTATTCCAGCAAGACTACAGAACTGACTGCCTCTTAGAGTAGCAGAATGCAGTTAATTTTTAGGACAAGTTTTACTTATGCAAATGGTATAAATAAGAGAAAACAATGACAGATGGCTCACTTAGCTTCCTGGGCATGCACTGACACCTGAACCATTTTCTGGTATCCGTGACATCTGCCTGAGCTCTAAATATTACACTGGATTCATGGAGGTTGGTACTCTTCTGGCTAGACAGAGCAAGGCAAAATATCTTAAGCGATCTCAAATGGTGTTGGACAGCGGTGTTTCAACAGCTGATTCAAGCCTAGACGGTCTATTTTGTGAACCTCAAATTTATGAAAATAATTTCTTAGTTCAAATTCTTCTTTCTTGAAGAACCTGGAATGAAAGTAATCTCTCATTACAGGCTATGACATTAACATATGGACAGAAAGGTACCTAGTGACAATAGTTTTTCCTCAGTAAATCGAGGATAATTATAATCTGCATTCTCATGAAAAGTAAGGAAAGACAAACTGTATTGATTTACTCAAAGTTTCATATAAATTATATCTGAAAAGGCAAGTTTATTGTAAATTATTGAATTTTTCTATGAAAAAATTCACCTTGTTTGGTGAAAGCTGCTATAAAACAAAAACTTCTAAACATCCACCAAGTATGCCAACTTGGTACATTTATTACTTTGATAAATGGAACTTCTACATCACTTAGAAAAAAAATTAAAGAAAAATTAGACTCTATTATTTCTACTCACTCACAGTTGCCAGAATGTACTCCAACATTTAAAATCTTGTTTTAAGGAATTCTCCTCTCCTTAGTTATTCAAAACAAAAAAAATCTGATGGTAGTGTTGGTTTAATTTTTATTTAATAAAACAGTACAGCTTGCATAAGAGCCCTGTGCCAGAAACATGCATGCATAACCTTAGTCACACGTACTTGTAGCATCACACAAAAAAAAGCTGGAAAGTACAGATGGAAAAGATCCATGAGAATCCACAATGAACTTCAGAACCACAGAATACACTACTCACAGATAACAACAGTACTTGCACATAGTGTAGCACAGACTCTGAAAACATAAAAACACCATCATATGAAGTTTCAGATTATGAAATTACAACTCGTTGCTCTACAAACATGGGACAGTACAAAAAACCAATAGAACATAATTCTCTTTCGCATTTACAGGTAAAAATACTGGGATTATTACTATTCCCTTCTACTCCTAAAACCATTACAATTCTAAATTCAGGATGTCACAGTACTAGAAATCTAGAAGTGCGCAAGTTACTGCCCACTGGGAGACTGATAATCTCCCCACTACAGCAATAGATTTTAGAGTGGGAAATTTTAATAGGTGCTGTTCTCAGGAAATGCTGAGTTTGTGATGTAAGAACCAAACAGGGGCAGTAGACGATGGCAGTGAGATGGGCAAAAATAAAAGATAAGGAACAGATCAAGATAAAAGAAATAAACATAAAGAAAAAATAAAAGAGAACATTCCAACTATAAAGCTGAGAGTGGCACTATGATTACGAAGTGAAATGTCAAACTGCAGAATGCACAGGATTTGCTCTGAAGTGGTGTACTAACATCAGGACCAGAAATGGAAAGCATGTCAGGTTCTTGAATCCTTGTAAGATTTCATTAGCAGCCACGTCAACGATATAAGGTGGCTAATTATGATTTCCAGCAAGTAAACGCATTAATTTGTACATCTTGAATGATGCTGATATCATTGCAGACTGGTATGAAAAGTATCAACATGCAGTGTTTTAAAAAAAAAAAAGTTTCCTTGACAGCAGTACCTAATTCAAACTAATAAATAAGCTGATATAAGAATCACTCATGAGCTTATGCACATAGCTATTTTTGACATTCAGTACTAAAACACTGCTGTGGGAGTAGCAAGATACTTTTTAAGCCTAGATCTTTAAATCATTCACCCATTTGAAAAAAAAAAAAACGGTAGACAAAAATAATGGTCTACAACTGAGCAGAATTTTTATTTTTAAACAGACAACTAATATTTTATTGTACAAAGCAACCTAAACATAATTCTCATTGAAAAATTATTTACCTCGATAAATTATGAGAGGTGGAAAAGTGCTTTTGTGTGGTAAGGGTAATTTATTCTCTGATAAAATTAGTTAAGTCATACATATTGTCTCTCAATATATATTTCATAATAAATATATTGTTTGGATAGTACAAGCTGGACATGGCTATCCTCAAGACAATGACTCTTTTTTACCCAAACAAATCAGGATACTAAATAACTTTTCTTCCCTTTGAAACAGTCATAACTGCTTGAGGCTGCTGCAGCACAAAAACAAAATATCTTCACAAAGGTCTCGAAACAGTCAAGCTGAAAATCTAAGCCAAAGTTTCATTTAACAGCCTGTCAGTTTTTTGATGTGAAGCTAATGAATGCAGTGGCAAACAAATCCATCAAACCTAACATCAAAACAACTGCACTTCATCCCACCAAAGGGAAAAATACAACCTGCAGGCCAGCACTTTGATCTAACCTATCCACAGAAAACACGTTGCTAAGCAGCTACCACTGAAGAATGCATGAGTAATTACTGACTTAATTTTATGAGAGAGAGCAATAATACTTAAGTAGCCCGAGTTTCAAGTAGAAAAGTTTGGTAGACTTCTCTCTTCAGGTTCTCCATATCAGCTAAACAACAAAAAGCTTTCCAGCACCAACATCTGAAAACAAATCACGTCTTAAAAGGAACTGCAATACAAAAGAATCATTATAATGACTAGTAAAATCACCTAGTGTGACTCTATCCCTGATAGAAGGCAGTAAAATTTACATACATTTATACCGAGTGAAAGTCACCAAGTGGTGCCACAAAACAGACACAGTGAGCAATGAGAGCAGTATTCAGAAATGCCAGTGCTTTTTCTGAAAGCTTTTGAAAGTATGGGTATCAATTTGGGCAAGAGGTGACAAGAGAGTTGTGAGAGACCCTGACACAAGGATTTGGAAAAGCAACAGACAGGGGAATGTGGGGATTTAAACAGTAACAAGAGGAAAATGGAAGGAAAGAAACTAAAATAATCACCACTGCATAAAGAAGAATTACAGAGCCCTGACCAAACCTGCTCACATCACCAATGTCCTGGACATTTCCTACACAGGACCTCCATCTCAACCCAATTCTCTGTTCTGTGAACTACCTTCTCCTATCAAGCTTAGGTGGGACCATGCAGTCCAGAAGCTCTAGACAAGGTCAAAGAATGTGTTTTTTAGGGGGATTCCCTGTAATTAGGAACTGATTTGCCAACATCTGTTTTTCAAACATTTACAAAACAGCAGCAAGGGAAAAAAGGAATTCCAAGAAAGAAAAAAAAAATTGCCTGTACACAAAAGCACGGGATCTTATTCAAAATTTAAATCTGTTTCTGGTTCTCAGTATCAAACTAGAGTGCATAAAGTTCATTGATCCTATCCACTGGAGCTAAAATTTGGACAGGTGAAAATCATGACTGAGAACTCCAGTTTTGGCACCTGTAAGTAAGAGGTCTTGCACTTGTAACCCTTGTATGAGAGCAACATTGGCATTCATTAGAAATAGCAATTACAACAGACAAAAATATAAAATTAATAAACATAGATGATCCACAGATTTTAGGGTGGGGGCAGAGGGTGTCCCGCCCTGCAGCTAATAAACATTAGGAATACAAGATTTTTCTCAGACTAAAGAAGTGTCTTTTATCCAGTTGCTTCAGAAAGTTTTTTATTTTATTAGACATAAAAGAATTATGTGTAAATATTTCTGTTCACCAATTCTAATAACTGAGCATCACCCTTTGTTCAGCACACGTTACCTACTCAGCACAAATCAAAGTAGATACCTACAAAACATACAAGCTAATTGCCACTGGCTCATCTGCTTTACCAACAGTAACAAAATGCACTGGAGTAAGGAAACTCAAAATGCACTTCATGAAGCTACTCATTTCCAGCCTACTCAAATAAATGCACCTCCATTAGGAAAATGACAAAATTCACAGAAGCCTGAAAAAATATCCTATCTGCCCCTATTTAGTACCATTTAATTTTTTTCAAAAATAAATAGCATTCATCAAATGAAAGTTATAGGATGATGATTAAGAATATCTAAAGCTTAGAGTGCCTCTCATCCTCACAGAACATAACAAACACAACTAAAGTACTTGTGAGCTGAGCACTATCTACCTTTGATTCTTTAAGTCCTGCCATTACCGTACATCAGCACTTCACCAACATTCCTCTGCATCACACCCATTTGCCAGGCATCTTCAGGAGAGCATGACTGGTTTGTTCCTTTCACCAGTATCTCCTATTTCTCTTCCCGTGTGTTCTTGCCAGTGGACAAAGACAGCAAAAACTACAGTTTCTCCCCTGGAGCTGGGGGACTTTTAGTATATCTGTTATTTCTTCATTTCTGCTTTTCTTTTTAACCTACTTTTTACTTCTGCTTAATTCCGTTCAACTTAATTTTGTCCAAAAGTGAGAACACAGCTTAAAGCAGCAGCCGAGTTGCAGCAAATAGCACACTGGAGGTGCCACCTGGTATTACTTTTCATGTCACCCCCTGAGTAGAAGCCTTACACAAACTCTAGAAAACAAGCTGGAGGGTACACCACTGCACCAAGGGTTCAACTACTACAGGTAGGTAGGGTACACATAGTGAAACCAAGATCACAAGATTAGCATTTTTAAAGACAGAAAATAATTTTTGGAATTTGCATCCATAGTCTCCACTTAACCAAAGTTTCCAATACTGAGGGTCTAAATGATCTCTGATCTAACATTTGCAGTTGATTTCACAGAATCTTTAACACCATCTCATTTCATGCAGGAAAGCAGTATCGTCACACAGCCTAAATATTTACTATAACTTTAATGGAAATCTTTGCCTGTTTTTTTTTTTCCAAAATTAGTGAAGAATGAATATTGACTGTACTTTAGGATTTTTTCTAAGACAGAAATCCAGCTGTAAGCACTTGGAAACTATTCGGTAAAAATAAAAGTGTTCCTGTAGGAAGACAAATAATCAGTCATCAGTATACAATATTCTCTAAGGAGAATACAGCAACGAACTGACCTAGATATTGCTGCATTTTGCTGACACAGGCAATTTCTGCAGTACAATACAGAGGACCTAGGGGACCCAAAATATTTTTTTCAATTAAAATTCTTGTACATACCCCATACAGAAAGAAAAGATAAGTCAAACACAACATCAGTACTCTGAAGAGTGACAAATGGGAATGCGAGGTTGTGTGGTGGTTTTTTTTCTTTTAAATGAAATTACCAGAGCTGCAAATAAAATTTAGTAAAATAACAGTATTCTTTGGGCACACAGACTTCTTACCTTTTAATTAATACTTTCAGGAAGTTTCCTGAGGTTGTGATAAAACTAATCATAGCTATCCTCATGTTTTTCTAGAGAAACACCATAATCAAGAAACAGAGCACCCAATTTGGAGTAACTCCATAACTTGTGTGTGCTTTCAAAGTGTCTTATAATTACAATTTAAGAATAGATAGCCAGTTATAATACTTTCTCTGTTTGACTTGCTTACCCTATTTATATGGCATAAACAAATATAAGTAAGTATTATGAAGAATTATGTCACCACCTTCCCATTAGTTCTTCTCTTCTTACAGATTTCCATTTTAAAAAATTTTAAAATTCTACTATTAGCACTTCCTAGCATGTTCTTTTTCATTTAAAAAGATAAGAAAAATAAACTTTAATTCTCATTCTTGTGGTAATAAGTAATAAAAAATAAGCAAGTAACATTAAGCACTGACCATTTGTCAAAGAAACTGGAGTTCACATTTGACAATGGTAGATTTCTCTGAAGAGAGACTAGTCATTATTGTTTCAGCTTCCACTTTGAAACTCCCAGACATTTAAATTCAACTGCAGATACCACAGAACTACCTTAATTTCTTATACTATATATGCACAATACTGCTCCTGTGTGCAATAACCATAGAGCACAGAATTTAGTGTCCTAAGATGAAAGTTTTATCCATATGTCAGAGAATTTTGACTAAGTAAAACTGTGTTTAGAGTGTATATGCCAAGACTTCCTAGCTGAAAATTCAGAATTTCAGAAGCATTTTTGGAGTGGTGTAAAGGAATAAAATTTCATTAGCTTTAAAAAATTATCTTCCAACTCTGCTGAGTTTAAATGTGACATTAAGTTTACAGTATAATACAATAACTGAGAGGCACGTTGAAGGCATAAGACATTTAACAGTTTGTACTGGGGCAGCTGCACACCAAATGGTAGACCATTTTTTTAAAACATAAGAAATATGAAGCCTGTACACTGAAAGGGATGTAGCTGCAGGTATCTCTACCTCAGCATTGCTACATCCAAAGATAAAGTTTGCCCTTCTTGAAGTTGAGCTGAATCAATTTTAGAGCTGCAGCACGAATGTGCTTTTAAAATCCTTTTAAAATCCCTTTTAAAATCCAGGACAGTTTTACCTGCCACAGTTAACTCGTATGTCTTCATGCCCATACTCCTCTAAACTTTGTTTCATTGTATTACCCATAGAAATTCCAAACTATCAAATACATAGATTTTTTTTAATTAACTTTATAGTCAACACCTTATCTGTTGGCTATTAAAAACACAGCTTTCCCATTAAAGGTAAAGACCAGCCTGAACGTAACACGTTGCATATTGGTGTTCTCAATATTTTCACTACTGTAAGTATATGCATACAGAGCACATGAAAAAAAAAAATTTGTAAACTTCTTCCCTTTGAAGCATATGCAATCTTATTAACAATAATAATCAATAGTGCCCAGAATCATAAATTTCCACTATTTGAGAACTTTCTCATGATGGTCTTCTAATCCCAAATCTTTAATGAGAGTCCACTATCATTACTTAATTGTTAAACCTGCACATCTGATTTTGCCCTTTATCCCATGTCATCTTATTAGCTAATATATTAAGCAAATCACTATTGAAAGGGGTTCTTTCAATAACGAACAAGTCGATACAGAAAATGCCTCTAACTTAAACATTTTGGGAAGCATACTAACCAAAGCTAATTCTGAGAAAAATCACACAATATTGAAAAATAGTAAAAAAACTTCTGCTGAACAAATTGCACATTTTCTTGATTTTGTATATTTACCACATGCTGTACATGAACAGAAGCAAAAAATGTATGCCACATAACAAAAGTTCAGTCTAAAATATCTTCCATTAAACACACCTCATTTTAAAACCTGAAAATATCTACTCTGAGTTCACAGTTCCTTTATTATCTTGTACAACAAGGTATCTGATGAGATTAAAGACGAGAAAAATTGAAGTTTCTTTAAACTTTGTTTAAAGTTTAATTATTTATGTTTCTTTCCAGGTATCAAAATTCCTCGTTTCAATAAAGTGCTTTCACAAACAGTAGAGCTTAGAGGAGGTTTAAGAGCAGAAGTCAGTTGTCTTCACATTTCTAGCCTCAGTATATGTAGCTTCAACTTAAAAATATCCATAAATAGAACTGGTTTTGATAAACAATATATACATTAAGCTGCAAACAAAACTCACTACTGAGAGGAATACACATTGCTGGAAGTATAATTCCCATTATAAAAACAACAACTATAAATAAAATTTCAATGGCAGTATAAAGTACTACCTGATCTAATAGTTCTCTCTTTCTCATCGGCTTCCATAGATTCTCACAAAGAAATAACCACAGGAAAGATTTCCTTACACATCAATTTTCTGCAATATGACTTACCAACTTTGCTGCTTTTCCATAATCAATCCATCGGATGGTAGCAAAGTTTGTGGACTCTGCACAGTTAAAACCATGGTTAAATCCTGCATGGTATCCATATGGGAAAGTGATCATAAATTCTCCTGCCTCTTGTGTAACCTATAGCATAAAAACAAAAAATAACCCTCAAAGTGAACCACATTACAAAAGCAGTTCTGCTCCTGAAGCAATGAAAACTATATTTGCCTTTCCAACTACCTAGAAAGAATTTTTTTCACCTTGCACACAGTTGCGATGTAATGCAAGCAGAAATAGTAGATATGAGACAACGTTGTTTACTATAAAATACATAGCTACATGTATTGCTTTACAAATTCAGAAAGTCCTTTCAAAAAAGCTAATCTTGGAGCAGAGTTTCACTGGTAATAAAATCTGGAAGTACAGGGAGCTAGAAAAGACAGTGCAAAGAATATATCAATCTTCCTGACTGAGCGGAAGCAGAGACAGGCTGGACCAAAATATCCACAATTATCATCCCTAAATACTAGTACAAATTCATTGTTGAAGAAATTATTCTGTTGACCACCCTGAAGATGTTTCTCTAGAATGGCACTAGAACTTTTCTTGGAAAGACTGGACAGAGATCTTATTCTCACCCTTCTCTCCTGTACTCACCCACTTCAAAAACTACGATTTGAAGACCTGTGACTGAGGGCCTGATTTGCCTTTTAAGTTACTTACTATTGATGATCAAGTATAAAGTAGGAGAAACTCTAAGTTAATGAGCCTTAGCAGTTAAAGAAAACAATGTTGTTCATCCCAAAGGAACACATTTGATACATTTGGATCCCCTCAGGCAGTATCTTTAAATCATTTTGGACAGGAAAGGAGGAAGAAGAATTAACGACATTTGCCCTGCACCAATTCTTAAGCCTTGCAGCTACTAACACCAAGGGGATTCTTGCATTGGAAATGCCGTGCAGAATGTCTCAATGTAAAGCCATTAAAACACCACTTTAGACTTTACATTAAAACAAATTTTAATCTGCCCCTGTCCTTCCTCTCTTTCTCTTTAAGCTCAATTTAAGAGAGCAGAAAGATTCCGGTACTATTGATAACGAGAACTCCAAATACCTAAAGGACAAGGGGCTTGGAAGGAGGTTCTCAAAGAGGAAAAAGCTTGACTACATTTAAGCTCTGACATTGCTTTAGAGAATGGGCAAGGGTAGTTCCAAAGGACTGCTCTGTTCTTTACAAGTACAGTAAAAAGCAACCAAAAGAAAAGTGTGCTGAGGCCACTGACTCAACAAGAAATTATACAAAGCAGAAAAAAAAAAGAAAAAAAAAACCCAACCTAAAAAAACGCTGCCATAGTAATTATATTTTGTATAGCCAAAAAGAAACCAAATTTCCAGTAGTTATAAAAGAATTACCAGATATAAAAGGCTTCTACAGTAAATTACCACAAAAGTGGGGTAAGGTAAACAAATCACTGGTCAGGATATTCTCTTTCCAGAGAGAAATCTCATCTTCCTATACGTGGATGGACTGCTGCTTTCCTCTGGACATGAAGAAAAGGAGAGACAGCACTTCTTGTCAGTCACTAACATTCTCTCCACTCAGAGACAGCTTTAATCTCTTAATGCCAGACCACCAAAGACTGTATCAAGGACAGGCTAGTCAGAGACTAGAAATGGCACACTATCTTCTGAACTATCTGATAAGAGTTAATCAATAAACTAGAAGATTCAGAAGTAAAGAGTTAAAAGAGATTCCCCATACTCTGTTTGATATGCCTTTTTACATGAAACACACATCAGACGGCTGGCCCACTAAAAAGCAAACAGATCCATTTAAATGAAGCAAATAATCTGAGCAATGACTGATGACTGTTCAACAAGATGCATTTGCTGATTACAGGAAAATAAGGAGACTTCTTAGAGATTAAATAGGCTGTTTTCATTGTGTGACAATGCTTTGCATAAGCAATACAGTAAGAGAAACTGGAAGGACAAATATGACTCTTTTTTAGGGAAATACGCTTGTGATTTGAAATCACAAAAAGGGAGAGCTACATTTTAAACAATCACCAAAACTAAAAATCACAACTCCAAACATTTTTCTTATTAACATGTCATGTCTTAAATCTCAGCTTTTTGCTGGCATAGTTGTCATACATTCAATTTCCGCTTTTAGAATCCCCCCTTTCTTCTCCTGCAAAATTCTCATCTTACAGTTTTATGAATTCTTAGTGTGCATTTTTTTTGCTCAATGCAAGAATAAACACACAGGGATTACACTTCAAGATGTATATTTCTGATTGTATTATGGGATGACAGAAAGAGAGGAAAACAAGTAAAATATACTTAGCTAACAAAGCTAAAGAATAAAATTGGATCTTCCATTTTGCATTTGCACTTTGCAAGGTTAATTTTTTCTGGGTTCATATTTAGTATATACATGCAAATGCACATACAGGTGCATATATTATAACTGCTACTGCAGCACTCCAACAATCGCTGTGGGAATGTTTAAGAAAGATTATTCTCAGTGCTAACAATTCCAAAATTTATCTCAATACACCCTCCCACTGCTGACAGTTTAGCAGGTGTTCTATTGCAAGAAGCAGCAGTTCAGCTGCCACCTGGTAGGCATAGGCTGACTTATCAGCATTCAGCACATTTCCACTTCTATCACTTTGAGCCATGAAAGATCACAGCCTGGTTCTCTCTATTCACTTTCTCACTGAATCCCATTAATTACAATTACACTTGGGTACAGCCTGCTTCCTCCCAAGACTAGGTGACAGAACGAAACTTAAATATTTAACTATTTCTAGCACTGTTTTTTTTTTTTTAAATTAGAATACAGGAATAATCAAGACACTGAAATAATAACATCAACTCCCTTACCCACCTCAAATGTGTGGTACTGAAAACAAATACGCAGGCATTCTGCAATATGCTACTTTAAACACCAGCCACTGAAAATTATACTGTTCAGAGTAATGTTCTGTAAATCCAAAACTATAAATCTAGTCATAAAACCTTCCAGTTTGGAAGGTTTCATCTGACATTTCATGATAAAGCACAAGGCTACAAAGGAAATCGGTATTTACCTATATATTACAACAACTGAACTCAGCAACTACATTTCCATACGATAATATATCATTCAGAAAACAAACTACTTCTTATATGAGTAATTTATTCAAAAAAGCTTGTTTTCCAAGTATCATTCTAAATGCCTACATTTCTTCAATTTTATACATAGGTTGATTTAAGCATGAAAAGTGAAGTGATATTCCAAAAGGCATACAACAAATCAGTGGCTTCATCCCACCTGTGCTGGAAACAGTGTTGATAACACGGGGATGTTTTAGTTACTGCTGAGCAGTGCTGACACAGAGTCAAGGCCTTTTCTGCTTCCCACCCCACCAGTGAGTAGGCTGGGGGTGCACAAGGAGTTGGGAGGGGACACGGCTGGGACAGCTGACCCCAGCTGACCAAAGGGCTATTCCATACCATATGGCGTCATGCTCAGCATAAAAAGCTGGGGGAAGACGAAGGAAGGGGGACACATTCAGAGTGATGGCGTTTGTCTGCCCAAGTAACTGTTACACATGATGGAGCCCTGCTTTCCCGGAGATGGCTGAACGCCTGCCCGCTGATGTTTTGCTTTGCTTGTGTGCACAGCTTTTGCTTTCCCTATTAAACTGTCTTTATTTCAACACAGGAGTTTTCTCACTTTTACTCTTCCAATTCTCTCCTCCATCCCACCCGGGGGGAGTGAGCAAGCGGCTGTGTGGGGCTTAGCTGCCTACTGGGTTTAAACCACAATACTACTATACATGAAAACATTCACTTAAATATTATTTGTGTTACAAAAATATCAACTAAAGCAGATAGAAAGTACTGCATTATCCTATATTCTAGGCCAGGAAACATGATAAGCTACGTTTGTATCCACAGGTCCACATCATATCAATAAATAAACACCCCATACCCTAAAACAGAAACCACAATAATAAACAAGTAGTGTGGCAAGGACAGTTTACAGGACTATATTGCAGCGGGAATATAGTGAGGAAAAAGTATATATTGCCTGGTTCTTCTGAACACCTTAAAACAGTCTGCGCACTGGGAATCCAAGAATCATAACCCCTTAATAATCAAAACGCTTTTGAAAACTCAGTATAACGTAAACAGATGTTCAGGCAGGGGACTTTCTGAATCAAGCTCTACTCTTCTGAGTAGCCTTACAAAGCTCTTGAATTTAGAAATTTAGAATTTGCAAAGTGTTCAGAATATAGAAGACATACACTTAAAGAAAAAGCAATGCAGTAGAAACTTTTTCATTAGCTGGCACCTATAGGAAGTTCAAAGTGGAAAACAATAAGGTAGAAAATCTTGTAGGAAAGAAGAAGAAACTGAATACTTCAGATGTTTTTGAAAGCAGCTATGTATTATACTCATCCACAAAGAAGAAAGACAGTTATTCTTCCCACTTTCTGTATACAATGTTCTTATCAAACGTCCAGTCTGCTACTACCTAGCAGCACAAAATAATCATTCACTCTTTTTCTAGTATGTTACAACTTTTAAAATATATTTTAAATTAAATAACAGTTCTTTTGGTTTTATTCCACCTGAAACTTTTTAGATCACAATACTGATAAAGTTACATTTAACTGCATCAGAAAAACAGAATACAGACATTAAAAAATGAAACATTTATTTTAAAATATTAGGTATGCAGGTTAAATTAATATAGCTAGTTAATAAGTGTTTCAGTCAAGCTGCAAGCTTGTATTATAAAATAAAATAGAAATAAAAAATATTGGTAATGTCTTAAAAATTGCAGAAACTTTTAGGATAAAGATTATGATGGCTACAAGTGTTTTCTGCTAGAAAATTCCAAGCTAAACCTGTAAAAGTCCTAATACTACAAGCATTTGTTTTCATCTTTTCATGGAGTCAGTGCCTAAAAAAAAAATAAAAATAATAATTTTGCCTCACCTTTACTATAAACAATCCTTATAGTAAACACAATCTAATGCGATGCATGAATGCACAGTTTAAAAATAAACACTAATGTACCTTGTCAAAAGGAATTCCATACTTTTTCAATATTGATGGAGAAATCAGAGTCATCTTGTGGCGAAGAAAAGCATCACATCCTTGAGAGCTGCTTGGGAAGAACCCTAATAAGGCAAGATAAGCAAAATTAGGTATCTTTTAATTAAAACAAGTAGGAAATGTTTGTAATATTTTACAATACATAATACTGTTTCAACTTCTTTTAGAATTTTTTACCATGTCATTGCTAGGTTCGGAGAGATTTGTATAAAAATCAAATGCACTTCCTAAGTTTTTCAACTGATTTTCAGGGGGAGAGGCTGCAGGGGTTTGGGGTTTTTTTGTTTCGTTTTTTGTTTGTTTGTTAAGAAGTGAAATAATTTAAAATAAATTTGGACCTGTAAATTTAGGCATACTTTTCTTACCCTTTACAGAAATCTTTTATGTTTAGGGTTTTTTTACATTACCGTTCATTTCTGCAACTCCTGCACACATGAAAATCAACTGTAGTATATAAATTCAGAAGGATTCCACAAGGACTAGGTTTACCTAGCACTTCCAGACCATCTATACAGCAAACAAACAACAACTTTCTATCTAGAAAAGGCTAGAAAGTATGGCTCCTTTCACAGAGAAATCTGGTACAACTAAAACATGTTGTAAATTACAACTAAACATTTCTTCTTTATATCTTGTCTTGATTTCTGTGAACAAAGATTGTTTTCCATGTTTCAGCTTTCATGATTATTTACGTACCACTCCACAAACCCTCCTTAGTTCATTAAATAATTATATAATCCAGTTGATAAAAACATGGAGATAAATGAATGAGGGGAAAAGTGAAAAATTAAAGACGAAGTTTCAGTGTTATTAAACTCTAGTATCTGACCCTCTAACCAGGATGTGAATGGCACCTCAGCTACAGTTCAAATGAGCTACCCAATCTTTCCTTCCCAGGTTCTTTTCCCTTCAACCTAACTATATTATGGTAAGAAACCACTATGTTACAAGGAAAAAGGGAGGGGATGAGAAGGAGAAAGAGGGGAAAAGTTTCCAGAACATCGCTAGTTTAGCCCTTCCTGACCTCCTTTCAGACTCCATTCTACGAAGAAGGTAACACTCTCAAAAACTGAAAACACAATTCCTACAAGCAATAAAACAAAGGAAAAGAAAGGCATAGTAGTTAACAAAAGCAAGAGGCTCCTGAAAACATCAGATTGAAAAATGGAAGGAATATAGTGAGAGCCATCTAACCACCTACTACTGTCTCTGCATACTTGCTCTCAATCCCTCTTCCACTTAAGTACAGGTGTATTACTTGCTCTGAGATGAACAGGTGTCTTTTGTTGCAGCCAAGAGGAATACTTTTGACTGTTATAATGCAACATCACAGAAATCTCACAAAGTTACAGCACTAACATCAGCAGAACCAGGTTGACAAAGGGGAACAATTTACTCACTAATCAGCAAAGATGAGAAAGTTTATCATCTTTATTATTACAAAAATAAAAATTATTATTATTAATCTTTACAGTCTTTTTAGTGTTTGTACCAGACCATTAGCAAGAATCACCATGAGATGTACTATGGGTAACTGCAATCCATACATTTAGCAGTCCTGCATAATATTAATTTGATACATTAAAATTACATATTATGCAGGACTGCTAAATGTATGGATTGAATGTATTGAAAGTATTGAATGTATTGAAAGTAATCCCTTTCTGTGAAGTTCAACTTTATTTATTTATTTATTTTTGTTTCTTCTGTGGAGTATATTTTTCAATGTTACCAAGACTTCTTAACATCAACAGTTTACTGTCTTGTATGTCATATATTCTCAAGTGATCTCAGAGATTTCGCAAAGATTGGCAGGCTATTGCTAAAAGAAAAAGTAATTGTTTTAAAAATTTCTTAATTTTCAGGAAACAGAACTGAGGCATAAAGGAGTTCACTATCCCTAACAGTTCCATAGAAAACATACCAAGCAAACAAGAAATTGAAACCAGGAGTGCTGGCTCCCTGTTCTAGACTCTAAGAGTAAGTTCTCACTGCTAGGTATACAGTTTCATCACAGTCCTCTCTTAAAACATATAGGAGGAAAATATGAATTCTAAGTTTTTAAACCAGTGTAGTATGAATTAGCCTGACTCTACTGTAAAACAAAAAGTCTACGATAATGACATAAGGTAAAAAAAGATACTCCAAAATTATTTTCATTTGTATTATAAACCTAGATAAAATTCATATGGTAAGAAAATCCAAATGTAAAGCCATTTAAAAATGATTACTTTTTTTCTGGGTACAAGGAAAACATACATAATCCTATTCTGTTATGCAGGAGAACTACCTGAGAAACATGGACAGAAACTGAAATGAAGCAAACAGTATTAGGGGGGAAAAAAAAGTATATTTTACCAATTATCTTGCATAGCTACTTGATACTGGAGAAGATACAATGCCAGCTCTTCATGATGAAAACCTCTCCTTAATGATGGTATTAATACTGATTCAGAAAAAATACTTTTGATTCCTTTATGCATAAAATATTTTATGCCTGAAGGACACAAAAGATCTTTGAGAGAGATCCATATTGATAGATTATCTAGGATTATCCAAGGTGTAAATGTTTGTCCACAATGAATATATTAACCAAGAACACCACTCAATTATTCTCCAAACTGAATTGTAACTGTTTTGCAGGAAAAGCCTAGTAATTGTGTGAAAGCCGTAAGAATAAGTCACCCAAGATAAATACAGGAAAAAAAATAACAAAAATTACTAGACAAATTATATAAAAACATTGCTTCGTGGACACAAAATTAGCCACAGGACATTTAACTAGTAAAATGGCTTTCTGTCATCTCTCTACTGTGTTTGCAGAGTTGTTGTATCCCCCTCATGTAAATGTTAGTTTTTCATTCACAGAAGCAGTGAATTCTTGGAGCAACACGCTCACTACTTGATTATTAAAAAAAAAGAATCACTTTAAATCAATTAACCATCTAAATATTTTTAATGACTTGAGGAAAAAAAGATGAAATCTCAACAATTTGCCATAATATATAGCCTCCTCTGTAACGTCAGATTTAAGTTCTTCTCTCCGATGAGTCTTATATTTATGTCCCTTAACCATGCTACAATTCTAGAACAATTTTAAGGTGATCACATTATAATTGTTATATTCTTTGTACATTCTTTTCTAGCACACTCCCCAGTCCTGGGAGAACAAATTTTTTCTAACTTCTCAGTTATAAGGTTAAGCAGCACTTAAACAGCAATGGTGTAATGTACACTGGTGTTGATCAATGTGCTAGGAACTCTGCTAAGATGCCCTGAGATCAAATTTTATTGAAATTTATCATGCTTTCTTTTTTGTCCCCATCAACAGGCACAGAATTTTTACTCTCTTTTGGAACTGCAAATAATGTTATAAAGTACCTTTCAAAACGTAGTACTAGGTACAGTTTTATCATACATGTTTGGCTTCACTGACTAAAAGACAGTTAAAAGAAACTAGCCCACAATTAGTGGGATCCAGCACATAAATTTCAACTATTTTGGTACAATTAATGCCTATAACATAATGGTAACAATCATAACTTGGAACCTACAGCTTATGAGCTTCAAGAAATCTCAGTCCTGAGCAGCATAATAATAGAAATATACTGGAACATACTGTGAAAAAAGTGATTGAAAGTGATACTTGAGACTGAAGAAATAGCTGGCATGAAAAGTAGCAAAAACCTTAATTTCTAAAAGCAGGGAGAGTTTGACTGATTTGTTTTCCCTGCGAAAACAATTTTGTACCAAATTCTGCTATTGCAATATGCTTAATTAGCTCAACACATGATGATAAAAACAAACGATGGGCAGATACCCAAAACTTAAGTTGTACCACTACAGCTCCAAGAGATCAGAAACAGTTCTGACAACGCCAACCAGAGGGCAAGCTTGTTCCTGAATTCTAAGAAACCTGCAAACAGCACAGAACAGCAGAACACAACCTGCTCAAAATCCATTAAGAGAAATTTACAGGAGAACATTTGCTGCGGTTACAGAGCCCTCACACTGAAATCAAAGTGCAGCCTACACGTTCTGTACCACTATAAAAAAATCTTTTGACTCTGTCAAAGTCTACACTTACACACACTCAAATTTTCCAGTCTCATTCACGTCATTTTCTCAAAAGCACTCCCCTTCAATGAACAAGGGAAGAAAGGAAGGTAGTATTTCCTCATTACTGTTTATCAGAAGGTATTTTGTTCTGCCCAAGCTAAAGGTAAGGTCACACAAGCTTTTCTTTCAGGAAAGAAAATCCCTGTGGGAGAATTGGTTAGCAGATGTAAAAAATACCTAATAGCACACTGAATAGAGGACATTGCATCAGAAACATCACAAGACCCTTACAAATACATTAAATGCAGGCCAATTCAAGACATACCTGAAACACACCAGAACCATTCTCAAATACCAAGCTGATGTTAAAATTACCAATTTACAGGATTACCCGTTAATCCTAGATATTTAGTGAAATCCCACATCCAAAAGAAAAAATACTGAAACCTATCTAAGATGTAACTACCATTCAAGTTCTGTAGTACATTCATGCTTTTATGAGACCCATGAAATCTTAATTTAATCCATTCACACTAATCCATTAACTCTAAATCAGTCCTACAAAAGCAGGTATTTTGTGGGAATTTGCATGCAAACCCCGTTTCTCAGATGGTCTCTTGAGATGCAGCAGACCTCTTCTACACCTCTTCTCAATACTTATATTTAGCCATCTGTACCACACTTACCTCTTGGAAATGATTACACAGAACACAAAATGACAATTCAGAACAATTACTTCACAGGAGCCAATGAGCAATAATCAAAGATCAGGGTAAACCAGAATTAGGTTGCTCACTGATTTACATCCATGAGAAAAAGACCGTCCAGTTGAAAATTCTCCAATCCATGATTTAAAGAAACACTGACATTCACAACACCTAGAGCAGAATTAGAACAGGCTAAAAGGTAAGTATGTGATTTAACGCTTGGTGGCCAAATGTTTGGGTATAAGCACATGAACTACAGGTAGAGTACATTTATCCACCAAACTGAAAGTCCCGCTCAGGCTTTTTGAAAACCTTATCTAGTTAACACAAGCAACAATAGCAAAGAATATGTGAAAGCATAGGCTTCAGATGGTGTTAACAACCAAAAATATGCTGTCAGAAGACTCTACATACATATTCTGACAGACAATACAGCCCAAAATAAGATAATCTTACACAAGATAACCAATGTTATTTGTACTAACAAAATAAAACCACTTATTGAGTTACAGTCGTATCACTGGGCTGGTGAAGACACACGCTTTGTCAATGCTATTCCACCTCATTTCCATACAGTTTCTAGTTTTATGGATCCATACTCTAGATACAAGTCAAAGCCTTCTCATCTTTGGGGGAAGCTCAGAGCACTGGGCACTAAGCAGATTCCTAGCTGTGTCTGGGGAAGACATGATTCCCACACACAGGACACTGCTGCACGGAGAGTCTTTAAAGCATGTATGAAATGGCTCAGGGATAAAGAACATTTTAAAATAAGTTCAACTCTATAAATTATTGAGGGACAGTGACCATTGCTATCTGGAAGGCTCATTTTTTTTTCACTCTGAGAGTATAATTCCTACATATCACACACAGCTCATATCAGATGACCACATCACATCACAGCTATCACTCATGCACACTGAAGGGGATTGGGTTCCATTCCCTGGTTGATTACCATTTTCAAGATATTTGGAATGCTTATCTATGGCACTAAGGATGTGTCCATACTGTTTTCAGTTAAACTGTTCAGCTACAATCATACATGGACACATTACAATACTGTTCCCAAAAGAGTAATTCTATAACTCCATTGACTTGAACAGAGCTATTGGCTATATATTGCCTTGTATGATCAAGGATATCACAATTTGGCCCACAATAAAGTCATTATTTAAGCACACACACATAAAATCATATTCTTAGGGAACTTTCAAATCAAATTCTGACCAGTCAATGAATGAGGCTAGATTTCCTACCTTTTTCTACACTTCCATACTCAAGTCTTCACCTGAAATTTTACAGTAAATGTACTGCATTTCTAGTTTATTGATATTAATTGAAAATATAAATATAAAAATACAAAACTTACAACATGAGAAAGAGAACACCCTAAATTGCAAATATCTTTAATGCAATTTAACTTTAATGTAATTAAAAATAATCCAAATTAATGCAAATTAAGCTCAAAGTTACAGTAATTTTTTACTTAAGTAGATCTTCATTTAAAGGACTTAGAACATACAAAATATTAATCATAATTCACTGATCAGTACTCTTGGAACACAGGCAGAGATGAAAGGGGGACTGAGTTTTCTAGTCATTTTATTTTTAGATTTTACTCTGGTAAGTATAAATACAAACTTTATATAATATATTTAAATTAATTTGCAGTGATTTGAACTAATTTGATTTAACTTTCTGTATGGCACATAAAAGAAATTAGGAGGATGAGTTTGCATGACAACAATCCTCACAGAGCAGCAGTGGCAATTTGTATGCTGTACAAAGCACAGAGTACAAAAGTCGCAAAAGAAGCAAGTGCTGTGAAATATGAGTGTTGTTATGCCCAGATGAATACATTACAGCCTTAAGTTTCTTCTCTCTTAGATGCGACTTTCCTAACTTGACTCATATAAGTATCAATTGAGACAAAGTTCAATTCTTCAGCTGCTCAAGTTTTCAGATTCGAGACCCTTAGAAGTTATGCAAGTTCTACATCATTACATTTCAACAACTATTTATACTTGTTTTCATACATAACAGGTAATGACTTCTGCATGAAATTAATTAATTAATACTATACACCATACAAAGCTTTTTGTAACACCCCTACATAATTACAATATATTAAACTTTACTTTGTTTCTTCTTTAACATAATTGAACACCACAGATAGATGTAATCTCCTCTCTAAAACAGTTTCTGCAATTAAATGATCTATTAAAAGTTCTTGAAAATGCTTCAAACTGTTATTTCTGATCTGCCACTCTGCTTCTATTCTCTTTATTTTCTAATCCATTTTGTGAAACAAAAAATCCTTAAGAATACCATGGTATTACAGATTAACATAACTACAAGTATAAAACTTGCAGTTAACAGCTCACTTGAGATTTTTATTACATTTATGTCTACATAAAATTGAAAAAACCCTACATAAATGAGAAAGCAGCTGAAGGGCAAAATCAAAGTGTTGTCTTTATTAGATGCAAGTCTAATGTCTTTCAGATAAAGTATTTGTAGGTGCCACAGTCAATCCAGATTTCAATAGAAAGCAAAAATGAAAGCATTCATGCACAAAAGGCATGTGTGGTAATTGTGATGTGCAGACAAGATGATGGAAAATATTCTAGCCTTCCTCTAATTTATGTATCTACTGCTGCCTTGGCTTAGACAACCTGTCACAATTAAGGCCTTATTTTATTATTTTAATTATTTAGGAGCATTCAGTTCATTTGGTAGGCATCTGGTCATCAGGGCTAACCTTGAATAAACTACTTCTTTTTTTTTTCAGATGTTGCACTCATGCAAAAATATGATTAAAAATATTTCAGTACACATGTAATTAAGTATGAAGCTCTCATTTACACTATATTTTATTAATGTTTACTATTAAGTGACTTGCAGCCATGCATCTTACTTTAAATTTTCACCTTTTTAAGATATCTTACTGTAAAACTCAGACTGTATTTTAGCAGGCAGCAGTTGCAAAGTAGAAGATCACAGAGGTCTTAACCTCCACAGCATAGAAATAATCAGTAGTGGTAATTAAAAAAAAAAAAAAAAAAATTGAATGTGTAAGTCAAATTGAGCATTAAGTCCATCACCTTTATTCTTAAGAACTACAGCATCATCTTCTACATTCCATTCTAAGCTATAGCTGGACCAAAAATATCATGAAAACAACCTACTCACAGCAAAACATCACAGAAGACATTAAAGTCAGATACTAAAAACTTAGGAAATGTCAGAGAGGGTTGTCTGTGAAATTAACTCACCTATCTTATATTGCTGTTACAATAAAAATCTCTGTATGAGTACGTAGTTTTTCTACAGAAATCCAGTTTCAATATAATGGAATAAACAACTATTTGAAATTTTATCTTCACTGTTCAGTATCTGATTCTACATTTTATTTGCTATTTCCTATTCAAAACACGGTTTTGAAATAAAAATAATTAAATTTTGATCATACACACGATTCATCAGGAAAAGTAGTTTTCCATTCACCAACAGATCTTTATAACTTGTACTAACATATAATTAAGAGCAGAAGTAGGCAACTTACTTCCATGCAGATGTGCACAGACCAAGGCTGAGTGACATGCATGGGCAACTTCTTTAAATATAGTGATCAGTAAGGATCAAGGAACTGGGTTCCTGTTCCCAGCTGTAGAAAAGCACATATGCATATGCCAGTGTACCTGAAGCCAGATCCCTTTCTGTCCTACCTTCTTCCAGCAGTTCTGGGCCTAATAACTGTTACACTGGGTGAAACTGAAGTCATGAGTCCCATTTAGCCTATTGTCCAATTCTGACTCTGGCATTCAGACATTAAGACACTGTTCCCCCAGTATATCCTATTGGCTTCTGACAAACAGTGGGTTTGGAGATTTCCACTTCTCCTCATGCTTTATGTCCCATTCCTCTTACTGTATTAAGCCACCATTATCAGCAATAAGAGGCCTGAGTACCTTCAGGCCACAGTTTTCTAACATAATACTCTTAAACTATAGAAGCTTACACTAAGTGACTTCAAAAGCTCCCATGTAGCAAAGCACATATCTCCAAAAATTATCTACTTCCTGAATTTGTATAGGTTACTCTCGTATCTGGGGAAATTAGGGTACGTCAAAGAAAAATCTGAAGGTTTTTTTTACCCTGCAGCAAACAATGCCATGCCTCAATGCCACTTAATTTTTAGAAATTACTGAAAAAGTGTTGCTGAAACTGCTCATTCTCTTCCCTTACTCTCAAAAAAAAAAAAGTTTTGATACACAGTCATTACAGAACATTTAAACCTGAATAGATTTAAAACACTGCACAGCTATAATCAATCAATATGAAATCTATAATAAATGCCAGAGCAGCCACACTACATCAAATGAAAAGACTATCTACCCACAGATATTGTTCCCAGCAAATGTCCAAAGTGGAGGTAGAGAAGTGCTTAAATACAGCATGAAATCTTTGCTTCCTCTGAGTAATCTAGTAACAGCAAGTTGCTGCTCCAAGACTTCCAAAGCCAGATGCAGTCTCTATGCTCTTTTAACAGATTTCTTTGCCAGTGTTGTCCAATCTTCCCCTGAATCCATACAAAATTTTAGAATCCACCATGGACAATGAGGAGTTCATACTATGAAAGAAAACATCTCCTTCTGTTTGTTTCGAACCTGCTAAGACTCTTCATTCACAGTCTCTAGCTGTACTGGAAGACACAGTGAACAATCACTCTTTAGTCACCTTTTCCATGCCAGTCATCACAGGTCTTTATCATACCCCCTTCCTTTTCTGTGACACTCTTTCATATTGGAAAGTTAGAGATTACTAACAATTACTAAAACAAAAAGGCAAATTTTTCACCAGTCCTAGTGTGCCTCTCTGAGCCTTTTCCAATTCTCTATTCCTTTTACTCCTTGCTCCTGTAAATCAAAAATAATTATTGAATGATCCTATCGTGAGTCAGTGTCACTTGCCCAGTCTACAACATGTATCAACTTGTTTACCAGTGAAAAACAAAAGCTTCAAGGTATACATATGAAGAGTTCTACACTTTGCAAGTTGGAAAAATAATCTGGAAAGCAAAAAAAATGAGTGGCAACTTGCTCAACTGAAACTATGAGAAAATTTAGGAATAGTAAATGTAATTATCCAGGTTGAAACCTGTCTTTCTGACATAAGTTTTTAAGACTGCAAGTTCACAGGTCTTTACTTTCACATCTCAGTGATACATGCCATCTTACTGTTCTCAGCAATAGTTTAAAAATAGCTCGGAAAAAGAGTCATGCATCTATATGCACATTAAATGGATATGAAAAGAAAATGTACGATTTTGTACAAATGTAGAATTTAGTCCTGAAACATGGTATCTAATTATCAACTTTCAATAGCATTCCTTATATAATATGGTTAATAGCAGGCTATAAAACATGGGCTGCCAGGCCAAGAAACAGGCGTAATTATTCCCGTGTTCATAAGTTGCATTCTTAATCTAGAAACAAAAAGAGAGGTGTAGTGTTATTGAAAATAAAAAAAATTACTGTGTGAGAAGAATTTTCCTACAGACTACTGATTTTTATCCCTTAGATCTCAACGTTACAACAATATCCTCTGCTCCTTCTCAACAGACGTTCCTCACACCTCTGCAGGGCAAAAGCTAGTACATGCTTTGGCTAAAGTGGATTTATACGCCTGCTCACTGGCCAGCAGGCTGCTGCCAAATATGATTTAGAGTTGGTACATTTTGTCTGCTTCCCCCTTCCCACAGGTACTAACCAGGTTTCCATCCTCTACCCAGCCATTAACTTCCATGAAACTTCTGGAGATTTGGCTGTCTTCAGTATTTCTATCTTTGTACCAAATTTGGCTAAGAAGTTAAGATGCAAAAGTTGCTGATGAAAAGAAGCTATGACAAGAGAAAGCAAGGGCACAGAGGAGACAAAGATACTAGCAATGAAAATCTAATGAACAACAAAATACTAAGCATCATTTTCATAAGCTTCACCAAGCTAAAAATGCCAGTACAAGATACAGTTCTAAGAGAAAAAAAAAAAGATTTTGTTTCTTAAGAATTCCTCAGAGTACTAAAAAGTGTTCCTTGTTTGCAGTCATACCACAGATAAAAGTCACACAACATTAAGTAATAAAACACAGTAGGTAAGTCAAGGACAATGTTTTTCACTTTGCTGAAGGTTTGTCCTTCAGACATCTTACATATGGAAATATTGAAAATATTACCTTGAGCTAGTCTTTCAAGCCGTTTTCCATGCTCTGGAGGAATAGCATACCTACAATTCACATAAAGAAAAGGATGAAATGCTTAAAGACAAAATTACTACACAAGCCATGATTCACGTATAACAAATATCTAAAAATACAGAAGCCAAAAAGATTAAAGACTGAAAAATTATACAGGAAAAATATACCAATTTCTGAGGAAAAAATACAAAGGGGTTTTTTTGAGAAAACATTTTGGCTTATTTCTAGTTTCAAGATTATAATATGTAGCTCAAGAATGTTATAGTCATTATGTAAAATCATGCATATTGGCAATATTTGATACAATTACCCCACTCCAGTTAAAAAAGACACATATACTTTCATTTTCCAAATGAAACAAAAACACATAAAATAAGTCTAATTTATACAGGTTTAATTTCTTTCAATTTTACTGTGCTTCACAAGACACAAGAGTTCAACAGAAAAATATGAGCATTAAACATCTATATAGCCAATAGCTATTTTCCTATAGCCAATGCTGTGGAATAAAAGGGTTACTTGTCTTTGTAAAACCATTACAAGAGTAAAAAAATTATTTAAGAAATACACTTTCTTTAAATTAAAGGATTGTACTTATCTTGGAATCACTGTTCTTACAAAAAATTATTTTTTAAAGATTCCATATGCTATCTGCAACAAGTCAGTAATATAAAAGAAGTGGAATTAACCTCATGTTATTTTGAGTGTTTATTACAGCTAAAATAATTGAAGATTATTGAAAAGCTGTAATTTCATTCTGCTTTTCTGAACACTTTGTTATTCACATATTTATTGCACTTCATAGATATACTCTATGTACTAATTAGGCTTTATTATTGACTTTAACTGCTTCAATATGTGATATAAGCCTATTGGCTTTTGTTTCAGTTTAACGTTGCAACAGCATTGGATTGATTCTTCTCTATAAAAAATATGGTTCAGAAAAGGAGAAAATGCATATTCAGCTGTACAACATAGTCCAAATTCACATTTTCGAACTAAGTCAACACACAGCTTTTTTCTTTTACTACACTGTAAACACAGGTTTCATTCATCTCCCCTGAAAACTCACTCAGAAAAACAAGTGAAGGACCCTAGGCCCCTCATTTTGCACAAGAAATAAACATGACCCTACCTCAAGCTCTCATTTGCACACACAGAGTTTTACTCTATTACAACTGAAACTGCTGCATAGAAGCAAGACACTTCCACCACAGAAGTCAGTGCTCTAAGTTGAACTGTAGCAAAACCCATGCCTACTGACAACCCACTCCAAATGGTATTAAACAAAGAGACTTTCAGCTTGACTCTGCTCAGTGCTTGCAGTTTTAATAAGAATTTCACTGTCTTACAAAAATGGATTTTGTTTCTCTCTGTTTGTACTTCCAAACTGTTTGTGCTTGTTCTCCACTCTGTGTAACACATGCATTAGTGTATACATAGTAGTCTAAACTATACGTTTGCATCTTTCACACCCCAGCAGAGACAAATGCTACATATGCCATTATCTACTGTAATGTATGTCATTAAATACACAACTCCATAAAGTAAAACATGAACAGACAGTGTCTATGTCTAACAAAAAACTCAAACTAGAGACTTGACTTTGCTTTACCTGTCCCTAATTGGACTTGTATTTTGCCTAAAAAGTTACTCTTCCAAAAGTACGTTACTACATTTTTGTGATAATATGCAGTCACATGCTTCCATTTGTACATGTAATCATGTAAGTACTTATCAATATTACAAAAATGCAAAACTGGACAACTGAGCTCTCAATAAGTCTCTCAGATAAGACGGGACATGATTTAACTGGGCCATAGCTATTTCTTTAGCTAATCTAAAATTATGAAGCAATAATTCATTCAACGCAAGTTGGTGCTTTTCATTGTCTTCATTTGGGGTCTGTGGTATCAATCCTTTACTTCTTCCCACTGTTGCCATTGCTCTTTTCTCACAGCTAAGAAAAGGACCAAGGAAAGGAAACCATCTTTGTAGTTTCAGACACCAGGAGCCCCAAAGTCACTCTCCAGGCCCTTCAAGGTTGGTTCCTATCACAATTTATTAGAAAACTGAGCTTTTTTAACATATATGCACCTGCCTTGGCTACCAGTCAAATTACAATGACATGAATCTTACTGGATCCTTGGTCTACTGTACAGAACATTAAACAAAAAAACTCCTAAACTCAGATCACTAAGTCAGAGAAAAAAGTATTCACTCTTAGTCTCAATAGTTAGCTCATATGAGAACTTCAACAGTGTTAAAAGCTTTTAGAAAAATATTTTTCATCATCTTGTGTCCAGCTTCCTTTTAGCTACATTACCAAACAGCCACTAATGTTTGTTTGACTTCTCATATCTTAAGGCCAAGCCAGCCCTCTTTAAAAGTAAATGCAATGGACATTAAATGCTAAAATCACTAAGAGGCAAAAAGAACGTTTCTTGGATAACAAGCAAAGAAACAGATAAAAAGGGAAATGTTGATGCTAATTACATTTTAATTTTATTAGTTCAGGAAGACATACTTGTTAAAAATTTTGAAAAGAGATAAAAGCTCAAATGTCACTGTTCATTGCTACAGTCATACTACAAAGACAGAAAAAATTACGGTACATACATTTGTCGAGGACTGTTCAAAAAGATCTTCTGAAACACATATTAATTCACCAAATCAAGGGTACTGGCAACAAGATAACTACAAGTAAGTAATAAATATTAAATCTAAGCCATTAATTCTTGTTTCTGAAACATTTACATGTATGTTTTCAAGATTAATTCTTTTTTTTTTTTTGGTAAATAAAATCTCAGGCAATAACATCCACTGTTTATTCACAAAGTAGTGGCAATGTAAGCTCCCCGTCCTACCTATATTCTTCAAATCCCCAGCAGAGACAAGAGACAGTAGTCTAGTAGCTGTGATCACTCAGTACTGTCTTTAGCTCAGAAAACATGGTTAGTGACAATTAAGATAGCTGACTTGAAAATGAAATTAAATTAGAGAACAATGTTCTGGGAACTTGGCTGAAAATAGTAATTCACAGCCTGCTTAATTTTAGTAACTACTTTGCTTACTATTTGATTTGATTTTATACTCAGATGCAAAACCTAAGTAAACTTTGAGTTACTGTACCTTTACAGTTTCTGTTCTATGAGAATGAATTTATGTTTTCAACAACAACTGCTAGTCCATTACAGTAAAATACAAGTTTTACCTTGCATAGCAAAGAAAGAGAATCCAGTACAGGAAAAAAAAAAATATGGCTTTTACTCAAGTTCATTTTTATTAGGAATGTTTGGATGTTGCACAGAGATGCACCCATATAACAACACACCTAACAAAATGATTCCTCTCCTTTTATTTTCCTTTAAGCCAAAAATGGACTCTTTAGTACAATACTTGAAGATATTAACAAAAACCATGTGGATCACAGATGAAATGCTTAATTCAAAAGAAAACACAGAATAAAATCACAGGCTTCAGAAGGAGAAATAACTAACAGACATTTCAGAAGACACAAGGCAAATTAATATTGTACCTCCACAGCAATATCAACTTTTTCAAATTTCCATTTGGGAGACTGTTGCAGAAACATTAGACAACATAAAATAATTCTACTACATAAACAGTGCTCAGGGAAAACTGGACTAAAAGCACTTAATATGGACTGACAACAAATATTTTGAAACAATGCCAGGGCATGACTTGTTGTACACTTGTAACCCTTTCCCTGGTTACAGTATAAGGTATAATAATTTGATTCTTTTGATAATGCGTAGGTCATGAAAAACAAACTGCTCAAAGCTCTTGAATATCCAAAAACCAAATTAAAAAGGTTAAATTTCTATACAGATATCAAAATGAGAATGAGGAGACGAGGAAAAAATGCCAAAACAAATTTTGATCAGAAATATCATTACACTAATTGAACTCCAGGGTAAAATACAAGAAACAAAACATTATTACAGTAGCTGAGTTTTAAAGAGTTAGGCTTTAAATTGATTTTTTTTATTCAATCATCCTTGTCTCTTTCCCATATCTGTGTACTGCAAGTGTTAAAAAGTCAAGCTTTCCAATTTCAAGCTGGAAAAGCCCATTTCAGTTCAGTTACTGGTAAAATCGTTGTATATAACTTGGGATTACATATTTGTAATAGTGCTCCTGGGCCCATTTGTGACATTAACGTGCATAAAAATTTCAAACATTCCCCTCTTTTTAGACTTGCCTACTAGCTAGATTTGACAGTTCCCCATTCAATGTGCTTGCTCCAACTTGATTATGAAGCATCTAGTTTCACCCATCTACAGTATGCAGAACCTCAGAGCTTAATTCAGGGTTCTGAAATACTTTCTAGGATGAGCAGCCTAGAAGTTAAGCATGGTATCACAGTTCATTACTTTAAGGCTCTTTGCTGAGCCAGGTCTTCATAGCACATATACCCTACTCATCTGCAGTTGCTTCTCAATTTATAATAACGAACATATAATTTAAGCAATTCTAGCATTGCTTCACGATATCTTCTTCAGGATCTACAATGTAATAAAAAACAAAGCAGCACCACATCATCAAATTGATCAGCTGTAATTTCTACAAAGCCAGGAATAAATTAAATTTTAAAAAATTGAGATAGGAGAATTTTCACATTAGAAGCAACCAAACCTTCTTACAAAGATGGGATTGAAACAAAACACTTTCAGCCCAGAGCTACCAAGTCCTTCAAGAATAATGCAACAAATATCTGTACATTTTTAATAGTAAAATCCCTGTAAGATCAGGGAAGAAATTATCATCTGTTTTTTTGCTCTACTCTCTGAAATGTTCTCCTGGGCTTTATCAAGAAAAATCTCCAAGTAGCCAGAAAACAAGTCACAAACCAATCAGAATTTCTGCAATAACTTCACAATAGAAGTAAATCACCTAAACTATAATGTTAGTAAAATTAAACAAATGCAATTGTATGTGGTTAAAATGTTTTCACATTATTATGAACGTTGATTGACAACAACCTATTGAAAATCATTGCTACTTTTTTAACGGAATATATTAATTAAATCCAAACTTCAATAATTTAGCAATGACGCTTCTCTAACTTTGTAACTTCAAGTTAAAAACTATACTGCCTTCAGATACTGATATAAGAATGTTTATTTAGAAAAATTAGTGCAGAATAACATTAAGTATTACAGCTGTGCTCTCTGAAACAAAATTTTACATATAATTTTTAGAAGCATCCTACCTAATCTACTATTGTTGCTAAAAATAAATACAGTGATCCTATTTTTCATCTGTATCTGAAGTAGGCCTTTCATTTCTCTTTAATCCACTGCATAGACTTGATGTGTACCTATGATTCTCCCTATTCTACCTTTAATTAAACAGCGAAACATGACTGTATGTTGTCCATGACTAATATCCACTTAGCATTAAATAGTGTTTAAATAAATTTAAAAAAAATCAGAAAACCTTAGCCAACGTCCTTACTAATGCAGTTTTAAGCAGCATTGCTTCAGAGTTTCAAAAGTTTTCACCAAAACCTACACAAATTATTAAAATTAAGTGTTCTTCAACCATCATTGTCCATTCTAATTCTAGAAAAAGCTTCTATCACCAAGTTTGTACCAACATGAAAATCCTGGTTTAAGGACATATTCGAGATGGAAATTAAATCAAACTCCTCCCTCAGGTAAACTGTGTTAGAAAGAGGAAAAAGGACAATTTGTCTTCATTGGCTGCAAAGAATGCCAAAAATCATAAATACCTGCAACATGCTCTGTGAATTGCATAGCTGTCATTGTACAACAACCAGGGATATCCTGCTAGAATGAGTCACATGCTTTTAGTCTGTATGTTTCAAAGAAAGTGAATTTTACTTTTACAGAAAGAAAAGCAGTGTAGCTAAATGATAATAATAGATACATGAATATAAAGATCTCAGAATTGTTTTTCTTTTCCCAAGGACCCCTTAACATCACTTCCAAGGCGAAAATGAAGGCTGTAATAGCATCCCAGAATGATGTGTTCATAAGTCCCTAATTTCCAAGAACAGAAAATAAAACCTGTATTTGTCATTAAAAAAAAAAAAATGTATCAGGTTAGCTAGTAAAACAGATTTCCTATGAGTCAGTACAAACTTCTATGGGTCAGCACAAAATTCAGTGAACTGTCAGTTATATTCGGACCTTCACAGCTGACCTGCCTTGCATTCCTCTAATGTCCAGGATGAAAAAAAAGAAAAAAAAAAGAAAAAAAAACAAAAGACACTGAATACAATTTGATTTGTCCACAAAACAGATAAGGTAAAGCAGCTCATGAAGTTAAACTTAAACAGATGCTTTTTTTTGACATGCAAAGCATTTGAAGTTACTAATAAATTTAATAACCTTAAAATTTTAATAAAATGAAAATAAATTTAAAGTGATGAATGAATGCAAAATCACAAAGTCATCGAGCTTGCACAGTGAAATGTATTAAACACAAAAAACTACACAGGTACAACACAACTTTACTAGAATAATCAATATGAGTATAAAAATTTAGTCAGATTTCTTAAATTTTATATTGATCTTTCTATCTATGCCTCAGGAAGGAATTATACGAATCTGTGCCACATTACTAACATTGTTCTAGACATCAGAGCCAAAGAAGTTACATTTTGTACTACAGAATCATTACTATGGTAGCTCTACTGAAACTACAAAGCTGAAATATGAAGCAGTCTGTTCCTTCCATCACTAAAAACATCAAAAACCCACAGATCAGCAGACAAAGTAGTTCAGGAGATTGGTCGTTAGCTTTTGAAAACTTTCTTCTCTAACTTACACACTGAAAATCTGTCCTTATCTTCCAATTCCCATATCTTACTCAGCAAAGTTCTCCCACTTTATGGAGATCATTCTAACTACCAAATGATTGCTCAGTTTCAAGCAAAACAATAACTCTTTCAGACTGCTGACAAAACACAATACCGTTTGACTATAGCTACCTTTCTAGAATCAGAATCCCTATTCTGATTATAGTAATCTCTGTGACTCCTAATATTCTTATTTCTAACTTTTCTTATAATTTTGAGCTAGAAGTGTGGCTAATCCTCTCCTCTTCTAATTTGAGCATAACTGTCTCCCCACCTCTCACAGAAGTTTTACACATTACTCCCATTTTTCACACTAAAAGTTTGCACTTCACTGTAATTTTCTGTTTCTATTATTTTTCCTAGACATAGAACATAACTAGGAAACATGTCAGTTCTGTCAATGGTATGCATAACTTGTGCAAAGGTAGCAAGACTCTTCCACTCATGCTGAACTCTGCATCACCTGGCCAAATTTTGACCAGTCTTTGTCAGCTGCTGATCACACTGAAAAGCCTATTAATGCTACTCCAGAAGGCCCTGTCAGGACCTAGATGAGTCTCTTTTAACCATTTACTTTATTGCTGTATTTGTTCTTAAATTGTACAATGTTAGCATCAGTCTGAGTATGCCTTCCCTTCCTCACTATTTCCTCTGCAACTGGGATTCAAAATCTGAAAACCTTTACATGAAATCATAGTAATAGTGTAACTATCTTTTCTCATTTTTCCACTTCATAAATGAAGATGAACAGGTATTGGTACACATTCTACACTGGCAAATCCACAGAAACAGGTTCTACCCATGGCAATCAAGAGGTAACAGTAAAGTTGCCCATGGCAAAAATTTTAGACAATCTGGGGATCAGATTTCTCTTTTTTTTGACATTGTCACAAAGATGGAACCATCTTCTCTTTCTGTAGCATATATTCCTCTTTATTTTATGACTGACCAACCCTGAAATATATGAAATATATTACTAAACAGGAGGGGTTTTTAAGCTAATGTATTGTTTCTTGTAATTTCCAGTCTTCAGAAGAGCTAGGAAGCAAAGACCAGATGGAATGTCACAGGAAACATCACAAATTAATACATAAATTATGTGTGTATTATACTACAAGTTTAGACTGTGCCCCTTTCAAGAGAAAGTAAAAACTCTGATTCTTTATGCAGAAAAGAATTCAGACCTCCACCATCAGATATAAGGTGAACAAAATGAGCACAATTTTAAAAAAATACTACTTTCTAAAGTAATTTATTAAATATATTCTCCACATATCTTTAGTCTTTTTCTCTAAAATAAAAGAATAAATTAGTCCAATTACTATTATTTGAAATATCCACAGTGCCATGAAAATATTTACTTTGGGCCTGCTTAATATTCATTTGCGCCTGCTTTCACATATTCATTATTGATATTCCTCAAGAAGATTTAATCATCTTAACACTTCAAAAAATTCCTATCAACACCACTGTTTTTCATGAGTCAGGTAAACAGCACAAAGAGTAAGCACTACTTTCAGATCCTTGATAAACCGAGAATTACTTTCCAAAATGTAAATATCTCATTCAGATTTTTTTTTATTTATAAATTTATAATATAAATTGAAGCATCATCTCTATTTTACCCATGGATCTAATACACATACTAACAGTCTAACATTTGTACTATTAACAAAAAATCTGGTTTATGCTAGGCATTAATTTCCAAGAGCAGTTCAATACTTTAACAACATGAAAAAATTCCTCAAATTATTACACAAAACAAAAATAAATTCTCTTTAGTCAGGGCCTATACCCCTAAAATAATAATCACAATAGAAGAAAATATTTAACAATAAATGGCAGAGTGAATAAATTTTTAATACTAATAAGCAGTTCACAGATACCATTATTAAACAGATCAAGAACAAACTGAATTAATAAATTAAGTAAATCATCAATCACACCAATGGTTCTTCTCGGTAACAAGACTTTTTTTCTAAGAAACTGTGATGTAAAATGAATTACCGTCTTCAAGATTTCTTTCCCCTCAGAAAAAAATGCAAAGGAAAAGTTGCAGTAAAAATTCTGCCTGATAGCAAGTAATTTTAATAGACTTTATTCCCCTTTCCAGCAAATCTTTCCTCACCATATCCCCCTCTCTTCTCCCCTCATACTGTTCCATTTCAGAGCTTCTAAGTTTTCTTAATTCCTTTTTCTCCTTCAAATTATTTCCTCTCTTTAGCACTTTTTTGCAAGCAAGAAATAATCTAGAAAGCAAACATATATATTACACAAACATATACATACATAAACACACAAACAGCCATAGTCCTGATTTTGCAAATGGTTATCAGACACACTTTTCCTCTGTGTTTCATACGAGGCAGTCAATGGAGGAATCCGTATACGTAATATAAAACTATAAACTTCTTTGCGTACCTCTTGGAAGCGAAACTGCACAGAGCGTAAGAAGAAATGAAAGTTAGTCTATGCCTAAACACCGGAGAAAGCTTCAAATTCCATAAAGACTGCCATGGCAGTCAGATTTAGCTGCTGCCTACAAGTTCTCATGGGGGCTCTCAGGTAGAAGTGGTTTTCTCCTCACAATTCAGAGAAAACACGCTGCCTATCATGCTTCTTAATAAAGTATTTTTCAGTTGTCCATAAGACCAATGTGGCTGTCTTGAATAACTACATGTATACCCAGTAAAATTAAAAAAACATTTATTACTACTGTACATGCCAGGGTATTTGATTTCACTAAGGAAGCACTTGTCAACTCCGTTTAATTTTTTAAAGAGCAGACAAGATCTTTACTATCTGTATCCTAAGATTCAACTCATCCTCCACTTTTTTGAAGAAAATATTACACTAATATCACATGAACACAAGACACATTTTACTGATATAGAACAGCATTAGCATAAATTATTGCAGCATTCCTCCAGTAAAAGCACATGTGTAACAACAAATAAATCTTTAACTGTCTTTCACTCAACCTTTTTTTAGTGTTGCATTTCTTAACAATATGGGCCAATATGGTCCAGAAAATGAAGTTATATCCACTGCTATTTCTTCAAAAGATGAAGAGGAGAGGTCAGTGTTTAATGATTTTGTTCATTTGTAAGTGTAAACAAGTATCTGTAAACTAGAAAAGCATTTATCATATTATCAACTCATACCTCCATCAAAATACCTAAAGAAAAAAGTTTTCTTGGCTTCTATCCATGGTGTCTAAGGACTTCAAGGTTTAAGTAAAAAGCTCTACTGCTTGGAATTTTAAAATATGCAGTGAGGTTTTCTTTAAATAGCACTTTTTAAATTGCTAAGAATCCAAAATAATTTTTATGCAATCATTGTCTTAGTTAAATTTGTCCTACCATCTTAGAAAATTTTGGAATTACCTATCTTTACATCCATTTTTCACAAAGCTACTGTTCTTATGGCTGAGAAGACTTTCTTAGTATGTCTAATTCTATTAAAGCAGCAATTTCAAAAAAATATATACTTAATCAATTTAAAACAGAGATTTGCCTTACTACAATAGGTGGTGTTTACCTTCTCTGTCTAAACACAAAAGATCCATTATACAAGAAAAGCAGGTAAACATAAAGTAATGACCTAAGAACCAGCAGCTGACCAATTTACCACCTTCTCAGTTTAAATATATGATGCTGCATAGGTTTTCTCTTTTGTATGGGTATAAAAATAACCAATAATGTTTTATGAAATTACCAGCTACAAAATTTTCCATCTAAGTTTGCATGACTAGAAACTGCCAGAACTGAACTAAGCATAACATATCTTTTATATATATCTTTCCAATAATTTTATGTTCTCTTCACAGGCATTTTGAAAAAAATAAGATCTTACGATCAAAAGAAAAAAATTTTTCTCATATACTTTAAGATACATGTATACCAGAATCTATATGTATAACACTAAACCTACTTGTCTCTCTATTAAGGCTGTTCAATCAAAAATCTAAGATTATGGAGAAAGGACAGCAGAAGTCCTATTTAGGAAGTACCTTTAACACTGAATCTTATTTCCTACTGGGCCTACTGAGTTAACAGTAGAGAATATGACTGATTCAAAAAAGCAATTAAATGCATGTTTAATACAAAACATGTTAGGCAGTCCCAAAGGACAACTGAACCAAAGCAACTGATTTGAAAGAGGCCTTACAGAAGTTCCCTCAAATAGTCTTGGGGTTCCCACCTCATTAAACGTCGGAATGATATTGAATCATTACCATCTTTTTCTGTTGAACTCAAATAAGCCTTAGGTACTTAATAGTCTTTTCCTTTAAAATAAAAGAATGCACTACTGTGATGTACATCACAAATCTCACATATTTCATAGCATTCTCAGCTTAAAAAAAAAAAAAAACTACTATCTTAGCTTTTTAGGAAAGCTTGTCACTGTGAAGCAATTGTACCCCATCTGTTTGGTTTAGTCAGCTGAAACAAACAGGTAAATAAAATCATCTTTCATAAAAATTTAAACTTGCCATGACTTTGGCTCCCCAAAATGGAGATAATTAATACTGTAGAGATCCATGTCTTCAGTGTGCCATGCAAATGTTGTTTTCCACATGCCAAAATATAGATATGGCGTATTTACACCCTCTATAGAAATTCCACAGTCTTCTCCTACAACATCCAATATTGTATTAAGATGGGCGATATTCCATTCCTCAATACCCTGAAAAAGATATATAATAAATGTATTAATAAATGTATAAAGTCATGCAATTTTATATAATAGCCTCAGTAAAAAGATACACACCTGATCTAGCCCTTCGAAAGACTGTAGATTAATACAAATTTGTAAGCAGTTCAGAAGACAGCTGAAGTTACCCAAAGAAAAATTCTCTTGACCTTAGTAAGATTTAGATCAGGTTCTAAGTCTGAGATGTTCAGAGCAGAGAACATAAGGAAGTTCGTATCTGCTTAATACTTAATACATCAAATCTAACACGGATTGAAACACCATACACAATAGAAATGACAGCTGCAGACAAAATCTTTGATGAGTTGATAGCTGGAAGCCACTAAGTTTCACTGGGCCTATCTATGCCTTTTAATTACTTACAAAGTAATACTAAATAGTATGAAAAATTATTTAAAAATTTTATTTACATACGCAAATTTACTATTTCTCTGAAAAGTATAAAAACTAAAACTATTACATCACTTCAGAGGTATTTCTAACCATAATGATGTACTGCATAAGAAATAGACCACGAAAGAAATCTATTGATTTCATGGGATTTCAGCTGCTTCTTTACATTATTGCCTATAAAATTTGTATATTAAAAGCCATTCAGAAAGCCATGCATGTAGTTTTTGTTGTATTTCAGATTCATCCACAAAGTGCAATTCTAATTTCAGGTAATACAGCATGTAAGAGTCAGTATAACCAAGATCAAAGCTACAAAACTGAAGAGGAAGAGATTAGACTTCACTATAAAAGCAATTATTAGCACCTCCAGGGAAGACATGGTGCTCAAGCAGTCAGAAAAAAAAGAAATATAATCAAAACTATTACAAACTCAATTCAGGCAAGCTTCTTTATTGGGAAGACAGCCCCTAAACATGCCCTTAAGCATGACCTGCTCCTCACGCCCCATCACTGAAATCTGTACAGTTCTGGTAATCTTACTCAAATTTGGGGAACAAATTGATGGCAGGCTGCAGTCCTGATGCAGCTGACTAAGACTAAGAAACATGGTGACATTCAATAGTTGGGCAGGTAGTGAAGTAAGAATACAGGTTAAAGCAAGAAGTAATCAACATTTAATACTCTCAGTTTTCATTTCCTTGGTTTTAGAGATTTTATGTCAAGCACGTCACATATGCAGCAAGTAGAACTGATATACAAGATGGTAACTTCTGTATGAAGTTCAACCTTCTCATTGCACAAGCACTTCTGACTGCCTGCTACGACTATTTCACTTAGTAAGAAAAACCATCTGTAAGTTATCTGGGACTTTTACGAAGGAGTAAAGGACTTTTACAGAATGAGTTCATTCCAGACAGCAATTCTTGTTCTTTTTTTAAAATGGAAGCTTTGGCTTTGATGCATTTGTATGACATAAAGGCACTTGAAATTTAAAAATTAAAAGAAAAAAAATTAATATGATGACCATTATCAAAAAAAAACCCCACAAACCACCAATAGGAACTCAAATAGTAGATGCTGCTAAAATTTGCACCTTTCAAACCCAAAAATCTTAATCATCAGCAAGGTAGTAGAGCTGTACAATATAAAATTTGTTTGAAGAAACAATTCTAACTAATTATTCCTCAAATTAATTCACAGAGTGTTTTTTAAATCACATAAAATTTATCTTTGTTCACAAATTGTGCAGTCAATTTGGAGAAACAAATTTATAAAGCAAAATAAGAGCAATGACTCAACCATGTAGGCACAGAGACACATACAGGGTTAGAAGACAACAATAAATACACCAGATAAAAAATCTACTGTTAATCTAGGCAGTATACTCTTTCTGACCAAAAGCAGACAAGAAACAGTGTAAGCAAAGCAGTACTTCCAGCCTGCAGCAACTTGCAGATTGAAGATTTCTCCAGACAGAGGTCTTATCCATCTACTTAACAGTACCCTGTGGGCTTTTTACCAATTTATTCGTTCAGTCACCTTTAATCCTTGGTAAGCTTTTACCAACCATAATGTCCCAAAATCTTACTCTTCTCTTACTAAGAATTAAGTGATAGTTAAGAGAATAAATTATCTTTTTTTTTAACACCACATCTCATCTGTTAAGTCAAGTCACAACTAGTCACCAACCAAACTGCTAGTAGTTTGTCCCTAAAACAAAAGTAAATCCTCCCATGGAGAACAATCCTGGTAGAAAAAGCTTGCTTCAAAATACCAAACATACCAAATACACAATACACAATGTCTACACTCAAGATGCATGAGCTATTTCCATTTCCTAAAGACTATTTTGGACAAGTAGTCTTAGCTCAAAAGAAAATGTTTACTGAAACTGGCTGAAATGCTAAAATGACACGGATTCATTTTAATTCTTCCTACATTCCTTGAACTTAAAAAAAAAAAAAAATCAGTTTTATAGTTATGCCTAGATTGTTACAACTAATTATTACAAATTATTATTAAAGCTGTTACTTTCCCCTCACAGATATATCTTTAATATTCCAAAACATTAAGTAAAATGCTTACATGAATTTTTAACTAAAATATCAATTCTAACTTTTCTGATAGTTATGTAACTGTTGTTAAATTTTACAATTGCAATGCACCCTAAAAAGATCACAGAAGCTGTAAAAGAGCAGTTTAACAGGTCAATACATAACACTACTTCTCAAAATGAAAGTATACGTTAGCAGGTTATGCTATATTTAATAACCATTATTAGAAAAACAGTACACATATTACTTGACCATGAAGGGTAGCCTGCAGTTTCTTACAAATACAAAAACCCATTTAGTCATTATAATCTATTCAATGTTAGGAAAATATCAAATATTTTTTCTGCTCAGAATATCACAATAATATCAGAATATTATAATAATTTCAACGGAATGTGTAAAGAAAGTGCTTCTAATTTATCGACATTTTTATGGCAAATTCTTTAAAGAATACCTGTCATCTTTGACAACTGTACCACACAATCCACCATTAGGAAAAAAGCTGAAAAATAACATATTTTTCTTTCTTTACTATAACAAAGAAATACAGGCTTGAAACATCTTACCGTCTATGGTCATTGCTACGCACATTAGACTTACCTTGTATTTCTTTAGGGAAATATCATAAGGTACATAGTAGTTTGTATAGAAAACCACTATTCCAATCTTCACTAATTTTGTAGATCATTCAAACTTACTGTAAATTACTATCAAGAGTTTTTATGACTCTCTTAACAGCCTTTGAACCAGCTTTTAATGCAATGTGGAGATAAAATGGGATGCTTCACAAGCAGCTCTCAAATATCTGAACCCTTGCACAGTTTAGAAGGAGCTGACCCATTCTTTTCTCAAAGACACAAAGAAAAATGTAGCTTTCAGTATACTGGTAAAAAGTGCAGCTCAAGGTTGTAAGCAGTGACCTCTTTGCAGATAAGAATAAAATAGGCTCTAAATGAAATTCTTTTTTATTCATTTCCTTTTTTTAAGGTACTTACAATAGTGACATGATACTATCCTTTGCACTTTACTTAAAACAAATCAGCCAACAGCATGATGTATTCCATTTTTATGAACATGATTTCTGTATGTATACATTAATACACACAAACCTTTTTCAGTGTTTAATTTTTCTGTGATTCTCTCATGGATTCATTTCAATATTAACCTGACAAACAAGACATTTGTTCTACAACTAGGATTAAAAAGCCCCTATGACTGACTGTAACAGCTCGAACAATAAAGAGGAGTAAAAAAAACTAATCAAGAGACAAAGTGAAAAGGAGTAGGAGAAACGTACAGAAAAAATTGTGCTTGGTCATCCACTCCTCTCTCCACACACCCATTCACTCACTCACACCAATGAATATAATAAAAAACCTGCCACATTTTTACTGCTTCTTCAAAGTGCATAAAATACAGACAGAAAAATGCTATGAACAGAATCTCTGCACCATAAACACACAGATTAAGAAATACAAACAATCTCCCTCATTTGATCCGTTTCTTCTTCTCTGTATCTTTTCAGATATAACCATTGCTTTGCAGCACCCTTTTCAAGGGTGGGAAAAAAAAGCCGAAGCAAGCAGATTCTCTTTGGAAATGCACACTAAAAGCAAACATGTAAGTGCAGGAATGCTCACATTGATCTCAACTATGAGGAGATCATAGAGAAAGGACTTCTCACATAGAATAATAGAATAATTTAGGTTGGAAAAGACCTTCAAGATCATCGAGTCCAACCGTAAACCTAACACTACCAAGACCACCACTACACCATGTCCCTAAGCACCACATCCAAACGTCTTTTAAATACCTCCAGGGATGGTGACTCCACCACTTCCCTGGGCAGCCTGGTCCAATGCTTGACAACCCTTTCAGTGAAGAAATTTTTCCTAATATCCCATCTAAACCTCCCCTGGTGCAACTTGAGGCCATTTCCTCTTGTCCTATCACTTGTTACCTGGGAGAAGAGACCAACCCCCACCTCACTACAACCTCCTTTCAGGTAGTTGTAGAGAGCAATAAGGTCTCCCCTCAGCCTCCCCTTCTCCAGGTTAAACAACCACAGTTCCCTCAGCCACCCCTCATAAGACTTCTGCTCCAGACCCTTCACCAGCTTCCTTGCCCTTCTCTGCACACGCTCCAGCACCTCAATGTCTCTCTTGCAGTGAGGGGCCCAAAACTGAACACAGGATTCGAGGTGCGGCCTCACCAGTGCCGAGTACAGGGGCACAATCACTTCCCTAGTCCAGCTGGCCACGCTACTTCTGATACAAGCCAGGATGCCATTGGCTTTCTTGGCCACCTGGGCACACTGCTGGCTCATATTCAGGCGGCTGTCAACCAACACTCCCAGGTCCTTTTCCGCCGGGCAGCTTTCCAGCCACTCTTCCCCAAGCCTGTAGCGTTGCATGGGGTTGTTGTGGCCCAAGTGCAGGACCTGGCACTTGGCCTTGTTGAACCTCATCCAATTGGCCTCGGCCCATCGATCCAGCCTGTCCAGATCCCTCTGCAGAGCCTTCCTACCCTCGAGCAGATCAACGCTCCCACCCAACTTCTTGTCATCTGCAAACTTACTGAGGGTGTACTTGATCCCCTCGTCCAGATCATTGATAAAGATATTAAACAGAACTGGCCCCAATACTGAGCCCTGGGGAACACTGCTTGTGACCAGCGACCAACTGGATTTAACCCAATTCACCATCACTCTTTACACTCAGCCACCCAGCCAGTTTTTTTACCCAGAGAGGCATATACCCATCCAAGCCATGAGCAGCCAGTTTCTTCAGGAGGATGCTGTGGGAAACAGTGTCAAAGGCTTTACTAAAGTCTAGGCCGACAACATCCACAGCCTTTCCCTCATCCTCTAAGCAGGTCACATAATCATGTGCTAAACATGCAGAACTTTCTACATTTAAAAAAATGATGAGTCCATGTCCCCTCATTAAGTTACCCAGTAACATCCTGTACATACTTGTGGTGGGTTGACCCTCGCTGGATGCCAAGTGCCCACCAAAGCTGCTCTGTCACTGCCCTCCTCAGCTGGACAGGGGAGAGAAAATATAACGAAAAGCTCATGGGTCAAGATAAGGACAGGGAGATCACTCAGCAATTACCATCACGGGCAAAACAGACTCAACTTGGGGAAAAATTCATTTGTTACCAATCAAATCAGAGTAGGATAATGAGAAATAAAAACTAAATCTTAAAACACCTTCCCCCCCACCCCTCCCTTCTTCCTGGGCTTAACTTTACCCCAAAATTCTCTACCTTCTCCCCCTCAGTGGCACAGGGGACAGGGAATGGGGGCTGCAGTCAGTTCATCACGTTGTCTCTGCCTCTCCTTCCTCCTCAGGGGGAGGACTCCTCACACTCTTCCCCTGCTCCAGCATGGGGTCTCTTCCACAGGAGACAGTCCTCCACAAACTTCTCCAACATAAATCCTTCCCACTGGCTACAGTTCTTCAGGATCTGCTCCAGCACGGGTCCCTTCCATGGGGTGCAGTCCTTCAGGAACAGACTGCTCCAGTGTGGGTCCCCCATGGGGTCATAAGTCCTGCCAGAAAACCTGCTCCAGCGTGGGCTCCTCTCGCCACAGGTCCACAAGTCCTGCCAGGAGCCTGCTCCAGCACGGGCTCTCCACAGGGTCACAGCCTCCTTCAGGCATATCTACATGCTCTGGCATGGGGTCCTCCACGGGCTGCAGGTGGATATCTGCTCCACCGTTAACCTCCATGGGCTGCAGGGGGACAGCCTGCCTCACCATGGTCTTCACCATGGGCTGCAGGGGAATCTCTGCTCTGGTGCCTGGAGCACCTCCTCCCCCTCCTTCTTCGCTGACCTTGGTGTCTGCAGAATTGTTTATCCAACATATTCTCAATTCCTCTCTCCAGCTGCAGTTGCTGTTGTGCAGCAGCTTTTTTCCCCTTCTTAAATACGTTATCACAGAGGCACTATGACCATCACTGATGGGCTCAGCCTTGGCCAGCAGCAGGTCCATCTTGGAGCCAGCTGGCATCGGCTCTGTCAGACACAGGGGAAGCTTCTAGCAGCTTCTCACAGAAGCCACCCCTGTAGGCCCCCCCACTACCAAAACCTTGCCACGCAAACCCAATATTATACTGTAAAGGATGGCATAGAAGATACATATTTATGGTAGTTTGCAAAAAACAATCTGTAGGACTATCTCAGCAAGGATGGAGAAATCCACAATCTCTCTGGGCCACCTGTGCCAGTGCTCAGACACCCTCACAGTGAAAAAGTGTTTCCTCATGTTCAGGAGGAACATCCTGTGTTTTAGTTTGTGCCCGTTGCCTCTGGTCCTGTCAGTGGGCACTGCTGATAAAAGCCTGGCTCCGTCCTCTTTGCACCCTCCCCGCAAGTATTTATATACATTCAAAAGCTTCCCCCGAGCCTTCTCCTCCATAGGCTGAACCATCCCTGCTCTCTCAGCCTTCCCTTATACGAGAGATGCTCCAGTCCCTTCACCATCTTACTGGCCCTTCACTTGGCTCTCTGGGGAGAGATGGGGAGCCCAGAACTGGGCACAGCACTTCAGGTGTGGCCTCAGCAATGCTGAATAAAAAGGGAGGATCACCTCCTTGACCTGCTGGCAGCACTCCTCCTAATGCAGCCCAGGACACCATTAGCCACCTTTGCTACATTAGCACATTGCTGGCTCGTGTTCAACTTGATGTCCCCCAGGGCCCCCAAAGGACTTTTCTGGAAAGCAGCTTTCCAGTCTTCAACCCCAGCAGGTACCCCATATACCTGGGGTTTTTCCTCGCCAGGTGCAGCACTTTGCAATTCCCCTTGTTAAGCTTCATGTAGTTCCTGTTAGCCTGTTTCTCCAGCACGTCAAGGTCCCTCTGGATGGCAGCATGACCCCCTGGCATATCAGCCGATCCTCCCAGTTTTGTATCGTCTGCAAACTCTGCCCTATCATCCAAATCATTAATGAAGATGTTAAACAGGACTGGACCCAGTACTGATCCCTGGAGTACACTTATAGAAGTGTCCTTGTTGCCTTCAACATCTCTCAGATTCACTTCCAGGTAGGCTTCAACGTTCCCAATTGCATTTCTGCATACTTGGACAGTGTCTCTATATTCGTCCCAGGTTACACATCCCTGCTTCTACCTCCTGCGTATTTCCTGTTTGAGTTTTGTCAGAAGGTCCTTGCTCATCCATGCAGACCCCCAGCATTTTTGTCTGACTTCCTGCTCATTAGGATGGACCACTCTTGAGCTTAGAGGAGGTGAATACCAACCAGCTTTCTTGGGCCCTCCTTCCCTTCAGGCCTTATCTCACAGGACTCTTCCAAGCAGATCCCTGAAAAGGCCAAAGTCTGGTCTCCTGAAAGCCAGGGTTGTAGCCCTGCTTTCTGTCTTGACACCTCCTCTTAAGATCCTGAACACCACCATCTCATGGTCACTACAGCCAAGGCTGCCTTCAGCCTTCACATCCACAACAAGTCCTTCCTTGTTTGTAAGTACAAGGTTCAGCAGACAACTTTGGTCAGGAAGTTGTCACGGGTGCTTGCCAGAGACTTTTGGATTGCTTATGCCTGCTGCTCTCCTGCAGCCTTAGGTTAAGCTACAACTCAGATGTCATCCCTAACTTATTTCATGGTCCAAACTCCACATATAATGTCAAGGTGCTGCTTTAAAATCAAGTTAGCTGCTCTGTCAAGGGATACAGCAGGAAACTTGAGTACATCTGTTGCTAGAGTTAATATTACATTAGAGATGTACCTACAGTTTAGCAAAAATAACCAGCTGTTAGCCTACAAACTCCACTGTATCATTCACTCTTGTATTACTAATCAAATATGCTCCCCACAGCTTAGACATGGGAGAAGGCAGGCATTAGGAATTGTCTTATCAAGAGGAATAAAACTAGGAGAAGCAAAAGGGAAGTAAAGTGATAACTTCAAGGCAGGAGCTGAAGAAAAGTGGTGCAAGAGAGGCAAGACAATATTTATACATGCCTCTTCCAAACCTTGGCTTTTCTCTACTGAATAGCAGATGCCATTGACAGCACTGAAGACAGATGTGTTTTATGACCCATTATAAACATCAAATCAGTCACTTTTCTTCGGAACTTCTTTTGAAACCAGGAAGATTTTTCTCCCTCCTAGCTGCTAGATCAGTACCTGTAGGGGTTTCATACAGCTTCCCCATCTGTCTATACAAATACAATTTCAAATTAATTAAAAAAAAAACAAAAACAAAAAAAACCCCACCCAAACAAACAAACAAAAACACTAAAAAAAAAACCAAACAGGAAACAGAAAAAGTTAATTTGAGCTCCTTGTATCTCATACAACAAGGAAACAACTTAATTTGTGGCCTCAGTGATTCGTGGTTTGATTTAAACAACAGTTGGGAGTGGCACGGAAGTGGAAGGCCTAACGGTAGTTCACCAGAACAGAAGCTGTACAGAAAAAGTAGGTGAATCGCACTCTTCAATTTACTCACAGGTACAATTGCCAGATAAGTTAACAAAAAGTTAATAAAGTTAAGATATCAGAAACAAAATCGCTCTCTTCCTTCACCTTCCTGACAGGAACAGTAACTTTTGGCAACTGTTTCACAAACTAGTCATTCACAGACTAAGCTGGCTGAAGTTGGCATCACATTCGTGCTAACTCACAAGGAAGACAGCTCTCTTGAAATAACATAATAAAAAATGAATAATCACTTCTCAGTTAAACTTCCTAAACAATCATAACTCTTAGGTGTTCACAATCAATTCACGAATCAGTTTAACTGGTGTTTTATTATTGACATTATAAACTCTTTCAGGAATATTAATTTTCACTCAAGTCCAGATGACCTTATAGCAACAGAAAAGACAGAACCTTGAACACGTATCTAATAATGTTTATCATCTTAACATAAATAATGATCCTTACAATCTGTTCCTTAGTGCAATGCTTTTTTCTTGAGTCACCTACATTATCATTTTCCTACAAAGCACTGTAATTAAATGTAACAGCAATTAAAATGCATACAGCACAAAATAATATTTCAAGCAAACAGTCAACCATCTTAAATTTATTTTCTATAAAGCTCTATACAGTGTAGAGAACACTTGTTCTCATCAGTTATTTTCTTATTCATAAAGATTTAATCAGTGTTCAAAACTGTCAAATAACCATAAATACATTATAAATATACAACAGAGATTCTGGAATAATCCAAATATCACAAGGGTAAATTTTGAATCATTGATGGTAGTTGTCAAATTTCAAAGCATGCATTTATAGCTTTGTTCCTGGTTTTTTGGTTTTTGGGTTTTTTTTTTTGCTGTTCCATATAACACAGGCTTTATAACTTTGCCCTGTCTTCCAAACCCCTCAGAATCTGTCATCCTCTGATCTAAGAAAAGCAAACAATACTACAAGATCTATGATCTCTCTGGCACAATGCGAGCAAGGTGCTGGATTCCACAAATAACAATATTGTTTCTTAAATAATTAAATAGTAAAAATTAAGGCTTCATGATGCTTCAGATACAAATGCCTCAATGTAAAAATTAACATCACCACGTGGAAAAGAAAATGTAATTGGTAAACTTTTAAACTTTGCAGCACAGCTTGCAGCAAAGCTTGCAGCAAAGCAGCATAGTCGTCTTGCAGCACATCTCTCACTAACTGTCATGGCCCAAGTACACGTATACAATCACACTAGGTTCCTTGCGTTTTTCTACCTGGAATTCTGCCAGATATTTACCTTTTACCTTTCTGTATTAAATGCAACATCTATAACACACTGTTTTCTATAAAATGCTTTTTGTAAAAAGTAAGCATTTGGTTTGGTTTATCGCAAATAGGCTGTTATGACAAATTAATCCCGCCATCCCCTTTCTGCTGTGTGTTGCCCAAAATGTCAGCTACTTGTATTCATCTCCTTTCCCCAAATAATGACAATCCTGAAGCAAACTGAATGAAGACATAGGCATAACTTCGAATTCCTAACAGAATCAAAAAGATCCATTCTTAGCACTATCTTCAAGCGCAAGACATGAAAAATATTAGTTGTGCAAGTACACCACCTGCTGGCCAAAAATTAACTTAAGCAAAAATATTCTAAGATAAAACATTTTGATTAGTGACATCCATAACTTTCTCACCAACAATTTGGTACCAGGGGTTTTTCCTTCTTTTCCTCTAAACCCCACTGAGCTGTACACCATGACATGGCAGTCACATTAGCTGCTCAGTCTGTTCGCACTCTTTCCTCAGTGTCTATTCCCTTTGCTAACATTTCTCCTTTGTTATTTGTTTATATTTAAGTAATACCCATTTAATCATAGCCACTAAGATTTTTTTATTTTACCTATTACTGTTTTCTTCTCCACTCCTTTATTCCCCACTCCCTGCAACTTTCAGTGCTTTCTTTGCCTCCTCTTCCTATGCACCTAACATCCGAATTAGGATTGCTGAATGCTGCTCTTCCCACTTCACCCTTTGCTTTTTTGACCTCCCTTCCTCAGGCTCCCAACCTAATGAGTGCAATTCCAGGAGAAGGAAATCTAACCTCTTCGACCGGTCAGCACTTCAAAAATCGGATACTACTGCATTCTCTTTTCTTTGGAAATGTTGTAACCCTACTGGAAACAGTAACCTTAAGATACTAAAGACCAAAGAAAACACAATCAAAACGAATCGTACATTTGTAAAAAGCTATGCCAGAAGGCATTACCTGCCAACATTGAAGAAAAAAAAATATCAGACAAGAAAAAGAAAAAGGGCAATCTTCTATTTCCTGAAAGAAATACTGCTTTCCTGTGCACCATTTTGGTCTCCACAGAGCAACAGCCATCTAGAATGTCTCTTCCCCAAGACACCCCAAATCAGAATCTTCAATTATTTTCTAAATCATTTTTATACATCTATTTGGACACACAATAGAATTTGGACTTCCTCCTTTCTCTAAACAATAGATCATTGGAAATTTATAGCTATCTTTCAAAGATCACATAACGTAGTGCAAAAATTTAATTGCCTTAAGCTATCTTGGCTGACCATATTTATCTTTGGACAGAGTCTTCAAGTAATTTGTCTTCTGTGAAGAAATATGAAACATTAGCAAGAGTCACAGAGCATCTGCCACAGGGAAATTCTACTTTTTTTTTTTTTTTGGAATGACTGGAGAAGGCAGTTACATAGAACATGTAATAACTCAAGAACTCCACACATGGTAGACTCTTTTGGAGAAAAGTATGCCCTGCATTTTTTAAATCCTGAAATCTTTTTTGAAATGCTAACATTTCTTCTGTCAGTCTCATTACTTAAATAATCCTTTCAAAATCTAGTTCCTATAGCTACTTACATAGCCTAATTGATATCAATGGATATTCTGTAATTCTTTGGATAACGAGATCAGTGTTAAGAGCCCCTTTTTATCCGTGGAGATCTTGGCAAGTAACCAGCAAAATTAATTTCCTTAGGAAGTTTCCATTTCGTTTTAATTCAGAGGTACACAGTAATTGCAAGCACATTTCCAGGAAACTGCAAGCATTCCAAGCATGTATAAAGTACAGCTATCAATTGTCCTCAGTGAAAGAGAGAGAATAAAGTATTTCATCTTTTAATTTTAAAGTAAAAGTTATTTAAAATATCACTATAGTTCCACAGAGGTAACAGATAACACACATACTAAAATGTTAATAAACAAATAAATAAATAGGAAGGAAGGTCAAAGTTCTGGAGAGTTCAACGTGAAGAAAGGGAAGAGTCTTATGATCAGGAAGAGTAGCAATATCCTACTGTCTAAGGACAGAACTGTCTGACTCTTGCAGATGTAGAGTTAATTTCAACCTTGCTTGGAGTCTTTAAAGTGAGTAACACAAAGATTTCAAAAGACAGATTCTCAGTCACAAAGCAAAAATGTATCCTGTAAGTATAGTACCCTTTAAAAGAGGGCTGGAAGAGAGAAAACTTCATAAAAAGCTATGCATACTTCATCATAAATGCTCCCATTGATATCTGCTCCATAAATTGGTGCCACAAAAGTCAAGTTCTTCCAGTATTTACGCTCCAGATCTTCATAATCTACGTATCTTGGGGTGCAGTATCTGCAGAGGAAGAGGTAGGCAAAGGTTCAGCATAGTCTTTCAATAACCACCTTCACAAAGGAACATGCTTCTGATCTTGCAAACTGAATTCTAAGAGATCACTTTATTTCAAATTCACTGAAATAGAGGAATTATTAGTTGTCCTGAATTCTTAGTTTCATGATTCACCATAGCATGTAACCTCCTACCTGACAGCTACAGTAACTGAAGTCATACACCTACCCATACAACATTTTTTTCAGTTTCCAGCTGCTAAACAGCACATCTGCTGACTGTCCTCAGGCTGAGGCCCTCCCTTTTGTTTCTCTTCCATAAAAAAAGACACACATGGAAAAGCCACTTAACTGACAAGTATTTGTTATTTTCCTGCCTCACTACCAGCTCTGCAAAGACAGAGAGGTAGCTCCTGCACAAGCCTGTCTCAGAACAACTCAAATGTACTAATTCTGCCAAGTAGCAGCCCTGCCAGGTAAAACCAGTACTTTCTTCTCTTCTTCCTTCCCCAGAAAAACCTTTTGAGAAAAGGCATGATGTTTCAAACAGTTGATACCAAAAATTCTACCATGCAGTGAAAAAAAAATATTTTAGGGAATTTTTCTTTTTAATCCTTTAGTGCAGCACAGGACACCATACTTTTATATGCATAAATATACTTATGTATATGCTTTTGGAAGGTTACTCAAACCTTATGTAAAATCTTGTGGGAACACAACACAAGCACGCTACCATAGAAAACATCCATCAATAGCTTTGGCCTCAGGATCCTTTCTCAGACCTCTGTTCTCCCATATTTAGGTCTTTAGAAAAGAAAACTTGCTCCCCCATTATGCAGCTCTGAGAAGTAAAGCTTCACATTTGCATTGCCAACTTACTACACTTGAACTACTGGAAAGAAAATCCAAACATACAAGAATTAAGTAGAACAGTATACATTTACATCATGTGATAACACAGAACAGAGACAAGCAAGTTAGCAAAATACATCTTAGCCAAAGCATTCTCAGCAATGGAGTTGTTTCAATTATTTCTCATGATATGGCTCAAGAAACCAGACTGCATTTCTCCTTGGCACTGAGTAATATGGATACATAAACTCAGTTACCATAACACAAGTATCTTGACTATGGGATGCAGGTATGCCCATATTTCCCAGAGGTCAAGGTGGAGAAGCACTTTGGTTCAATGAGAATGCCTTAACAAATAAAAGATGCAATGCACTAGACTGAGCACACACAATCATTCTAAAGGCAGCTATGATTTAATTCAGATGTTCATGGCCCTTCTCTTTCCCAAAGGAAATGGATAACACCACAATACTCAAGAAAAGAGTCTTTAACAGAGAATTCTTTTTCATTAAGGAACAAAATTATTTTTATGGGAGAAGAGGGGCTCTCAGCTACTTAATAGTTTAAGAAATATAGACTATATTAAGAGTGTCATAGGAAGTTATATGACACATTTTCTCAAGAGCAGTGATGAAGATTTAGAAAGACCTACAGTTAGTAATAGATAAGAAGCCCTCCCAACTGTTCTTAACTTTACCTATGAAATGAAGTTGCAAACTGATTTCAGTAAAAAAAATGGAAACTGGAATCAGAAACACTTCCAAAATATCTTCCATGACTAACATCATGATACATATTAAAACCTTCACAGTATCTTTGCATTATCAAACTATTTTAAGAAATTAGTGCTTCTCATTTTATCATGGGTTAATAAAATGTAAACTTTAAACATAAATGAACAGGTATCATAGAAAATGACATCAGATACCATACAGGCTTCATATTTTATTATCCTCTCTAACAGTTACTGAACAAATAATTTTAAGAACTACAAAACAGGTTCCCATTCCCACTTACAAGAGGAAGAAAACTGTGATAACCTCAATTTTTCACAGGTAATATATGGGCAGAAACATACCGATCCTTTTTAATTGAAAAAAAGGAGATCAGTTTTGCACTTTTACAAAGGCATGGATATCATGGAACATTTGCTGAGGAGCCTCTTTAAAAGCTTTTCATGTCCTAGTTTTTCCTGATCTTGATAACAGCTTCTCTTCTTACCTCTTAATTTCTTAAATTAACTTATGAGAGAAACTTTCCTTCAAACTAGGGCAGTGTTACCTTCCTTCATTACATTCAAATATCCTTTCTCTCTAGGATCCTTTGACTCACCTTTCAGAAACTATTTCCAGCCAGTTTTGAGGAAATAATGAAGTAAAATTTATTCTTTTTATGCAGCCAAAAAAAATGGGGAAGAATTCCTTCTATCACTTCCCTCTTCTTGGAATGCCCATCAATTTGAAACTTTTTTGTATAGTGCCTAGCCCTTCATAGACTTTTTTTCCCTCCCTTAATATCCATCTTGCCATAATGGGAACATAGATGTTTGCTAGGTGCAGTTGAGTTCTCTTAGATTAATGCAAAAAATTCTGGGCGAGTTAAAAAAGATGTTGGGTTTTTTTCAGAATTACATGATGATAGGCCATTCCAGTACCTAGGCCAAAAGAAAAGAATTAAATATTGAACATTAATAAGTGTACTCAAAATAAATTCAGATATAAGTCTGTATCACCTTCATTATTTTCAACATAAGCATTTGTTAGAAGAGAAAAAAAAAAGGTAGACAGAAAGCATCATGTCTCGAGTTTTTCAGATGCTTTCTTGCTGCCATGGTACCATATGCTTTCAACAACAGAAACACAAACAAGATTCATACTGTGGTACCCTTCCACCACTTAGGAGACAGGAAAACCTCTAGTAAGTAAGTGAAAAAATCACCAGCTGTCTAGCACACTTCAAAGAAACCAGAATATAGGAACAAATAAATATTTGCCTTTCTAAGCAAGACCCCCATATACATACTTGTCACTGTTGGCCAGCTGCTTGAACTCCTTCACTGTCATTGGCTTTTTCTGAATGTTGTACTGTGTGAAGAGCCCTGACTGGCCAGTGACCATCTGCTGAATTGGAGCTGGAATCACCAAATCTTCAATATCATTATAATGTTTTCTTGGCTTCCACTCCTTCGGTGGGATAACCTTTATATTCAGAAATAAAAAACAGGACATCAACAGTTGCAATACCAATTCAAAACATTCTGGAAAAATCGAAAGAACCAGTCAAATATGCCCACATGATCAAATGAACACTTGCTCACCAGCTGTTTCACAATAACTAACTGACCATGTAAGTGCTCCTAGATAATGCAGAAACCAATTCAAAATGGGCATAGTATTACCTCAATTCACAAGCAGCAACTCACTAATCTGCAGAAACTCAATCATGTGCAACTGTGCAAACATACACATGTATAATAACAGAACAGACAAATATTTTATAATCAGAAAGCCTTATAATTCACAAACACTTCATACTCCATGATATAAAATTGTTATCCTTAATTTAAACAAACAAACAAAAAAGATTCATACAAAAGATTGACATTCCCCATCCAAATGTTATTTGGTGTAAACAGTATGAATAACTTTATTTCTTACTGAAAAATGAAAAAATACAGCTATTTTAGAGAGCTTTAGATTTTACAGGCTGTTTAACTTACTCCCTATAAAACTGCAGGGTACAACTCTATTACAGTAAGCGTCTGCACTAATTTAGATATACTAGTTTTTATATTAACATGATTTAAACCTTGTAATTAAAGATTAAAGCTATGTGCAGTTTAACCAATTGTGAAGTTAACACTTTTACTTCAAATACCACAGAATTGCCCAAAGTCTATGAAAACTCCTCAGCAGGTTCTAAAGTGTTAGCAATAAAAGTCATTAGGAATTTCAAAGAAACCTGTAGTCATACCAGTGTTCTTTAACAGGCTGTGTAATTTTGAACATTCCTTGCATATATTGTCTGAAAACAGAAAACTCTCTAGATTTGACATTGCAACAGTTTTAAAACACAGCAACAGACATTTTTAATATATATTTTGGTTTTGAACTTTTACTTGCTTTTGAACTTTTACTTGCCCAAGGGCTCAATGATATGTTCTTTGATCCACTCATATTCATTCTTTTCCGTGGTGCTCAAATCAAATTTTCACAAGCATTACCTTGGAAACTTTTAAAGTAACGTACACAAAGAAGGAAGGCTTTCATAAACATGCATCTACCACATATGAATTACGTTACCTGAATAATTAATTCACATCTCAGAGGTAGCCTTTACATGAGGCTAGCTAGGCTGTTCCTCTAACAAGCATTTCAGGATTCCACACAATATTGTCCATTAGAGATTTTGCTATTACCTCACTCTGAGAAAGTAAAAAATTCTAAAAAATAATACAGATAGATTCTGAAATCATTTGCTATCTTTGGAAAACAATCAGAAATGGGCAAATTGTAATGCTAATGTACTCAAATAGTCCATCCCTCAAAGAGATCTGATCAAGACCATTCACGCTAGCAAGCACACACCAAAACAGAAACATCAAGCTGAAGAAAAGTTATCAGATAGTAACATACTTCCATACCTAACGGTTTTATTTTAAACATAAACAGGCGTTATTATCCAGTTTTTACACAGATGCAACTCCCTCTTTTCCTTTTTTCCTTCTCAGCTTCCATGGGACTTCAGTCGTACAGGGACTACTTAGCAAGTTTCAGTGTTGTTTGCTTTTAGATAAAAAAAATAATCGAAACATCTTGTGATTCCTACTTATTTCTTTCACACAAATCTTAAATTATATGCACATCAAAAAAACACACAATGTTGGTTTGGAAGCACAGAATTCATGCATTCAGAATATACGCATAGAAGTCAAATATGTGCACAGAGATTTCCATTTTCATGATTATATTAAGCATGAACTTGTAGGTTTGGCTCAAATATATGAATACTGAAAAGCAAACTTTACATTATCTTATTTAATTCAAGGTCAGTGTGTTTTAAGCAATAAAAATATTTTTGTGAATACAGGTTCAAAACATCCCCTTCCAGCTAACTGGAGCATGTTTATTATTGTTGTAATTAGTGTACTGGTTACAGAAGTGAATTTTGTGGGGACAGATATGCTAAGCATCATTTTAAAAGAAAGTAAGTATAAATCCCTGCCCCAAACAATCTGCATTTTCTAACAAAGGTCAGGGCAAGGAATGGAGATGTTTATATATCATGTCCAAAGCGACACACAGCTAGTCAGTATCAGAGTTGGAAATAATGAATTGGTCTCTTGAGTTTTTACCACTGACCTGTCCCACTGAAGCCTCTTCACGTTCCCTTTAGTAAAAATAACCTCTTCAAATTCAGGCAAGTTACGTTTATTCCATGGAAGCAACCTAGATTGAATTCATTAGCCAAGCTGTTCAATGCTCAAACATAAAAAAGGAAAAACCTAAGGCAAGACTTTCTCATTTATATATCTATATCTATAGATACAGATATCTCTCAAACATCCTAAGCATATTAACACTGTCTAGTGTTATTTAGTGTGATATATATTCAGTTTTAGATAGGGATGTCTTAGGTATACCACTCAGTCTCCTCCATGAAGGCTGCACATTAGTACAACGGACATTATTTCAGAGTGCTATCAACGCGTAAATTTCTGTTAAATCCTCTTTCATATACTGGTAATCTCCTGCTCTACATTTGATTCTGAATGGCACTGGCTACCATTTCTATGTAGCTACTTCTCCCCCAACTTTTCTGAGAATTGTCTTTCTTGTACTTGCCAACATCTGCCTTCAGTATCATGTTCCAAAATTACTTTTCTACTTGCCAATGTGACTGCAAATTAATTTAACTATTTCAATCTATATAACTGCAGTTTGAGTCTCCAAAACACTTCTTATTCAAGTAAAGAGCAGCTAGTCTATCAGTGTGCCTTGTTTTTCACTTCTTCTATTGCTTTCATTCCTTGTTTTTCTTTTTAAATATAGGATCCTCTGTAACAGTAAGATTAAAATACATTATCTATGCCTAAAGCTCATTCCAGACTTTCAAAAGCCTAATAGAAATTTTTTAGCCAATTTGCTCCAGGGATGCCACAGTATATAATCTGTTCTGGAAATGGTTTAATGTTGTTTGTCTAGTACCTTAATCATTTGTTTCAGGCATAGTATTAGGAAATTTTTTTCTTTTTTTAACATTTTATTCCTCGCACTCCCCCCCCGCCACAACATGTGCAAGGCTTATCACCATTTTATCCCCATGTACATACACATATTCTTCTGCACAGGTAAGGGGTCTTCTCCCCTTACACTTTCATATTTAACCTAAAGTGTTGGGTACACCTACTCTGCTTATGACCTCTGTTTAGAGGTTAAATTACTGTTTCTGCGTATGCATATAGCTTCTTTGGTAGTCTTTATTCTCTTTGCATTCATACCTGAGTCTGTACATCCTAGACTTAATACAAATCAGGTCCTCTGTAAGTTCATTTTATATTACTATCAAAACAGGAAAACATATTTCATTCTTGTTACTTTAAATCCAATTTCCAAAACTCAGAAAATGTCCCTCAAACTTTTGCAGTATGAATTACTGACTTGATAAGATTTGTTTTAAAAATACTTAGTTGGTTTATTTTTAAAATATAAATACAATTTTTTGAGATAGATCAAAAAATAGTGAAAAACAGAATATAAAAAGGATCAAGACAACTGAGTAATATGTAGCAACTAACTGACAGGCTGAAAACAGCTAGGCATGCTTTAACTGCTATTCTAGTATCAAGCAGAAGAAGGGAAAGGCAGACCTACACGGTATGGTTAGAAGGGCCCTTCCTCAGTCACATGAAACATGACTAATGTAATTAATCCTTTTTAAAAGGCTTTGTCATGCTTTCTTGTATCATAACTATTCCAGGTGTTCTGTAAACCCAGGTCAGCAGATATCCCACATGCATATAAACACAAATATATAAAAAAATTTTTTGTGCTCCTGGGACCATCACATTTTAACAATCTGTACATGGAGAAGAGTGTCCCAAATGGTTTTGAAATGTGATAGATGGAATGGGAATTAAATTCTAGGTGTATGGCCAAAAAATGGAGACACACACATTTTCAATCATATAAGCACAGGGATATTAACTTCAAACAAGCTAAATTATACTATGCAAAATATGACAAATCCCTGACTACATGACAAATTCTGCCCTTATCAGACATGTTCAGTGCTATGAGAGTAGCAACAACCTCTGCAGATCAAATCCTGGAATTATTTTTAAAACTCCACTAATTTCCAGTTTCTCTTAATTGCATGTATATGTACATTTTCAGAGAACAGTAATGTGTTGCCAAATTTTTCTACCCCTACTACCTGATAATGAGATCTAATAATCATCTCACTGAGAGATGACATTAATGAGAGAGCCAGAAAAAAAAAAATCATTTCCTTTTTTGAAAAAAAATTGTATACTCCAGATAAAACTACAAAATAAATAGCTATAGTTTGATAATGGCAAGAACAGTGAAAGATTCATCCTTAAGGAAGCAGCTCATGATCTCATGAGGAAAGGAAGTGGTTTCAATTTGTATTTAAATACATTTTAAAAAAATTAAATGTTGCTTGAAAATTTAAAAATTAATACAGGTTAAACAGTGTTAACTAGGGATATGCATCTAAAATTTACTACCCACTTCTCATACTAATCCTGAAAGCTGTCATATTTCTGAAGTACTTTGTCACTTAAATTACTAGAATGGACTCCTCACTCATTTTCAACTCAGTTATGCAATTCTAATCTACATCTTGCAGCATTACACCACAGTGAAGAAGAAAAGACCACAGTCTAACCTCTGTTCTTCTGTTGCCATGATCACCATTTTACAGATTGATTTTTGACTATATTAGTGTTAAAGCAAATTAAATACAGCATATGCCTGCATCCATTCCACAGCCAACATCTGCATTATACTCTTTAAAATACTGAAACACCTGGTAGATATCACCATTGCATCTAGTATTTTTAAAAAGTCAGTTTCACGTATTCATTCTAACCTAAAAAGATAACTACTACTTTGGCCCATTACAATGTTCATTTAAGGTGTTTCAACTTCACAACAAAGTTTACAGGAAACAAAGTTTACACATTTAGTGCCACTTTTTTTAAAATGACAGCATTAGTATATTTTATTGACATTATGTCATCTTTGCCTTTCAGTAACAACTGAATATTCAGATCATACACACTTCATATATGCAAGATTTAATCTCATGCTTGGTTACTGCAGAAAATTATGTCTATCCAGAATCTTCACAAAGGTATCTCCAGAGAGAGAGAGAGAGAAAGAGAAGCGCAACACTAGAAGTAAGGATATGAAGATGACACCAATATTACAGAAATTTTAAATTATACAATAAAGGCAAAACTGTTTTGCATTCTTTTCTTTCACATTCCTTCCTAATGTTACTATGTCCGTTGCTCTCCTCAGGACATCCTCAATGGCTCTGCCCTTTTCTCCTACACTGGCTGCACATGAAGGTTTAATTGCTAGATGTCAGGAAAGGAACCAGAACCAGAATCAAGATAAAGAGCCAAACAGAACAATGACTGAAGCCATATTCATGTCTCAAAAAAATCTGAAGAATATTTCCAATAAGACAAAAATTCATTACCTTCTTACACTTCCTACTGGCTGAAATTTTGCAACCAAGAATGCCAAGACATGGAAAAGTCTCCTTTTCCAGATATCCTAAAGTTCACACACACAAATTACTAGTACACTGGGCTCAAATCATGACATATTTTAGTTCCACAGTTAACGTTAAGTATACCAGCAGCCTCAGAAGAGCACTTAGCATCATGCACCAGGAAGCCACTGACCAGCGTTCCCAGCTGCTTCAATCCCTGGCAGAAAAGAAGAGAAGCAGCACAAAAAAAACTGATGGAGAGTAACTGAAGCTCTTATTTATTATGAATGTCTCAGAAATAAGAACAGAAGTTTGCATAGGCTTTTTAAGGATTATAGTACCATATTTGATGATACACGTCCTGAGAATTGTCAGAGAGGTAAATAGATACACAGTTTTTAACGGAAAATTAAATACAAGGTACTTTTTTTTTCCCCCAAATTAAGAAGCTTCTGGTTTTGAATACTACCAAATGAAAAGATTAGTTGCCGTCTAGGACAGACATAGCCATGATAAAGAGCATATCACAAATATTATTCTTTTTAAACAAAAGTAGTTCATTTGGGGTTTTTTTTTTCCAAACATGTTACACACTAATCCTGGCTCATATAATACCTTCCTCATATAGCCAGAGAAAGCAAGAAGTACAATTTATGCATACCTGTCTTTGTTTTACATGCAACATACCAAAGAAAGCAAGCACATTATATATGAATAAAAAAACTGAAATAGAAGAAAACCAGTATCACCTCAGTGGCTGGTCATAAGGCACTTTCTATTTCTTTGGCTAAATCCCCATGAAACAGGATTAGAAACTAACAACAGCTGAAATAAAGTTATTTATATAAACAACATGAAAATAAGAAATTTTTTTAATGTTGAGTCCATGTATGTAATCCACAGAATGATACAATCTCCTGCTCCCATTCATGTTAATGGCGTAAATCTGTTGAGCAACAGATGTCACTATGATTAATTTGCTGTTAAGTTTACTGTTCAAGATGAGAGATCTGCAATAGTTCATCCCCACACAAACAGATAGTTTCCATAATATAGTTGAATATGTGAAAAATTCAGCTCAGGCTTTCCCCTGTTGTCTACTTATCACATATCTACTCCTGTTTGCGGAGAAGAGTTTGAAAATATGACCTATATGTACTCTACCCTCAGAAATCAGAAAGCAAATAAACTACCAGGTTTTCAAAGTGTGAGGGGTTCAGTTTTGCTTTGTTTTACAGGAAGCAGGGAAGAGGGAGTGGGCAGGGGGAAACCAAGAATTGCAAGTCTTGTTTCTCTTCTCCCAATTTTTAAATGTCTTTTCTTCGCAGCTTTAGCTTAAAAACCCAGTGACAAAGACAGTTATTCCCACTGACTACTTACAATAACCAAGCTAGTATTTCTAGACCTGCACTGTGTCCTGCTGGTTTGAAAAGCAGCAAAACAGATTGCCGCAAAAACAGATTTTGCTATTGTAAACATGGAAACAATTGACAGAGACAAAACAGTAGACATCCTCTTCATTAGTTTGCATGAAACATCAGAGACACTAAAAAGCTCTTGCTTAAAACAGTAACAGATGAGTATCTATTCATTGAAAATCATTTGGAAAAAATGTTAAATACTAAAAAAGGTCAGTTTTGCAATCAGCAAAATACAAATACTGGGAAAACAGGTATTAGGAACAATTTTCCTTCTACATTAGAGATGTTTACCTTTGCAACTCCAGCCCTATGCGCACCTTGTGATTCCATGTACGCTAAGTATTTGTTGAACTCCCTGAATTCATCCATCGAAGGCCTAAAAGTCATGATTTTGCAGCTTGGGTTTGGAGGACTATCTGAGATGACAGCAGCCATTGTGGTTCACTTTCAATCCAGCTTTAAAAAAAAAAGAAAAAGAAAAAGAAAAAAAAGTAACATACACTGGAAAGAATAACCTGTAAAACAACTTCTGAGATTCGACATGCATGTTTCAAACAGGAAAAAAGCTTCCAAAATCCTCTGCCCATGCCAGCATAAAAGGCACAAAACAAATGTTTACTTCTTCTCTTTACTCCTTTAAGAATACTCAGCCCTTACCCAGCACTAACACTACCATGAGTGACATTTATACAGTTCAGTCCCATACCTCCGTTTTTATGGCACATTTTTTCAAGTTTTTTATGGCACATTTTCTCAAGTTAACCTTTAACAACACACTAGCAGTTTCTTGTGTTGATCCACCTGCAGGTTGCTGCATTTCTCTGTCTAGAGATTTACATTACACAGGCACAATCTAGAGTAACAAAGCTACACATTTGATAAAATATCACTATTCCCATTTAGTATATAGAGAAAACTGATTACTCACTTCCCACTCACACTGCAAACACAGAGAAAGAGCACCTGGATTTCCTAACTCTCACATCAGCAGCTCAACAACAGGACTATATTACCCCTCATTCTCTGAAACCTCTTCAACAGAAACAAAGCATGCAAGTGATACACATAAAGACAATTGGCGTTTCCTCTTATTTCCATTTCTACATTGAGGGTGGCTAAAAACAAAGTCATATTTCTGTTTCATACCAAGATATAGCACTCTTGAAAGGACTGATCTTTAGGCAACTGACAGATATATTTTAGCTTCAGTGGGTGTTGTAATTTCCAACTATACATCACCATGTGCCATCTATTGTTCACAAAATTCTTCCTCAGTCTTACAAAGGAGCTCATCCCAGAATGCAAATAACTCAACTGTGACTAGCTTTTTAGTGATTTTGCTTTCCTGAGCATATAATTTAACTCATTCCTCATTTTCTCCATCTGCAAAATGCATGCAAGTGTGGTTTTTATGCCACACACTGTCACCCTAAGTTTTGCTTCTATGTCAGTGTATTAGCCACTAATTTCACTAGCTCCATGTCCCTTCTAGCTTGGTATGAATCACTGCACAAGAAAGCTGTATGTGGAAGACACCTTTATGTCTTTCCATGTTTCACCCTCCTACCGGTATTCCAACCTTTAGCCTGCCCTTTGTGTCCTTATTTTTCCTCTCATTTTGCCTCCCCACTTCACCCAGCACACCACTCTCCATTCTTCGCACTTAATTAACTTCTTTTTCCACACTCCCACCTTCAGTGACATCCTATTCCCCTCCCTGCACTACTTTCCATCCCTGTTTGAACTGAAATTAACTAGATTTCTGCAACTCTCCCATTCTGAAAAACAGTACCACTTTAATTTGGGGTTATTTTTGCATTTAAATTATCAAGTCCATATAGGCAAACACACCTCAACATGTACAAGTGGGATAACTTCCCTCAGTAGTAAACAGCTGGCTTGTATATAATACACCCTTCATTTATTCCCATCCATTAAAGTTCCATATATAATCTTGCTGCTATGACCAGCCCCAGGAAAATGAAACCTAGATTTACGACCAAAGGTGAAGCTATGCTCTCCTTCACTGCAAAGTGCAATAGACAGTGTTTACTATTTATAATGCTTCACTGGCAGTAAAGTAACACCAGAAATATAATCAAACAGGATATTTGATTTCTCTGTACAAAATCAGCTTTTAGACTTTCACCTCTAGATGTATTAAATAAGTATATACACCAGTGAAATACACATACATACACACACCCTCCACCTCCAAAAAACCAAACTCTCTGCTATTTCTTCACTGGGAAAAAAATGTAATAGTCCTTCATTATTCATCATTTTACACCTTTCAATCCATTCCATTGACTGTATATAAGATACCCAGCAGTCAGTAGTTATTTCATCATAGCATGCAGATTAACATCCTTCCCTCAACTCTTCCAGTATTCTCCAACATTGTCAGTGCAGTTCTGGGGGGCTTTGCAAGGGACGAGGTGCAGAGAGAGAAAAGTTGATTCATTCTTTGGTTGGTGTTTTGTTTGGGTTTTTTTTAAAGCAAATGACTTCAGCATCCACTTATGAATTTGTCTTTTACATCACTAATTTTTCAAAAGTGTGTTTTATCCACTTACCTGCCTAGTACCAAGCCCAGCGTTCCCAAACCAAGTCAAGCATTCCTAAAGCACTAACTTTAATGGGGGGAGGCATGCTGCAATCATCTATAGTTGGAACTATGTTCAGTTAACCAATAACTGAACTGTTGTCTCACTACTTCAGCATTTCTCAGGCATGTAAATTTATCTAAGCCCAATCAGAGCAACTATTTCTGCTTAATTCAATGTGTTATTTGTAGACAATACAAAACTGGGAGGATCAGCTGATACACCAGAGGGTTGTGCTGCCATTCAGAGGGACCTTGACAGGCTGGAGAAATGGGCTGACAGGAACCTCATGAAGCTCAACAAGGGGAAGTACGAAGTCCTGCACCTGGGGCGGAACAACCCCAGGCATATGGGGTACACGCTGGGGGCTGGCAGGCTGGAAAGCAGCTTTGCAGAAAAGGCCTTTGGGTGTCCTGGGGGACACCAAGTTGAACTCGAGCCAGCAATGTGCCTGTGCAGCAAAGGTGGCTAACAGTGTCCTAGGCTGCATTAGGAAGACTGCTGCCAGCAGGTCAAGGCAGGTGATCCTCCCGTTTTATTCAGCACTGCTGAGGCCACACCTGAAGTGCTGTGCCCAGTTCTGGGCTCCCAAGTACAAGAGAGATACAGAGCACTGGAACAGAGTTCAGCAGAAGGCCACTATGATGATGACGGGACTGGAGCATCTCTCTCATGAGAGAAGGCTGAGAGAGCAGGGATGGTTCAGCCTAGGGAAGAGAAAGCTCTTACCTATGGGTATAAACACATAATGGGATGGAGTGAAGAAGAGGGAGACAGGCTTTTTTCAGTGGCGCCCACTGACAAGACAAATGGCAATGGGCACAAACTGAAACACAGAAAATGTAATGTGAACATCAGAAAACACTTTCTCACTGTGAGGGTGGTCAAACACTGGAAGAGGTAGCTCAGAGAGGTTGCGGAGTGTCTGTCCTTGGAGATACTCGAAGTCCAATCGAACACAGTGCTGATCAATCTGCTCTAGCTGACCCTCCTTGAGCAGTGGGGTTGGGCTACATGTTCTCAAGAGGCCCCTTCCAACCTCAGTGATTCTGTGTTCTTATCCTTGTGTGGATATAAAGAAGACAGAGCTAGACTCTTTCCAGTGGTGCCCAGTGACAGTATAAGTGGCAACAGACACAAACCAAAATACATGAAATTCTGCTTAAACATAGATAGTAAAAAACTTAGCACGAGGGTGATCAAATACTGGAACAGGTTGCCCAGAGAGGTTGTGGAGTGTCCATCCTTGGAGATATTCAAAAGCCAGTTCGACACTGCCTGAGCAATCCAGTGCAGCTAAACCTGCTTTGTACAGGGAGATCGGACCGGACAATCTTCAGAGGTCCCTTCCAACCTCCACAGTTCTCTGATTCTGAGCTATTCCTACCTACTGCTGTAAGTTAAACACTGCAGCTGCACAGCTAAACACACAAAGCCAAAGTTACAGTTATGAATTAATATTAATTCTGCCAACTCATACACGTGCACAGTGCCAAACATCACCTACATCACCTTCCACTACATCACAGATGAAGCCCATTTCCAAAAGCATTTATATAAAAATTGATTTACCAGTTAGCTTAATCAGTTTCTATGTAAACGTATTAAATGAAACCATTCATATAAAAAGCCAGTTTCAAAAGGAAATCTAATATCAACCTTCTTATCCTAGTTTTGTCTGTGGGCACAAAACACACGCAAGCACAGTACCTGTATGTGTTCCTACAAACCTGAGGCTCTGTCTTCTGTAAGTTTTGGAATTAAATTTGTCTAAGGTGAAGGTGCATAAGCCTGAAAGATAACTAGTTTCCTACATTCTCTATGAAAAGGGGTAAGGAGACAAGAAAAAGCCATATCCAAGTGGTTCACCTATGAGAAAAGCTGCAGGATGATTTTGGTCAGTGTCTGATTTCAAGCAACAGCAACAACAAATTAATTATTGCATAAATTAGTATGATAAAAATTACCCTCAACCAAGACATCTAGCCAAAACATATCAGTTTTAATACTTGAGCTGCTTTAAAAACAGCAATGTACCAAACAACATGTAAGTACCACATGAACTGAATATACCCTAGCACCTAGCCACAATAAAGAAATCAGTTAATTTAAGGATTGTTAATCAAACAAAAAAATGGCATTTAACTCATGCTAACTTCCATAATCACACATGCCAGCATGCTTGCCTGGCTGCTAGATTCCTGAAATCTTGTTTGCAAAACATACCAAAGTAAAGATACTAACTAGACTATTTTTCTACCTCTCTGGAACTAAAAGAAGGCTCAAGCATATAACTGAATTGTACTGTGATGAACCTGAATCTATACCACAGGCAGAATTAATAACTTTCAACTAATCATGAAGGTGTGTTATAGCATTGGAAAGGCACAATTTTTGCCCAGCTTCATTGGAGCATGAAAAATACAAATCCTTTCTTTCACAGGATCTTTTTTCTACCTGCTTCCATACATCTTAGGGTCCAGTTCTCTATCCAATGACCACACAGACCAGCCAGCTCTGTTACTATTGGTGGAAATAAACAGTCCGATCTATGCTCCTATGCTTTCTGCCTCAGTAAAAGACATCTTCTCATTAACTTACTGGGTAAAACAGCTCTTTGGTAAGCCCAATGTTTGTAAGAACACTCCTTAAGCAGGTTCTATTATATAACCCCTGTAGTTTAGGAAGTAGATCATAAAGGCTATGCGGTACTTACTATGCTAGAAGTTAATATACTTCTTATTAGATGATCCTATTCATTTTATGATTTCTTAGTAATTTAACACCTTTACAGCTATGATCTACCAGTTGAGACTTCTTAAGTTCATTTCACAATTTTATTATTGCAGTAATGTTAATTACGAATGTCAATCTAAAACAGTAAGCACCAGTACCACAGTACTGGTGGCACCAGTACATGGTACCACAAAAAACAAAGCTATCACAGAATCACAGAATTGTATAGGTTGGAAAAAATCTTCAAGATCATCGAGTCCAACTGTAAACCTACACTACCAAGACCACCACTAAACCATGTCCCTAAGCACCTCATCCAAACGTCTTTTAAATACTTCCAGGGATGGCGACTCAACCACTTCCCTGGGCAGCCTGTTCCAATGCTTGAAATGCTATGCCACAAACCAACCGGAAAATGTTGGCCTTCCCATTCAATTCTATTAACATCTAACACACTATGTAATTCTCTCAAGGACTTTGTGGAATTCAAGAGTCCTGCATACTTTCTCCCACCAATTCCTACTTTTGCTCTTTCTCTCACAAGCAAAAATTTGGTTATACCCTACCAAATCATTAAACCAAAGAGAGCATAAAATATAGTCCAGTATAAGAGGTAAGAGGCCTTCAGAGGTTCTTTTCCAGACAAGAACATAACTACTGAGATGCCATTCTAAAGTAAAATCCACACTGCAATCATACTATCACTGTCTTAACTATTCCACTTAGGTTTATACATAACTACCTATTTTCTGTTATTACAGAGCTGTACAAGCTTAGAAATAAGACTTCCAGAGTTTTAATTTTACTACTACACAATGAAAACATGCAAGACATTAGTAAATACAAAGCTATAGAAACAAGGGCAGTATGTCCATTTAGGCTGCATATTATAAAACAGAAAGACAAGTAACACATATAAAGGGATTTTTTTAACAGTTATTTTAAATCCCTAATATCAACATTGTAATCAGCCATTTTCTGTCTCCCTTGCAAGACAGTACTGCACATTGACAAGGTTGCCCGTGACTATCTAGAAAAGCAGATGGTGATGTGAATAAATGAGAAGACATACTCCACTCAAATTAGCATGCGTTAGTACTTTGCATAACACTAAAAGAAAGAAGCTTTTTAGCTAATCATGGGAAAGCTTTAGTCAAACAAGCTCAAGCTATGAGCCTGATCCAATAACCTGCAAAGCGTGCCCATAAAGCTTGAATTTCTTGGTGACCAAGTAGTTTGCCTATGTCTTGAAGCATGTCTGATTACACAGCGCAAAATTTAGATAAAATGCAAGCATGTAACTTGTTCAAAGTTGCCAGCTAAAGAGCCAATAGCTGAGTTAAAGAATCTGATCCTCCTTTTAAAAAGTTTATAGCTGTTGTCAGGCCTTGTCAAAAGACCTCCAAATCATCAACCAGGAGTACATTAATGCTATATTTGTCTTAATACTACAGAACTGGAAATGTGAAGTCAGCAAAGTTTAATTACCCACATCTATGTCAGTATGTGGCCTGAGAAATCTAATGAACCTAATTCAAAATATCAAAGTACAACACTAGAAAAGCTCATATACTCACAGCAAGACAAAATCTCATTAATGCTACCAGTATTTACATAATCCAAGATGCAAACGCATTTCACCAGTTATTATGACAGGGGGAAGTGCTTTTTAAACAAATCCTGTAATATTTAAACTGCATAGCTTGTACAAATATAACAAACTCGATACTTTGATATATAATTAACTACCAGAACAAAAAGGTGATAAAAGACTACAAGAAACTTCTCAGGGGCTGCCAAAGCAAAAGAAAAAAAAAAAAAAAAACACAAACAGAAAAGAGAGGGAGAAATAAAAGAATAACTTTCTGCGTGCTTTGACATTAGTAAATAAGGCTGGATATGGGAAGAGTTAATTACCTACATCTACAGAACAGAAGTGTACCATATTACATGCTTGATCACACACTTTATTCTGCATGATTGTTTGGTAAGTGCAGAATCTACAGGATTGTTTCTTCTATATCCTAAGAAAAGGAAACAACCTCTATACCTCACCGCAGCCAACTGAATCTCAACTATCCAAATTAGTACAAGGCAACAACAATTTCCAGCCTCCCCTGTCAAAACAGTGGACTGCTTTTTGTAATGCCTACACTTTACCATATTGTTAAAGCTATTGGGATACTAAATATAATTTATTGGTGGAAGAGTTATCTGTTAAACACCGTTCTTCCATGCAGAATCATCCATACCCTCACACGAACACAGAATATATCATCCCCAGAACTGGAAAACACCTTCTAAGTTTCTTTGATTTGACACCTAATGTAGAAATCCAAACTAGCAATTGTGTTTAATCAAATTACAAGCAAGGCACTGATTCACACAACTAGAAAATACTCTATTAAAGCAGAATGAAACACACCAGAAAAACAGCACGTGTTAATTTGCAGTTGGTTAAAATGCACAAAAACCTAACCCTACATGAAAACAACTTTCAGTATTACAGCATTCTCTCTCCACCTTAATACTAAATTGTCAGATCTCCTCTGAAGGCTAACCACTTCTTTTTGCTTCTCGTGTAAAATTAACTAACCAGTACTTTGAGTTCCACCCCTCACCAGCAGGGAACCAAAACTTTCTGGCTTTAAACTACAGAAGACGTGGCACAATTGTCCTTCCGAAGACTCTTTGTGGGAGGCATCTCTTGCCTGCCAAATGGTGCCCACTTCAGCCCCTCTACTGAAAGCTCTGCTGAACAAGAAAGGAGGAAAAACACAGCCTGCTATGTCTGTTCTGCTATACACAAAATTATTAGCTAACATGGAAAAGCACTAAATAACTACAGGCCATTTGTGTCATACTTGCGTCATAAAATAAGTGCGTTCATATTTTGGAAGATAAGATTATTTTATTATTTCTGTGTGTTCAATATATAAAATATCAATGTCCACAATCTTTACTCAACAACCCAAATTAAACAGATTACATAAAGCAAGCTCCAGTAGATGAGAAAAAGAAGAAAGACAGGAAGAAAAAAGAACAAATCTTTGAAGGTCATAAATTCTCACAGATAAATTAGTTAAAACACACCTTTTTCCCTTTTTCTTTTCTTGCAATTTTCACCCACAATAACTATGGGACAACAAACATTTGAGGAAGAAATAACTCATCCTGAGAATAACGATTCTCAATAGTTATTTTTCAAATAACTAACAACCAGAAAATAAACTTGTCCAGAGAAAGGCATGCACAAAAAACCACAGCATTTTGTTGAGACTGATCTAAAAGAAAACACAAAATAATCTATTTGAAAACAGTTGTCAGATACAAAAGTTTTCAATTTAAAAAAGCAGGACAGAGCATTCACATTATAAAGTACTAGCCACCATTTTTTAGGAATTATTCAATAAAAACATTTTACTGACAAAACTTGAGGAAAACTATGATTTTTTCCACTAACCTCCTATTTGCAGAGTCTGTTTTGCAAACAAAGTAAGAAGTTTGTACAACCAGCTCTGCAAGAGCTGGAAAGGAAACAAGCAGTAGAAAACCAGGTCTTAATCTATAATAGTCTAAGCAGCAATTTTATTTACAACATCAGTAAAAACTCCGTAAATTCATCCAGTAATTTATTTTTATCACAGATATGGGTAGATTCACTTCTGCATTTTCCTACATCATTTTTAAAAAGTTTTTAGCATAATCTGCAAGTAAGTACCATCCAACTCCCTATATTGTGTGGTAAAGCAAATTCAAAGATGTAAGATACTGCAATAGTGCACAGTCCATAACTAGCTACAGGAATGACTTTCAGGTAATTGGAAACATACAAGCATAGTTTGCACGTCCAACTATTACTGAGCACGCAAATAGTTAATTCTCCATGTAATTTGTTTTTGCACACTTATGTTTGAATTGTTCCTTTCATAACAGTAAGTGCGCATGCAAATTATGTCTGCCTAGTTTATGTACCTGGCTTAGAAAAAGAAAAAGATCCTATTTATCAGGAATTCCAAATCTGTTATTTATGTTATTTAATTGTACCAACTGTTAAAATAAATGTATGGGCCACAATGTTTTGTATTTGTGATATAAGCCAAATTTCATGGTTAGGCATGTATTCATCAGACATCTACAGGTCATCAGGAAGAATCAATTAAGCTTAAAAATGTTTGGAGTATTAAAGTATTTATCTATTATAAAACCTTAAGAAACCAGGAATCTGGATGGGTAACCATATTCTGAAGCTCCTAAAACCACCTCAATTTGACTATAAAGCTCTAAGTAGTTTGACAAACTTCAAGTTTGCATTTCCATGTCTTGGCACTACCCTTACAGCAATTATTTCCAAAAATATAAAAAGGACCTATTTTGAACCCATAAATATTGAACTGAAAAATGACCTGAATTCATTCCATAGACATTCCTGTCCCACACCAGGCTCACAGCATGCAAAAACATCTTGAAATAACTGATCTGGGACAAAGGGCAAGAAGAACAAAAAAAAGGGGCATTTTTCTCATTTTTATTTGCAACCCATGTTTCAAGAGTTTTTACCTTCTTTTTAGTGAAAACACAGGTATGAAATTCGTAGTCCTAGTTGGAAGCAGCATGCAACAGCCTTCAGAAACAGCAACAGCAAGTCAGACCTATCAAGTTTCCACAGTTGCTAACAGCAGATAGCTAGAAAAAAGTAAGTGTAGGGTAGAGATGGTATTCTGGAAAAGTATAATTTTTCCAGTCTTCAGCAATGTATAGATCAAGGAATCTTTAGACAAAGAGGATATTATTGCATTTTGTGGACTTTGACGGATTTTTTTGCCCACAATTTTGAACCTTTGTAGGCCTTTAATATCCAAAACATCTCATGACAAAGCATTCCACAATCAACAATATGCTAAGTGATACATCTCCTCTGTACGTTTTGAATATTTCACATTTCAGTTTCATCAGACACCTTGTGCACACTGGGAACAGTTATCTATCTGCTCATATTTACCTTCAGAGCACGCACAACTTGCAGATCTCTATCATGGTCTCCTGCAGTCATCTCTTTTCTAAGCTGAAGACTCCTATTCTCCTCACAGAAAATCCATTCCATACTTCTGATCATCACTGCATCCTATTTCTGGATCTTTAGCAGTCACAGTACATTATTTTTATTCAGGGGAAAGGGGTACCAAAGCTGTAAGCACTATTCAAGACGCAAGTAAACCATGAATGCACACAATGGTGTAACAGCATTCTCAAATTTGGGTGTAGTCCTCATGGAGACTGGAAACCAGTCTGGCCTAGATCTCAGTTTTAAAACAGCTAATTTACAAGCACCTAAAAGTTCAGAAAAACAGTCATTGCTAATGCAGCCTGTAATATCCTGGGGATACAAATAGCAGGTCGTGGATGCGAACTGCTTCCTGATTAAGCACTTCTAAACAGTTCTGCCAGGTCTGTCATTTCTGCCAACATGCATTTCTCAAAAAACCTCCCTATTAACTGCCTTTACAGATTGCCTCCCAAAAGATACCCTTATACCTTGCATTTCACAACTCCTTACCATCAAAACACACATACTCTTTTCAGGGCTATGCTATAGTAACACTGATAATATTTTTCACAAGCCACCACTACATGGTAAGTCCTTTATCAGATGCAGAACAAGGACAGGTCAAAAAAACTTATAAATGACTCTCTATGACCTGAGAAACAGAAAGATGTACTTTTCCCCCTTAAAGCTGCTTATGGCACATATGAAACTATTTCTGCACCTGTGCTACTATTAACCTTCACAGTGAGCACTCCCCCTCTCATAAAACATTCTATAATTCAAAGACATCACGCAATTCCCCTGCCCTTACGCCTTGTTATAAATTACCATAGACCCAATACCTAGTGGTCAGGGAAGAGTCATACATGTCTTGTCTTTCTGCTGTTATGACTGGAAGTATGCATGCTGAAGTGAACCACATGACCAAAAAGCACATGCACAGTACAGTCATACTGCACTTCTGTGGTCTGCTACAATGCTCACAGCAGTGGAGAAAGCATCATTTGCTCAGCTCACATGACCAAAAGCCTCCTCGCTCCAAACTGATCACAGGCCACTGAAATGGCATACCATTTAATGGCATACCAGGGGCAGACCACTTAAAACGAACTCACAGACTGGTATCTGGGAACCACATGGCTCTAATCCACAATATTATAACAGACAAAAGGAGCAAGAAGAAAGAATCAACATTGTGCCCCTGTTGAACTTGCAGCTCTAGCATGTCATATCACTTTGTGATGCAAAAAGTTCAATGAAAAGTAAACTATGTAACTAACATTTGTACAGCAGGAACCTGCAAAGATCTGCATCTCAATAAATCCAGAAGAGATTTCCACAGGGACAACAGAAGAACATTGTGAGCTTAGAAGCTTCACCAACTCAAACATAAGCCATACCTACAACCCTGAAGGCAACAAACCAGTTAAGAAAAAGTTTTTCCTCTAGTATTACCTAATATTTTTCCAAATTTTAGATATTTTTACTTATCTCAGTTTTGAAATATTTGTCATCATTTATTCAAATCAAATACTCCAAATACTTCCATCTGAAATCAAACCTAAACATGAAGAATTTGCTTCCTAAAACTTAGGGAGTTTCTTAAACTCTTTTATTTCTATGCCTTTATTCATAGGTCAGTTTACAGAGTTCTACACATTTCCCCAATTTTAATTTTAATGTTAAATCAGAATTGCCCTCTTTTTTTCAAAACAGTTTATGATTATAAACAATTTATCTGGCTCCAAAGCCATAGGTTCATTTACCATTTTATCAACTTATAAATTATGTTTTAAGCAAAGAAATAAACTTTGAAAATGAAACAAAACCTGGCCTAGCACAGTAATTTTTGTCATACAGCATCTATTATGAATAGGAGTACTTATCTAGGTCTTCTTAGAGACAAGCTACCTGCTAATAACTAGCATTTTAGTTTTATTAGACAAAACCCAGCAGGAAATCATAGGTCTACTGAGCAAAATCACAACAGCCTCAAGTGAGTGATTCTACATTTTACAGGCAGAAATGTCACAAAGGAACCGGAATGTATTTTGTTTGTGAAACTCCCCTGTAATATCTGCAACAGTCAATGAAGTATCCTGTCATGTCTGAGAATCAGAAAGTGAAACTGATTAAACACCGAAATTTCTTCAATATTCAGTCTTCACAAGATATGTTTGAATTTTAACTCTTGCAATTTTAACACCTTAAACAAAAAATCCTGACAATTTTTCTAATCTGTTGTTTACATATATTGTCCTCAGTTTTCACGGTATATTGTCCTAAGTATACTGTCCCAAATATACTGTCCTGCAAATGTTAGATGTAAACAGAATTAAGGCTAAAAATTAGTGCTTGCATAACTCAGAAGTAGGGCTACTCACACGGACAAAGTTAACAACCTACCCGCTATGCATAACTCCACAATTTTAAACAGGTGAAATAAAGTTGGAGCAAAATGCAAGCCTACAACAGAATGAATTATCATATATATACAATGCCACCTAAGAAACCTGAAGTACACCCTAACTTTTTATATACCAAAACTACAATAAGAGTTTATAATGCACTCTGGACTTCGAATCAGCAAATTTTTATGAACACCTTTATCATGTGATTTGATTACACAACAATTACTATCTTCCAAGTATAAAATACTGCATTTCTTCAAAATATCTTACAAGTCAGTCTATGAATATGAATGAAAATCAAGAAGAGAACTCAACACATCACTTGTTCATTTTGAGACATGAAATATTAAGCTATCAAGTGACTACAGAGATTTTTTACTAGGTAAGTATTAAAATCTTAACATTTCAGAACAGCATCTTTTGAACCATTCATGTGATCATTCAGAGAACTTCAAAATATCTTGTATTAGCAGATTTACAGTAACATATGCTCTCTTTGAAGCTCCATGTGTACTAAAAATGTGTTTCAAAATGTGTTAGGGGTTTTTTTTTATGTTGGGGGGTAGCTGGATAAAAATACCACCTTCATAAAACAAATTTGACCAAAACTGACACCACCATACACCCATTCACATTCTGTTCAGCATCATGCTGATCAAACATAACCTAGCAAAAGACACCTGTAGAAAAAACTGAAAATTTCAAAGTGAATTAACTGCAGAACTAAGAAGTAGACCAATCAAGAGCTGTTTAAACTGAGAAAGTCCTAAATTTACTCAATCCAATATTTTTTAATAAAGTTAGATATGAAATCACCATTTTTTTTTAATAATTACTGTGCTTGTTCATAATAGCTTAGGAAGATTCCAATAATTAGCACTTGACATCATTTTCTGATTTGAATCCATTACTGTGGTAATTGTGCATTTAGATTTGGTGCAGAACTGTTTAGCTGATTTGTTTAGAAATCAGGCTAAGAGATACAAAATTCTGTACTCAATACTCATCAATAATTAAGGACTAAAAATTACAGGACTTGACGGGGTTTTTTTCTATTTCATCATATTTACCATTAAAAAAAAATCAGGGACTAAAGCAGATCACTATTTTTTTTTAAACAAACACTGACTAAAGGTTTTTCCCTCCCATACGTTGGCTCTAGCTCTGATCCAACAGCTATTTAGTCATGTCTGCCTATTTGGATGAGACGTATTGTTTCCTGGGTCAGTCCCTAGAAAGGAAATTGCTCTTACACGCATCCGTATCTACACTTAGCTAAACGAAAACCATCCGTTGCCAGCAATCAATAACATCAGCACCACTCCAAACTGAAGTTGAGAGTAAGACAAGCATGACTGGCAGTAGTTCAGTTTACCCTCATTTCAGGTACTGAAAAGCAAGTCATCCTTGTGTTTTCCACTGTGTTCAGAAGGTACTTCTGTGAAGCAATACCACCAGCTAGTTATCACAGTTCAAGGAAAAACAAGGGTAAAGCCCAAGACAAATTTTATACCACAGTGATTTTCACATTCTTAGCTCATTAAGAATGTGAAGAAAAAAACACTGCAGGGTGACAAAAAAATAGCCTGCATTAGGCTGCCAGTAAGTTTCTTTCTTGTGTAAAGTGTTTCAGCTTAAAAACTGCTGGTTTAGTAGCCACCAGGTAACTTCCACTGCTGCTGCTGCTAATGTCTCAGAGAAGAGTGCAAAGAAACATAAATCCGCAGTTTAATAATATAAAAAATAAATGCTCTGAGCTAGTATGAATCTTTAAAAAACACACGGACACCTAGCATTTTTCCTAACACAGTTAACCTAGCAGAAAAAATATTTTGTATACACTTCTCATTTCAGATTGCCAGTTAAAATCAACTGCGGAAGAGAGAAGGCTCATTAACAGAAGACTATTAACATGGCATAAAGCTCTGATCCCGAAACTGGCTCTGAAAGCATGTGGCACCACAGAGAGACAGACGTGGAACCGGCGTTCAACTGAGTATTTTACTCAGAAGACAGCTTTAAAGCCTTTTTCTAACACTTTACAACTGTTAACTTCCAGGAACGCCTTAACGACATGCAGAAACGAACGAGCTGTATCAACGCGGCTGTACTTTGTAAGAAAAAGAGGCTGTTTGGAAAGTCCATAGAATTTCATCAAAGCCCAGAAAGACACGGAGAGAGGTAACGCTGTATTTTACTCTGCCCATCCACTCTGAACAGCCGGGGAAACCGCCTGATCTGTCGGAGAGCTTCCACCGATTGCCCTGACCCAGAATCGCTGGCCACAAACAGGAACACGAGACGTATTTTTCCGACACCTGCCGGTTTCGTTTCCTCAGCTCGGTCCCAGCCGCCATCCACTTATTCGCAACGGAGCCCCCGGACCCATTCCCTCCCGGCCGCGGGGGGGTCCCGACCCCTCACGCACCCCAGCGGGGGGCTGCCGGGCGGCACGGCGGCCGCTCCGCCCCTCGCACCCGACCCCTACGGCCTGCCCCGGCGCGGTCAGCCCGGCGAGCCGCTGCCCCGCCGCCTAGACCCGCCGCGGCCCCGCGCTCCGACGCGGCCCGGGCCCGACCCGGTTTCCCCCGGCCCTGCCCCACAGCGCCCCGCCTCATCGCCGTTTCCCCCTCGCCCGCCCCGGCCTTCCCCTATCCTCCCGCTCGCCCCCGGCCCACGCACACCCCGCACCCTCCCTCCGAGCCGGCAGGCCGCCCCACACCTCCTCCCCGCAAAACCGCCGCCGCCGCCCGGCCCGGCTCGGAGTTCGCCCCGCACCTGTCCGGGAGAGGGTTAACGGGGCAGCCGCAGCCAGAGGAAGGCGAAGAAGAGGGGGAACAGCGACAGGGCAGGGCAGGGCAGGGCAGGGCAGGGCAGGGCAGGTCCGCTCCCCGCCACCGCCGCCCCCCCGGTCCCCTGGGGGCTTTTCCTCCCTGTGCCTGTGGGACGCCTCGTTCCCTGCGCGGATGACAGCTGCTGGCTGCGCATGCGCGCAGCCCTCGCACGCACGGGGAAAGCACGGAGGCCTGAGCGGGGGGAGGAGGGGGAACACGTGACAGAGGCGAGGCGTCCGCGTCACGTGCCAAGAGCAGGCGGTGCCGCTGGTGCTTCCGGGCGGAACGCTCTGCGAGGCGCGGCGGCCGCGTGAGGGATGGGCAGTCACGCGGTGGTCACGTGGGGGCGCTCGTGCCCTGAGGGTGGTCACCTGGGGCGGGGCGGGGCCTGCTGAGCGTGGTGGTGACCAGTGAGGGGAGCCGGCTGTGCGCGCGGCAGCTGGGGCCTGGCGGCGGTTAGCGCCCTTAACGGTCGCCGGGGTAAGGCCGGGCTGCTGGGGCGCGGTAGTGCCGCTGGGCTGTGCCGCTGGGCTGTGCCGCTGGGCTGTGCCGCTGGGCTGTGCCGCTGGGCTGTGCCGCTGGGCTGTGCCGCTGAGTGCCAGCCGGGTAGGCCAGGCTCGGCCCCGGCACAGACGTGCAGGGTGCCCGTCCCTCTAGGGGGAGGGTGAGTGGTATCCTTGGGAGAAGTGGTAGCTCTGGGGGCGCTGGCCACGGAGCGGGGGGCGGGTGGAGAGGAGAGGTGTGGGTGCTTCCTCCGGGGCTGTCCGGCCGTGCACGCTCTGGTTGCCTTCCAGCGACCGCGGCGCCTACCGGGGAACACGCAAGGAAGACGGAAGGCCTAAGCTTACGAACAAAGTCGGTTTGTTAACCTCAGTGATACTTAACAGGCAAGACCCTTCTGGCCCGAGGAAAGGTGGACGTGTCAGAGCAAGCTGCTAGGTCGACTTGGTTATCCTAATCTCTTTTACACCGTCATGTTCTTTATCAGTCAGTACTGCTATATGAAACTGATCTTGTTTCCAAAACTTTAATGTTGCTTGTAGTGACTAAGCCCCACAATGCTGTATGTAATGCATTTATTTTCTAAAGTGCCATGGTACAGTGTAATTTTGACTGTTCAGGTTGCTGCTAAAATAAATCAGTCCTTTTTTTAACTGTTTCATATGCTTTGACTTTTTCCTTATTAATCAGTAATCTCTGTTCATCTTTCATTTTAGCTTCTGGTTGCTATGTTGAAGAAAGTGAAAAATGACCAAAAGATAACTAAAGGACAAGTCCTTTATAGATGTGCTTCTTCAAGCATACCTATTATGTTAAAAGAAGTCTTACTTTACACTTGAATTTATCTTTAAGTGCCAAAGACTTTTTTTTAGTACTAATGGAACCTGAAAATACAGGATTTTTTTTTTTTTTAAGGAACGTATCTATAACTTTGCTGTGCTCAGAGACTTTCATGCTGTTTTGTCACTTGGAAACAGTACTACACATTAAGTGATGGTAGTACTGTGTATACTGTATCTTCAGTCCCAAGAAAACTCATGCACCTGTGTCTTTAAATATCTCTGTACGGCACCACTATGTCCAGCAGTGTCTAAAATAAGTCATCCTCATCTGCCTAAGGAAAGGAATCTTGTTTCACTAAATGTAAGTAGGAGAAACAGAGGAAGTTGTTTGCCTTCTTCCTCAAGCCTTTGGGGGGATGAAGAAAATGTTTATTTAATGCTTACGGGAAAACAGTGCAGTTGAATGCAGTTTCTTATTCAGTTTGTTCTCATTGATTCAGTTATAAAGTGGAAAAGATTGACGACTGAGGATTGTTTTCAAATATGATCTCTAAGATTCATGCTGAGTACTTGGTGAAGAGAAAGTATGGCAGTGACGCTTGAAAGTATTGTGTCAGCACCTCTCCTCATCTGGTCTTCTTTCAGGTTACAAGTCTCTGTGAGGTCAGTAAGTGCCTGGAGTGTGTTACAGTATTGCCAAAGCATACACCTCTCAGCACCGCTGGCTCAGCGCTCCCAAGTGATGGACTGAGAGTGCAGGTGCATAGTCTGAGAACATTAACCCTCATCATGCTGCAGCTATGGAAAACTATGCCTTGACATCATTTTTCAAAGCCAGTAGCTTAGTACCTCTGTCTTGCTAGATGGAAATAAGAACACTGGCCTTGTTCAGAATAGTTGTGTAGCTATGCATGGTCAATAGATCAATATTTTAGCTTTATTAAACTGCCCTGGCACAGTGTTTTCAGTACTCACTGACCACCTTCTTTACTATTTCAGGGAGAAAATTAGAAGGGCCAAAGCTGAGCTAGAGCTCAATCTGGCTACTGCCGTAAAAGACAGCAAAAAATACTTCTTCAAATACATTAGCAGCAAAAGGACAGCCAAGGAGAATCTCCAGCCTCTAGTAGACAGGGGAGGGAACACAGTGACCAAGGATGAGGAAGAGGCTGAGGTACTTAATGCCTTCTTTGCCTCAGTCTTTAATAGCAGGGCCAATTGTTCTCTGGGTACCCAGCCCCCCGAGTCGGAAGATAGGGACAGGGACCAGAATGGAGCCCCCATAATCCAGGGGGAAATGGTTAGTGACCTGCTGCACCACTTAGACACTCACAAATCTATGGGGCCTGATGAGATCCACCTGAGAGTACTGAAGGAACTGGCAGATGTGTTCACCAAGCTCCTTTCCATCATTTACCAGCAGTCCTGGCTAACTGGGGAGGTCCCTGCTGACTGGAGATTGGCGAATGTGACACCCATCTACAAGAAGGGCCGGAAGGAGGACCCGGGGAACTACAGGCCTGTCAGCCTGACCTCGGTGCCGGGGAAGCTGATGGAGCAGATCATCCTGAGTGCTATCACACGGCATGTAGAGGATAACCAAGGGATCAAGCCCAGCCAGCATGAGTTTAGGAAAGGCAGGTCCTGCTTGACCAACCTGATCTCCTTCTACAGCAAGGTGACCCGCCTAGTGGATGAGGGAAAGGCTGTGGATGTTGTCTATCTAGACTTCAGTAAAGCCTTTGACACGGTTTCCCACAGCATTCTCCTGGAGAAACTGGCTGCTCATGCCTTGGACAGGTGTACTCTTCGCTGGGTAAAGAACCAGCTGGATGGCTGGGCCCAAAGAGTGGTGGTGAATGGAGTTTACTCCAGTTGGTGGCCGGTCACAAGCGGTGTTCCCCAGGGCTCTGTGTTGGGACCAGATCTGTTTAATAACTTTATCAATGATCTGGACGAAGGGATCGAGTTTGCAGTAAGTTTGCAGATGACACCAAGTTGTGCGGGAGTGTTGATCTGCTTGAGGGTAGGAAGGCTCTGCAGAGGGACCTGGACAGGCTGGATCGACGGGCCCAGGCCAATTGGATGAGGTTCAACAAGGCCAAGTGCCGGGTCCTGCACCTGGGTCACAACAACCCCGTGCAACGCTACAGGCTTGGGGAAGAGTGGCTGGAAAGCTGCCCAGCAGAGAAGGACCTGGGAGTGTTGGTTGACAGCCACCTGAATACGAGCCAGCAGTGTGCCCAGGTGGCCAAGAAAGCCAATGGCATCCTGGTTTGTATCAGAAATAGCGTGGCCAGCAGGACTAGGGAAGTGATCGTGCCCCTGTACTCGGCACTGGTGAGGCCGCACCTTGAATACTGTGTTCAGTTTTGGGCCCCTCGCTACAAGAAAGACACTGAGGTGCTGGAGCGTGTGCAGAGAAGGGCAAGGAAGCTGGTGAAGGGTCTGGAGCAGAAGTCTTATGAGGAGCGGCTGAGGGAACTGGGGTTGTTTAACCTGGAGAAGGGGAGGCTGAGGGGAGACCTTATCGCTCTCTACAACTACCTGAAAGGAGGTTGTAGAGAGGTGGGGGTCAGTCTTTTCTCCCAGGTAACAAGTGATAAGACAAGAGGAAATGGCCTCAAGTTGCACCAGGGGAGGTTTAGACTGGATATTAGGAAATTTTACTTCACTGAAAGGGTTGTCAAGCACTGGACCAGGCTGCCCAGGGAAGTGGTTGAGTTGCCATCCCTGGAGGTATTTAAAAGATGTTTGGATGTGGTGCTTAGGGACATGGTGTAGTGGTGGTCTTGGTAGTGTTAGGTTTATGGTTGGACTCAATGATCTTGAAGGTCTCTTCCAACCTGTGCGATTCTGTGATTCCGTGATTCTTTAGTGGGTTCATTTCAAAGTACCTGTGAATTTGCTGACATGTTCTAGCTGGCATGAAGAATTTTTTTCTTACTGAGGTTTAAGTAAGCTTTTCTGCACTTTCTTCCTGCCTTTCATATTTTGGGCTATGCTTTTAGGTTAGCGTTGGCTGCTAACAAAAACCCTGGTGACGTGACCACAGCCACTAAGAAAAAAGGATGTAATCCGTAAGTTCCCTTGCCTTTAAGTTCCTCATGCAATATTTAAGCAGCACAAGCTTCTGACCAAAAAATAGCCTTTCTGCTGTATGCTAGTGTAAGTAGTTTCTCTCTTTCACCCCCCTTGGCAGAGATCAGAAGTTTGTCCTGTTTGAGTAGTTTATGTCAGTTTAAGTAAGTTATGAGTTTGTCTGCCATGACACCTCTGGGTCCCTGTTTCAGTGTTGTACCACTCATGGTGAAAACTTTTTTCCTTAATATAATCTGAATTTCCTCTATTACACTTCATATGTTTGTCTTGTCCTATGACTGTGTGTTACCGAGGAGGCTCCATCTTTTCTCTGCCCTCTCACTAGGTAATGGTGGACAGCAATAAGATGACCCTGAAGCCTTGTCCTCTTAAGGCTGAACAAACCCAGCTCCCTCGGTCACTCTTCCTATGTCATATGCTCCAGCCCCTGACAATCTTGTGGCCTTCCATTGGACTTAAGTATGTCAATGTCTTTCATATACTCAGAAGCCAAAAACTGGACACAGGATGGTATCGGTTCAGAATATATCATTTTTGGTTTTGAATGTAGGTTACTTCCCTATTGTGTAGCAATAATACTAAGAAATCTTTTCAGAATTTTAAGCAACGTGTTTGCTTACCATGACAGTAGCATAGCTATCTAAAGTAACGTCACTTTTGAGGTAGAAAAAGTTCTCTTGTAGAATTCCACTGCAATACTGCTTAAAACACATGAGATGGCAGCAAACACCAGAAGCGAAGCGCTGCTAGCCCAAAGCAGAGAAGCTGTTGACAATGAGACAGATTTTGCCATGTTCCTGATACTATTGTCTAGGCTGTGCAGGTAGCTGCAATTTCTGTTACACTGCATTGAGTTATAGATCAGGACGTGAGTGCTGGTTGTTCGAACATAATCCTGACTGAAACTTTCTGTAGCCTGTATGTTTAATTAATAGTGTGCATAATAGTGTTACCTGATATATGTTGTGTAGAGTACAGAGGAGACATGACTTTTTTTTTGAACTATGTATCTTTTGTCAATTTTACATCTTTGTTGTCATGTCTTCATCTTAAAAATGTTGATAGCAATATGTAAGCTCATATCTCATAGTGTTCTGGAAATTCATTCATTTGTGGAACTTTGTAGCTGTTAAACATTTCAGTGACATGAAGATGAAGTTAGGCATATTTAAACTGGGAATGATGTACAATAAAAACAGTAACAGTACAAATAGGGAGTTAGTTTACCCAGGGATGTAGTCTGTAGGTAGCCTCCTTCTGTTAATGTTGTTATATCCAGATCAAAAGTATTTTGAGTGCTCCGACTCAGAAGTTATTGGCTTGATGTAGAAATTCCGAGAATATCTCTGCACCTGTTACAAAGGCCAGATTAGATAATCATAAATACAATTTCTGAGTTGAGAATTCATATTAAGTATTTATTTTTATTATATTTATTCTTGACATTTTATATTATACATAGAGGAAACCTTATTTTATTTAATATTGATCACTTTCATTAAAAAGCTTACCTATCCAGTCAGTGTTCCTTTCAGACAATAGCTTTTTTCCCTCAAAAATTGTCAGGATAAAATAGAGACACTATGCCATGTTGGTTAAAGGATGCCCGTGGTCTCTGCAGGGCAATAGTCCTGGAACAGTGCACTTCCAAGTCTACTCAAGCATCAAGTCTCAGAGGCCCAAGTTCTGGTCTCCCAGCCAGTTCAGCTCAGCTGCAGACCAGTCAAAGGTTCATTAGTATCTAAGAGCAAACATTAAATAACATTGCATTATTTGGTGACACTAGATTTTTCTTTGGTCATGTTCTTGCTGTCAGTTTTATGAAAAATGTAATGCTAATTTCCACTAGTACTGGACAGACGGTCAAGAATCTTGATTGTACTGTAGTGCGAAAAGGATGAAAAGTTAACAATACATAATCAGGTCACCTTGTCTCACCTCTGTGTCAGTGAAGTTGTGTTCCTTTCAGTACAGTTAGTTGTCTGACCTATTTTTAATAGTGTTCTAGGTCAAAATTTTCACAGTATCTGCCCATTTTCTCTGCAGCACCCGTGTGACTTCACTGAGCTTTGAGAGTTTTATATGCATAAAAGACAGCCCCAGGATAATGATAAGGTGAAGATGGATATTCAAACAAGGTCAAAGAATGCAGAATTTTTTTCTTTCCCTCCACTGTAAATAAATAAAAGAATTAACATATGTAAGCGTACCCTAAAAGGGATGCAAATACGTCCTTGTAATTAAATACCTCACCCGGGTACTTTATACCTGCTATGAATTTGATTTGTTGATGCAATATCCACTGAAATATAGGAAGGGAAAGTTTTTCAATTTATAAATTAGGCATGGAGTCAAGACACATCCTGCTTGGTTAAAAAGTTTTATGTTAGGAGAACCAAAATCTTTTTATTGGGAAAGTGACAGAGATGGCTGGAGCACTGAACTCAGGACAACCAGAAGAAAATAACACTATTGTAGTGCATTAAACAGCCCCTAGAAGAGAAATTCTGCCCTCATTGCTTATTTTGTTCTGTCATTGGATTGCCAGCATGTTCCTTTAGTGTATGCAGAAACTGTGTTTTATTTCAGGATGCAATAGGTGGCAGTCTTTATCTTCTGTTTGTCTTGTCCACAAGCAGCTAACATGGCTTTCTTCCACACAAAGAATGACTAATCTGCTTAGACTGCAACAACAGAAAGACAGTAAAGCTTGGCTCTGTCAGTAACCTAACTGCTAGCATTTAAACCATAAATTTAACCTCTGTAAACTGTCCACTGGATCCACCCAGACTCTGACAAACATGAGCCTGCAAACAAGCGGCATTTAACCATCACTGTCCTTTTTTGCAGTTGTCTGATTTGAGGGCTGTACTGAGAAAAATGAGTTAGGTTCCTTTATAAAGCCCTCAACCAGAAATGCATTCTGTCCCTTTTAACTGAGCAGGTGAATGAGGAGGTTTTTTCACTGTTGTCCTGAAGAGTGTTTCTTTGTCCAAGAAGGGTAACGGAGGAGCCAAGAGAGGAAACACTAGACACTAACTGGGCAAGTACTGACTGCAGGATACCATGAAAGAGCTAAAAGTCTGGTTTAGCCTGTATGATTGCTCTAAGCGATTTGAAACCATGAAGATAAATTGGTTTGGATGAACTACTGTATTTTTTCCCAAAGCAGTGCAGAAACTAACCATTTGGCAACTTTCTCCAATCACAAGAAGACCTCTGTTGCAGGGAACAGTCATCAAACTTAGCTTTTTCGAGTTGAGAAAGCCCCAAAATGTGATGGACCTGGACGCTGCCACAAGTTGACTAACAAGAAAAGTCAGCCTGAAGGAAAGTCTAGTGCTCCCGTGATCATAAGTGGAAATCAAGAAAGCTTCTTTAAAAAAAAAAAAGAAAAAAAAAAGCATTGCTCCCATCACCTACATTGTTTATTCTAGCATCTTTTGTCTTTAAAACCCCTTTATGTGATAATACAGGAAGTAACTGAAATAACTTTACCTTCAGTTCACTACACAGAACAAGTATAAAGGAAAAAAATTAACCAAGTGTATACAGCCCAAAGCATTGCCTCAGAATACTATTTTCTAGAATTTGCTCTGGGTTTAAAATTCTTGAGAAACTGGAAATTAAATGCAATTTGTACTAACGAGGAGTTGCCACACTTCTAATTGTTCACTTAAATTCCAAATTGTAGTATCTTATAGGGAGATTAAAAAGCTTAGCATTTGTAGAAGAGAGGAATACAAAGCCAGAAATCTCATTTTTGCCTTTGAGATCTTGTTTCAAACATGAAGTAATTTGGTTTCAATAGTAAAATTCTTAACTAACTTCAGCTTACATGTGCAGAATCCTTTAGTAAATAAGTTGTGATTTTTAAGTAGTCAGAATGAACATGAAATGGATAAATCTTCTTACATTTGAAGTTTTAAAGACTGATCATTTTGAGGGTTAATGTAATGTAACTCAATACTTAAATAAATCTTGACTTGATTTTAGTTTGATACTCCATAATTTGATTGCTTTATTTTCAGTTTAGAAGTCTACACAATTCTTTAAAAGGCTTTTTTATTTTTATTTTAATGAAATTCAAAGCAGTGATGCTGTCACAGCTCTGAGAAGCAACATGAATTCAGAACCCTTGAAGATCTTGGAACATATCAACCAAGCAACTCTTGAAGATTAGTATGTTTTTGGCCTCACACGTGATTTCATGTAGCCTTTGTTGTCCTTAGCCTTGGCTATCCATCCCATTAGTAGTACTATAATAATACCTACAACATCAGAGTACCTGAGGAAGTCCAAAAATATTCTTACTGACTTCACCTGATGCAACTGAATTTTTTAATGTTGATTTTTCTATCTGTAAAACAATGAAGAATAGCATTTGCTGTACTGGAAGCAAACAAGGATTAAACCAGTAAAGTTTCTGACATGTGCAGAGTATTATCTCATCTTGGTACAATCTGACTTTATAAAAAATGCACAAAGTGACTTTGTTAAATGGAAAAGACTAAAATTGGTCATGGAATAAATACTAGTTGCAGGGTGATACATATGATTTACAAGTTACGAAGAGAACACATCCAGTAGGAGGGTAGATTGCAAATACTGTTTTTAAAAACGTTTATGAACACTCCTGAAAATCTTTTTTCTGGTCTTTCTGTTCTCATAGCATTTTAAAAATTCAGCTTCTTATGTTGATTGCTTTGTATTATTCTATTTCTGTATACCCATTCCATATCTTATGTTCAGAAACATTACTCTTCCTTCCCATGTGAACTCCCAATCCTGATTGATAAGAGATTATGAACCCTCATGTGCCAATTTAATACTGCAATAGGACAGGTTTCTGTAATGGCAGTAAGTTGGGATGGGGGGCAGAGCTCGGGGATCTTTTGTTGTTCTTTTTCCCCCACTGTGCAACGGTGGAATATATATACTAATCTGCCGGATGTTGACATGACGTATATCAACATGTAATATTTCCAACATGTAACAAAAGAGCAAGTTCTTGATTTTTTTTCTGCCTTGTTTTTTAAGACATAAAGGGACTTTCAAACATCTGTCCAGGGTAACGATGACATTTTAAGAGACAATAGTCCAAGGTTTTTAACTTGAATGACATCAGTGACTGCTCCAATCAAGAGGTCATCCAAGGAAAGATAAGAAAGGGTCAGAAGTTCCACAAAAATGAAAGTCTTTCATCAGCTTAATTCTCTTGCATTTCTACCTTTTCACCCAAGTGTGCAAAATGTGGCAGAGTACCAGTTTAGTTCTAAATTCGCATTTGCTGCTCAGTGAGATGTATTCAAAGCAGAAGATCGTCCCTCTGTCATTGATATAAATAAAAATCCTGGCAAAATGTTCGTTTACTTCTGGAATTACCCTCTGAGAAGAGATTTTGAGAAGAGGAAGTTTTAAGCACAATATCTGCCCATTTTCTCTGCAGCACCCATGTGACTTCACTGAGCTTTGAGAGTTTTGTATGCATAAAAGACAATCCCAGGATAATGACAAGGTGAAGATGAATATTCAAACAAGAATGGAGAATGCAGATTTTTTTTAGGTTTGGGACAAACCCATTGTATTGGGGCTTGCACAGCTGGCATAGCTTCTAATTTTTTTAACCATATCAAAATCTTAGGACATCATAGCATTAATTATAGGACAAGAATCTCAAATTAGAACTTCAGTTAAAATGAGTAAGCCAGCTGGCTATGCAGGTTTTTGAAAGCACACACTGCTAAATTAGTGTTACTGTGCTCATACCTTTTATTTGATTTTTAAAAGAAGCAAATTCATCATTTGATCTCAGAGCCTATTGCTACAAGCAATATTCTTTTCCAGCTGAGCCACAGCTAACATGCCTTTTATTCTTTTTTCTTTGTGTCCCTTTTATCACTTCAGTGTGCTCTTCCATGTGTTGCAAAGTACAGATGGTGAAATGCTTTGGGTCATGCAATGTTGTCTGTTAATTCTTTTGTGAGCTGTGGTGCCAGCTAATCCCCATTTTTCAATTTCTGATGTGTTCTGTGCAATCACTTTCTTTTGGTTTAATCATTATGCCTGAAATAAAGAATGGCTCTTAACAGCTAAAAGTCAAAGGCATTGAGCCAAATTGTTCTTCCACAGATATCCATGCAATTAATTGACTACACTGCTACTAAAAAGAATAGCAAAAAGGAAAAAAACTACCCACTGTTTTACACAGTGATAAAGTCTTTACAAATATTAGAAATAAAACTACATCAGGCAGCTACAGCATGTACAGAATAGTGCATGCTCCAAATATAGATGCGCAAATGTACTCAACAGGATATTTTAGTATAAAGAAAAAAGGGAAGGAAACAGTGAGTGACAGAGAAGCAAACAATGTTAGTAGGGGTGATAGATGTAGGAAATGGTATATGGTATTGCAGTAAACATCCTAAAGGACTCTTTTGGCCCAAGACTAACAGCATGAAGAGTATTAACCTGGGGGAAGAAGATGAGGAGGGAACTGGGCACCTAACTTAATTGTAGCACTGGTGAAGTAACCCGATTAGAATAAAACAGTAAGACTAAAACACGCATGCAAGTCCTGATGTTGGGCTGCACCCAAATACTGTGCTTTCCAAAATGTAGCTTGATAATGAAACACAACATTCTGTACATTTCAAAGGCATAGCCAAACAGAAGCTGAGCCTTTTCACAGTGTACAGCATCATCTTTTGCTATCTGCTCCTAAATGTGGTGGGCAGTGGGTGGCATTTGTGTTGAATACAGGGTATTTCTCCTAACACAGCTTAGGTCAATCCAACAGCTTGCTCCTACTGAGATGAGACCGCATTTCTTTTATGCACACACACACACACACAAACCCTCACACTTGCTTCTATCACTTACCTCACATCAGCTCTAGAGCTTACTAGACCCCCCATCTGAGCAGACTCAGCTTATTAATCAAGTGATTAAAAAAAAAAGATAATTTTCTGATAAATTAGGATATTAAAACAGTACATAGAAGGGGCCTTTCAGTGCACAGAGATGTCACAAAAGCACCAGGCACCTGGTGTGAACAGAGCGGTATGTGAGATCTCTCATTTTCAATAGTGATCAGTTCAAGCCATTACTGGTTATGTGGTTCTCATTGTCCATTGGTTCTTGTCTGCATCCTTTTATTAGTACAACTTCTCATTTTTTTTGTCTCTTAAACTCTTTTTAAAAAGTTTAAAAATAAATTTTAAAATAGCACTTTTCTGATTCATTTCTCTTCAAATTAGAGTTAAACTGCCTGAACAATATGGGAGATATTGTTAAGAAATCTAATTAATGAAAAGAGTGTCACACCCTACAACCACAACTGGATAAAAGGAAGCTAAGTCCTGTCATACTTGTAGGCTCTGCTCCTCTGCTGTCCAGTTTAAAAGGCATTCTGGGAATTCCTACATTCTTTAGAAAAAGTACTGCTAACAGTATCCAGCTGTAGATGGAAATACCTTTTTTCTCTTCCTTTTTTGGTGTTCTTGCCGAGAGAGATGTCACATGAATACACTTTGAATTTACACAGAAATTAAATGAGCTGCTGTGAGCTTCCCATCTTCCCTAACATCCTACAACCCCAACATTCTCAGCCTCCCTGTCAAATTGCTGTAAGCACTCCTACGTAATAACAGTTACTGTACCTTGCAACATTGCTGCTTATTTGCAGTTGCATCCACACGAAGAACTTGGTAAGCCAGAAAAAAAGAGAAAGAAAAAAAAGGCAAGTTTACAAACAGATGGGACACTGACAATGCACTTGTAACATTGAGTAAACTTTGTAAGACCTCATAAGACTTAACCAAATTATTCCAGGACGTTGCCCCAGCATTTCCAGAAGGGAGTGCGTTCCCCTACTCCAAGGCGAAATGAAATACAGGTTAGGTCTGACAGCTATGGCAACCAGTTCTCATGAGTGTCACTACTGGACACTCATCAGATTTATAGTAGTCATCAGACTACACTAATTGGCACTGTAAGAGCAAATGGCAAGATGTGGTTTACAGTTTATGAAGCTGTGAAACAGTCTACTCCAGTGTGTTGGCATGAACCTGCCTTATACATTTCTCTTCCTTTTGCTGCAAAAAATATACTTGGATGACTCATACTTGTTTTCATATATCTTGTAAGTAAGAGTTTTCAGGTTAATTTACAGATGGTTTTACAAAGAATGAAATTCAAGTGATTGAGGACCTGACTCTGGCAAAATAAAAACTCCTGTACAATAAAGTCCATTTTCCCCACTCCAGCCAAAATGATTGAAAGACACTTCAGGCATTTTAGGTTACTAGTTTATATAAGTTTTTTAGTAAATGGAAATCCTAACACTAAGACTGCAATTTCAATAAAGAACATGTGTGGATCTAACAGCTTGTTGCTGCTGCTTTTCCCTTTCTCACTTTGAGACACTCCTACTACCTGCTAGACTGCTTTGTTAGCTGATCAAACTCATTAACTAAGCAGAAAACTAATCGACAAAAAGAAAGATGGTTTCCTGCATGATTAGCGAGCTGAAATGGTTCATCATCCAAGGAAGGAGGAGGAAACTCACAAATGAGAACAAAGGAGAAGAAGAGATGGAAAAAAGAGAAAGAAAAGTAAAGTTTCCTCTTTCTTGACAACAGTGAGATACTGCAGTATATAGATAGACTGCAGTATATAGATAGATAGAATAGAGATAAGACTATTCATGAATTATCAACAAATAACTTACAGTTAACTTCAAAAAATTTGTAATGCTGAATTATATATCAATACAATATTATGGTACAGTAGGATACTAAAGCTAGTTTTCCCAAATAATATTGTACTAGTGAAATCTAATACCACAAGTAGGAGAAGAGGAAGATAGTAATCATAACTAGTCTTGCTAGGTATTGCTTATTATATGAGAGATTTTTTTTTAAAGCAAAGATTATAGTTATTTCTATAGAGACCCATGTGCATTAAAATTCATGCCTATGGTTTTGAAGAAAAGAAGGTGGCTTGATTGGTGCCATTGTTTTCATAGAATCATAGAATGCTTTGGATTGGAAGGGACATTGGAAGGGACAGGTCATCTAGTCCAACCCCGCTGTAAGAGCAGGGACATCTTTAACTAGATCAGGTTGCTCAGAGCCCCATCCAACCTGAACATGAATGTTTCCAGGGATGGGGCCTCCACTACCTCTCTGGGCAACCTGTTCCAGTGCTTCACCACCCTTGCTGGAAAAAATGTCTTTCTTAAATCCAGTCTAAATCTGCCCTTCCTTAGTTTAAAACCATCGTTCCTTGTCCTGTCACAACAGGCCTTGCTAAAAAGTCTGTCCTCATCATTCTTATAAGCCCCCTTTAAGTACTGGAAGGCTGCTATAAGGTCTCCCTGGAGCCTTCTCTTCTCCAGGCTGAACAACCCCAACTCTCTCAGCCTGTCCTCACAGGAGAGCTGCTCTAGTCCTCAGATAATTTTCATGGCCCTCCTCTGGACCCACTCCAGCAGCTCCATATCCTTCTTGTGCTGAGGGCACCAGAGCTGGATGCAGTACTCCAGGTGGGGTCTCACCAGAGCAGAGTAGAGGGACAGAATCACCTCCCTTGACCTGCTGGCCACGCTCCTTTTGATGCAGCCCAGGATATGGTTGGCCTTCTGGGCTGCGAGCGCACATTGTTGTCTCATGTCCAGCTTTTCATCCATCAGTACCCCCAAGTCCTTTTCCATAGGGCTGCTCTCGATCACATCATCCCCCAGCCTGTATTGAAACCGAGGATTGCCCCAACCCAGGTGCAGGACCCTGCACTTGGCCTTGTTGAACCTCATGAGGTTCACACAGGGCCACTTCTCCAGCTTGTCCAGGTCCCTCTGGATGACATCCCATCCTTCTGGCGTGTCAACCACACCACTCAGCTTGGTGTCATCTGCAAACTTGCTGAGGGTGCACTCGATCTCGCTATCAATGTCATTGATGAAAATATTGAACAGCACTGGTTCCAGCACAGACCCCTGAGGGACACCACTTGTCACCGATCTCCATCTGGACATTGAGCCGTTGACCACTACCCTTTGGATGTGATCATCCAACCAATTCCTTATCCACTGAACAGTCCACCCATCAAATCCATATCTCTCCAACGTAGAGAGAAGGATGTTGTGGGGGACCGTGTCAAAGGCCCTACAGAAGTCCAGATAGATGACATCCATTGCTTCTCCCTTGTCCACTGCTGTGGTAACTCCATCGTAGAAAGCCACTAGGTTGGTCAGGCAAGGCTTGCCCTTGGTGAAGCCATGCTGGCTGTCTCGAATCACCTCCCTGTCCTCCATGTGCCTTAGCATAGCTTCTAGGAGGATCTGTTCCATGACCTTCCCAGGCAGAGTTGAGGCTGACAGGTCAGTAGTTCCCAGGGTCCTCCTCTTTACCTTTTTTAAAAATGGGTGCAATGTTTCCCTTTTTCCAGTCACCAGGGGCTTCACCTGACTGCTGCGACTTTTCAAATATCATGGAGAGTGGCTTGGCAACTACATCAGCCAATTCCCTCAGGACTCTGGGATGCATCTCATAGGTCCCATAGACTTATGTGTGTTCAGGTTCCTCAGGTGGTCACGAACCTGATCTTCCCTTACAGTGGGAGGGGCTTTACCCCCTGGTCTCCAAAATGTTTTGATCCATAGAATTAGAATATGTAAAAGGGAGCTAGTAAGTAGTTCATAGGTAAAGATGTATAAAAACGAAAGATGAAATGTAAATAAAGACTGCATGGTTGTGCTTAGTGAGGTCTCAGACAGGTGTTTCTACCTATGAGAAGGAGGAAAGACGATAAATGTGATTAAGCAAAGGAAATAACAGAGCAAGGGGAAAGCTGGAAAGCTAAAAGAAAACTTTGAAGAAAACAGAAGGGAAATGAGGACAGCAGAGCAGAGCCGAGAAATCAAAAGAAGCAGAAAAAGGAAAGGTATATAAGGGAAAAAAAATGAAAGAACTAAGACAAGGATAATTATAATTTGTAGAAGTTAGACTCTCTGAAATGCACTGATACATTCATTTTCCCAGCTCAAGCATGGAAGGCAAGTTTTCGAAATCATCTGATTTCTAGGATCCTGCCTGCTGCCATGTGGTGTAGCTGCTGGTTGCAAGCCTGAACAGAGTTTGGAGGATGGAGCACCAATCTGCTTTTCCTGTATAAAAACACTAATTATAGGAAAAGGTTGCCATTACAGCAAGTAACTTTCTTCCCTGTTTGGCAGAGTTTATGCCAGACGAAGAGGGACTTGAAAATTTTTTTCAGTATCCTTCCTGTTATCCTGGGTAGAAATGTACAAAACCTCCCTTTCTTGCCTAGATGATTTCTTCACCTCTTCCCATTATCTGTTTGTAACTCACGGCAATTTTTAATACTTTTTCTGGCTGTTTATTTTTTGTCATCTGAAGCTCAACAAACTTGGAAGTATAATCAAGTCCATTTCATAGGTACATATGTTTTACCAAAAGTTATGATCACTGGTAGAACAAAATGCCACCCTTAAGAAAAAATGCAAAAGGTTTGATCTTGCATATTTAGACAACTGTATGCTCTGATAGCAACCTCTCTTGGGTTGTGAGAAGCTGGAAACACTTTTGTTTCATTGGGATCTAGCACCAACCCTTGGAATGCTTAACTGCTAGAGGGCTAAAGAGAGGTAGGACAACATAACCACCTCCATTACAGAAGGTATAAAAGCCTGGGAAACAAGTTGCACTTGCCACATGAGACCATGATGGCAAAGGAGATACTCAGCTTCTCACTTTTTATTTCTGGGGAAAAAAAATGTTGGTAAGTGTCCACAAAGAGAAAAATATTCTATTCCATATAAAGTAAAAAGCAGTGGTACTATGTACTGTACTTTAATGAATATGGGAGTGAAATGACTGTTAAAATAGAATATGAGTTATTGGAAAAAGCATCTCAGCTGTGGAAGATAGGATAGTAATGATTTTATTTTCAGAGATTTTTCTGGAGTAGAGAAGTAAAAGAAAGGCACTTTGCTAATAAATAGAAATATTTGTACCCCCTACTAAATACAAATTCTGTATCTATTTGACCAAAAATCGGGGTCATTCAACAGTCCTGAATAAACCAAAAGCACAAAATATTGGCCACATTTCAGAACAAAATTGACCAAGTTTGAAAGACGGTCAGGATTAAAATAGTGCTTTTCATTGTTGTTATTTCTAAAAACAGCTATGAAACAAATCTTTCTCACACTGTTTATCGTTATTTTTAAAACTGGCATGGTACCCATTACAGCTCTGTGAACTATTTGTATGTATCTCTGAATCAATGCAAAGTGACACTCAAATTTAACATTCTGTTCTTTCACAAGCCCAAGCACACCCTGGTAATATTTACTTACCAGGGAAGCTGGCAAATCCCCTCCCACCAAAAGCCCTCCCTCGTTCCATCCCAATGGCCTTTCCATGGCCCTTTAGCTCCCTGAAGCCCTCTAAAAGTGGCAAAGAGGAACACTGAGATTTATCAGAAGGCAAGGATCATGAAGAGGGTTAGGATTTATTCAACCCGTAACAAGTGTACAGGAAGTAGTTTACAACGCAACAGTGCTATGCTTCTAAATCCGCTATCAAAACAAGTTAACCAAGTTCTGCAGGGCAGAGGGGCATATAGTGAAATATGACTGGATCATCCGGGGGGGAGGGACAGACACGGACACAGGGATGGGGGGGACACAAGGGAGATTAGATTTTACATTAACCTTTTACTTCTTGCTAAGAGTTTTGTGTTAAGTTCTCTCTAAGTACAATAATATGACTGAGCGTATGTGGGCCTCTGTTGGGTCTTTCTTAAGCAAAAAGATTTTGAGCAGTCTTATTCATGAGAGCTGGAAAAAGAAATACCAGTTTTACATTATTTGCTAGTGAATAATTTACTTCATATTTTATAGGGCAGCAAATAAATTTATGCAAATGGCTTAAGGTACCCACAGGGAGAGTTGTGCAATGTTTCGTGGTCTTATGAAGGATGTATCTGCATTGACTTCTGAATAGGACTAAAACCTCAGATGAGTAAAATTATTTTAGAAGGAAACAGAATCCTTAAAGCTGTGATTCTCAGATTTTTTTAGTTGAACAGACTGTTGTAAATTCTCCATTTTTCACTGGGCAACCATCTATTTTATTGAACATTTAATTGTTGTGTTCATAAACTTTACTATTCATATATGTTTTCATAGTTCAATTACTCTTGCTTTACAGATCATTATACTGCTTTAAAGTCTCTTAACTCTGTGCAATTATTTCAGGTCTCTTCATTCATTGTCCATTTCATGTCTTCTATTTTTTTCTGCTTAGTAATTACTGAAATGTTCAGGCTAGTTCATAAACAAAAGTTCTTAGAGAAATATGACACATATTACTTGGTACTGGTCAGAAATTTAAAATGGAAGGTAATAATTTTTCAGGTTCTGCTATCTGCTTCTTAATAATGGGTGACCTGAGTTTAATTATTTGGTTATTTCATATATGACTAAAGGAGTTAATACAATGAGATATGACCAGGGAAGCAGAAAGAATCTCTTCTTTGTATTTCATTGCCACTATTGCATTTTATTACTTTAAGAGCTTCTGAGTACTAAGTCCCATTTAACAGTGCATATTGCTCTCCTTGATTAAAAATTGCTTAGGCAACAAGGTACAGACTGTATTAGTCAATGTTCCTTGCTCAGTGTTTTCCCTACAAATGAGCCTTGACTGTTTCTTTGGAAAGACATATTTCTGTCTTTTAATTACATCCTAGAGCTGATGTTGATCAACAGCGGGCAAGTGTTCTGTTGAAGCAGTAAGGAGGATCATGGGTTTTTGTTTCTGGAAGCTCCTTATGATCACATGGCAGAGGTTACTGTGGTGGCACACTGTTGTAAAAAGCAGCCATCATTCAGATGAGGAAATGCGATTGCGCTCTTTCCCTCTGCAAAATTTTCAGAGGCCCCTGTTTCTGGTTTATGTTAACCTTAATCAAGTAAAAAGTAAAGGTGAGTTGATCCTATTATTTATTTCAGCTTTTTAAAAAGATTGCCAAAGACAGAGTTGCATAATGCCATTTTGCAATTGGTAAACGTAAGCACAGAGAAGATACATTTTAAATATTTGCACTTAGGCAGGCTAATATATTAGCCGTGTTAGAAGATGGTGATCTCTAATGTTCTCATCACTACAGTAATAAATTAACAGACTGCTCTTAATTATCACAGTGTCCACTGGAAAATCAAGAGACACATTTCAGATTAATCCACGGATAACAGGTATTAAGTTCTATAAGAGCAGGAACAGGTGTAATATGAAACTATATCATTTTCAGATGCTAGTACTATGGAAATTTCAAGTCCCTCTTGCTCCTGTTCATCTATTAGTTAACATTTTGCCATGTCATTCTTTGAGAGAATAGCTGTAATGAGAAAATTATATGAGATAGTGGGTCCTTTCTATGTCATCATTATGTTAAAATACAGCTAAGGAATTGTTAGTAGCATGTGAGATTTCTCAGCTTCCCCCATCATTGTATACTACCATGCTATTTTAATTACAGATTATGACCTATCTGCTATGTTTTACATCCAAACAAAATGAAACACTGAAAATCATGAAATGAAGATTTAGGATTTCCTTTGCAGGTTTAATCTAGTTTCTAGACATATGCTTCAGAATATATTTTTAGAATATTTAAAGTCACTGTTGTCTCCCTAGGACACATAGCTTATTTAGCAAATAGGTAGTTATTTGCCTTTTTTTTCTCAGTGTTACACTTACTATTATTCCTAACTCCCCCTCAGTTCTTTTCTCTTATTCTTCACCACTGGTCAGTCCTGTCTCGATCTCTATGCTCACTGGTTGCTTATTCCATCACCCTCCTTCCACATAAACCATACTGTCAGTGACCAGCATTTCATATTGACTGTGCTCTGTGAAGTAGATATCCCAAGCTGCATTTTTCAGCTTCTTGCTGCAGTCTGCCTTTCCAGTTGCTCCCCAAAGTCTGAGCATTGTTCCTTCTCCACCTGAGTTAGGATTTTGCCTCATCATACTGCACTAAATAACAAATTTCTGAATTAGTTGAGGCTCATTATCATGTTAAAGAGTCCTATTAAGAGGTGAAGTATGTTAATGCAGCACTGCAGTGAACCAACATTATTGCATGGCTCTTTGGCCAGAGCTGCAGAATCATGGCTGTACATATCATGTGCAATCCCTGAGGGATTCACATGAATGGTAAGTCATGGTCAGATCATGCCATCCCAAGGTAAAGCATGCTTAGTGTAGTTGGGATGTTTAGAGGTGTGGCTGAGTCCTAAGAAGCCTCTAGTAAGTGTATGTGAACTGATCCTTTTAAAAGCTTATATTTTAGCCATGTTTGGTAGTTTTACTTTCCATTTTTTTAACAGGAGCAGCAAAAAGATATCTAATACCAGAACTAGGCCATTGCAACATTTCAAGCTTTTTCTAAGTTATATGTTAACTAAGACATTATGTAACATTAAAGTATTTATTCAGTTTTGATTTCAGAGCCAGCTTCTTCAGTGCTGATTCAGTCTTGATCTATGTTTAAGAGCTCATAGCTGTGTTCATTAGGAGTTTGAAAAATATCAGCTACTCTAATTGATTGCAAATGTACTTCCAGAAGATGAACCAACCTTAGCAGCTGCTGGTTGGTTATCAGAAGAACCGGTTCCATTTCTTTCACTCCCATATCCTGATTGTGCAGTCCTGCTTCCTACCTTGTACTGACTGCGATATTAATCTTCTGTGATCCTTTAGTGGGCCAGCTAAACTTACTCAGCCAAGAAAAGCATTCCTCTTTTTAGGCTGGACTCAGTACAATGAAATCTTAGATTGATTCAATCAGAAAATTAAACTTCATCTGCAGTTATATGGGCAAATCTGTGTATAAGTAGGTATAGTCAGACTATGATCAAACAAAATGCCATAACTGATTATAGGTCACCTAGAACCGGATAGGAAGTATGTTTTAATGGAATCGCTTATTTCATTTGCAGAACTGGTTTAAGCAATCTCTTAAAATCATAAAGCATTGCAGCTCTGGAAGCAGCAGCCCTCTTTAAGCAGATGAGGACTCAAAAACTCCCTTAAAAGCTTTGCAGTGTAAGCAACTGCAGGATTCTTCCTCACAAATCTTTTGCTTTGAGCTGCAAAGGGGAAAGAGGTATGCCCTTATTGGAGCTTCTGTGATTTACAAAGAGGACTTCATAAAACTTTACCTCAAACAGAGCAGAGAAAAATGGCTTTGTAATTGATTTGGTATTGCTAAGGGATTTTGTTCAAACTCTGGAAAAGACAAGAACACTGAAAGATGAGGAGGTGTGACCTGATCTTGCAAAGGGGGGAGGATTTTTATTCAATGTTTTTCAAGCTGATGTTTGGTTTCATTAACACCTGTTGAACTGAAAATCCAGACAGACATCTATGATCTAAGGTCTTTTTTTTTTAAAGAAAAGTTAAGGTTTTGCTGAAGCTGTCATCTCAGCAGTTAGTATTGGTGTGCTATCTGAAGTACAAACAAAGGTTATAATTCCATTTCTAATGTAAAAATAATGAAATAAAAGCCCACGCATATGCAAAAGCAAGTCTTCTGAAAAACAACCTTTTAGACTTCCTGAATTTTCAAAATCTGCGTACTCTGTTGTGTAATACCTTTAACTCCTAGATAAGAATAAGCGAGGACAGATGTTTATTTCCCAAAGAATATCTCAGTACCTTGTCGTCATGATACACCTGTTAGGGTCAGCAGTATACAGTTCTCTTTGTGCCAGAGAGAACTTTTTTATTGCCTAATAAAACTGGATTGGGCAAGAGAAATTCTTGCAATGCAATGTCTATTACATAGGTATTCGTAATAGATAACATCTACTGATACAAAGTATTTGCATAGGCAATGCTCTAATCATATAGCCATATTCAGTATTTAAAAGCCAATGGACACAAATGACATGATAAGAGGTCTAACGTATCCAGTATTAAGTAACTGAATTTGCATTCAAGGTCTATCAAGCTTACCTTTGAACCAAGTTAAAAAAGAGCAAGTGACAAAAAGAAAGACCAGAAAATCACCAACTCAGCAGCAAATAATTCTGACTTTGTAAGAAATCCAGTGTAGATCCTCCTGGCCTTCTCCTTTGGAAGGTTTACAGAGGGCAGTGGCAGGCATTTGTGAGGACTGACAGTAGATTTTGACAAATACATCTGTTAGAAATGGCAGTGATAACAAGGAAAAATAAAACCCACATATTCCATTGTAGTCCTACAGTTTTCAGGAAGGAGAGGTGTTCGCCATGGAGACGCCGCAGCAGCTGCCCTGCTTGGCCATGTGTCGCAGATGTGTCTGGCACTTCAGTTGGCCACAGCATGAGGGAGCAAGGTGGCAGATGGAGAACAAACCAGTGATGTTTGGAGTTAATTCCCTTTATCTCCTCTGTGGGTATCCCCAACTCCAAACGTAAAAGGAGGTGGAGTAGGAAAAAGGTTTAACTTGTGTCGAACGGTTAAGAGCCTTTTTTGGCCAGAGGACTGGAATCATTCAGGAGTTTTTAAAATAACCTGAAAGCCTGTGGGCAAAGCCTACCTAAAGAGAGTCCCTGCCCAACCACACGGTTGTTTCAGTTGTTACAGGAGAAAGTCAGGGCCCCAAGAGCACCTGTAGGACCTGCTGGCCCTGGGCCCCCAGGGTACCCACACGCTGGTGCCCATGAACCCAGGGTCTCCATTCACCTCAGTCCCAGGTCCTCAGCTATCTTGCTGGAGTGCTGGTCTCCAGACTAGTCTGTCCCTGCTGTCTGGGTGGACCTCAAACCTACACAGTAGCTAGCTTGTCTCCCGGATGGGTCCTTCAGATGTCCATTGTCCCATGCCTCTAGCCCTGGCTGCTGAATGGACTTCAGATTCAAGCTGAAACCTTGTCTCCAGTCCTATCTCTGGCCTCTTCTCCTTTTGCTCCTGCCTGGAGTCCCTGGATGGACCTGGTTCATCACTTGCCTGGAACTGTCCGTGGATCCTACTACCAGCACCTGGCTCACCCTGCTATGAGGAGACCCTGTGGGACCATGCCCTGCCAGGGACAGCCCTGCCTGCCCTGGAGTCACCCTTTACTCCGAGGGAACAGCAGGCCCTTGCTGCACCCTGAGAGAGGAATCGGAGAGACCACACTAACCCCTACTACCTTAAAAACCTTCAGACCCTTGCCTTCTTCACCCATTTGCCCACACAAGAAATGGGGTTGGAAGGACTTTGCTCCAAGGTTAATATTCAAGGATACTTAGCTGTCCTTTTCTTCCACATGTCTCTTCTTCTGAAGTCTTAGGGATTTTTTTAACTTCTTTTCCTTCTCCTTTCCTTTCTTTCTTCGCAGCCCTGTATCTCCTTGTCAGACCTCTCTGTGTCATTCTTCCTTGTCAAAAAGATCATACTAGTAATTTATTTGATAAGAAAAAGAAACCCGTATTTGAATATTTAAACATCAATAGGAAAGGTAGTAGATTATATATCCACCTGCATCTGTATATGTATATCCAAGAAATATATATGAACCCTAAATAGTTTTGCTTGCTACATTCATTTTGAAGAGGAAAAATGCATATGATTCCACACAATTGGTTGTACCAATATTTAATTATTATTACTTTAAGATATGAAATATACTTTGAGATTTATGATATGGAGTTGTAGAACATTCTAGGTCTGCTCTATGCACTTAGCAAGTGTGGAACATAGCAGATTTGTTTAAGGATTGTATTATTTCCAACACCGCAAGTAAAATGAAAGCTGCACCCTGAAGATGCTGAAGGTATGGATGTGTATGTGAGTAAAAACACTTCCTTGGGAGGAAGCACAGTTCAGTTTCACTGTAGTTCCAGTTTATGAAATAACTGAAAACAAACAAGATTTGAAATTACGTGAAGTGTCAGTTCTAATCAAGGTGCAGGGATACTTCTGAGTTCAGAACAAATAAAAGATTGTATGACTCAGGGACTGTCAGTTAAATAAGGGACTGTCAGTTAAAGAAGATATGCTTAAAGGCTTGAATATATATTAATCTAACATTAAGATGTTTACATAGCAAACTTCTCACTGAGAAGCTTGACTATGGCTCCTAAAGAAGCAACACGATACTGTATTAGCTGGTGTGATAATGTTACCTAGTCTTTCGTGGAGATGGCAGCCCTAAACCCAAGCCATTATGATTCATGAGGAATCCACCACCTCAACTGTGTTATCTTATGTACTCATGTATATTTTATTTTACGATCCAGCAGCGGTCAATAAAAAAATAGTAGTGGGTAAAGCCTGCAAAAATGGCCCCTGGCCCTTTCGCAATAGTGGCTGCATTAAGCTCCTGAGGGCTATTATGGATTTGGGAATATGTAGTTGACTGGCTATCCGCCCTCAACACGACATTGCCTATCCTACTGCGTATTCTGATGCTTGTGTATCGAAAGAACATGTCATGAAACTAATCTATTAAGTTTAGGGACATGAAAACTGTTTCCTGGGTACATATTGTATGCAATTCATGGAGCTCTTAAATTTTACTGATGTAGAGGGATCAAAAAAACAAATAGGTGGCAATTCAGCCCTCACTCTGTAAATACTGGCATATGCAGATGCACTGGTGAGAAGTAATTTTCTCCCCACTAGTAGCGATTGGTAATTGCTTGTGAAAGAAGTATGATGTATTGCTACTTCACTTAAATAGTAAATTTGGGAATAAAATTAAGTAATTCCTGGCTTGATATGTTAGGTAAACATCTGTATTGTTCTTCATGTAATGACAGCCATAGTGCTTTTCAAATATTATTTTAAGCAAAGAATCACGTTACAGATTAAAATTTCATTAAGAGAAAAAACTGCCATAAAGATGTCTCAAATTAAAAGGTAGAAATGTCTACAGTACAAACCCAAAAGCAGGAACAACTGCATATTTTACCTTTTATTCTCTAAGGACTAAAATATTTTATTTGGTAATAAGCATATGTATAAAATATGCATAAAAATATGTTTGCAATCTCTTTTCATTTACATATTTAAGGATTGGTAGTGGGAAATTTTTTATATATTTTATATACATACATATATATATATATATATACACACACACCCCCAAACCATTATTGATAGAAATTCAGATGATATTCAGTATTGAATCAGATACAGATAAACTGAAAGAGAACTCAGTACCACTTGTGCCCTTGCATTTTAAGATTACTTCATGATGAGAAAGGTAAAGTGTTAATGAGGCTGTCCTCTATCTGGACTGACACTTAAAATAAGCCTGGCTGTTAAGAGACCATTTGGTAGGCTTTCCTCACCTGATCTGCTAGAAAACGCTGATGATGGCTAGCAATTTTCTTAGAAAAGGCAGCAGAGGGCGTAACTTAAACTGCTGAAACCTTTCTTTCTTTTGAGGGATTTCCACAGAAAAAATCTTGCATGAGGACAGAAGTCAGCGTATGTTGGAATTAGTCTGTACTGATAACCACAAGATTTGTTTTGTTTTACTTGTTGCAATGTCCTTAACATTATGAGTGCTTTTCATGACTTTAAGGAATAGTAGATTGAGAAAGAAAGAATTATAAAGTGACTGCTCTTGAATAGTAAGCTGTTATATTTATCCCACTAGTAGTTTACATGGGTTCAGTTAGCAGCTGAACAAATTTGGGGAAAAAAGCACATTGAGAACTCCTAAATGCAGAAATGCCAGGATGCCCACTGACTGTAGAAATACTGCAGAGTGGTATCAGTACATCTTTTTGTCCCAGTCCTGTATTCCTCCTTAGGTAGCTGTAATTGATCAGTGTCAGAAATAGGCTATTGTTATACATAATGCATTATACATAATGCATAACCCAGTCTTTATGTTCTGTGGTACAGTGGTGTAGAAGCGTATCAGCTAGAATAGACTTTCGGCTTTGGGTGATAGGAGGGAACTGAAGTGAGTCTTGAAAAAGCACAGCACAATTTTCTTATTGTGATAGTTCATGACTTAAAAGGAGCAAAGAATGGTAGTTCCAACACCACCCATAAACCTTGTAGTATTAGAACTGCAATAGAGTTTTTAACTAAATCACGACTGGAGTCAAGACAGATTGCAGGATTTTTGTCCTTCTTATTGTAGCATTCAAGTAAAGCTAAAAAAATATCAGTGTTAATAACAGTACATATACTGTGTCACTTTAATTTAAATTATATAGGGCATTCCTCTTAAGATTTTTGTGGTTTATCTAACAAAACTGACATCCCTAGCAGCTACATAGCAACTTGCGTGATGTCAGCTCATTAGGCCAAGACATATGCACCTCTGAGCTTTGTGCAAATAGCTTTAATAGCAAGGCACTGGTTTGCAATCCTGTCCTCTTGTTATCCCACAAGCGTGAGGTCGTTTACCCGGTGTGCCAGGTGCCAATATACACACAGGGCAGAGGTATTTTATTTCATGTCTGCGCAGAGATGGGTGTGAGGTGGTAGCGCCACAAAGCTAGCACAAAGTTTGGTCATACAGGTACAGTATTTATACAGTCCAGTTATGCATATGCATATGCATAAGTGATTACACAAAGCAGTTTTCTATTGGTCTACATTTCTCTTATTTCAACTTAAAGCTACAATGCTACTTTAATATTCTGCACATGCTCAAAGGTGAGGGGTCTCTGCTTGGGCCGGGGTCTCCAGCTCGAGGGGTGTGACTTTTAGTATTATAATGAGGATAGTTTGCGTGAGGGTGCTTCTTACCACACTTCTACTAGTTGTTTCAGATGGTTCCCAAAACGTCTTAATTAGCTTACATATTTCTCCAGGATGTGCTCTACTCCCAAGGACAGTAATTCTTGTTTAGACGTTCTGCTTTCCAGCCTGAATCCCCCTTACCAACTTTACATAAGCCCTGGCCTTCCACCGGCCCCTGTTAGACTACACAGTTAGACTACACTCTCTTCCAGGAGACCTCCTTCCTTCTGCTGATGTACATGCAGAAAACAGCTAGTTTTGTTGGCTATGTACTTTGAAGTGATAGATTTATGTGAAGCTACAAGATTAGCTAGGTTTTGTTGATTTGACATCAAAGCGTTATTCACATTTGACATCAAAGCTTCATTTTCTATCACCTCATTTGTTCGAGATTCCTATTTTGCTGTTAAGGCCATAATACAGGTTTTGGGAGGCAGCTAGAGAGTTGGTTAACTGATCAAGCACATAAACTGGGCTCATATCCCTGCCACAGTGATTGCATATGGCCCATGCTAAGACAAAGGCTGTGCTGAGTTTCTGAAGGAGAAAGCTTGAGCCATAGAGTGGCTTAACAAATCCATTCCAGATGTGGTGCTTTCCAGAGGAAGTGGGCATGCCTTGACACTACTGCCTTGTTCACTGGCACATCTCTCCAGTCTTCCTCCTCCCAAGCACAGTTTTCAAATTGAACTAAAACTGGATTTAGTTCTGGAAGAGCCAGGACTGTGTATAGAAAATACATGTTTGGGGATGGCTGGGTTGCCTCTGTCTTCCCTCCAGACCTCACTTCCTATAGCACTACAGGCAACAGTAAAACTCTGGCCCCATGTTGAAGAAACAATTCTATCAAAGTTACCATTTCAGGTGAGCTGACTGTAATGGCTTATTTTGTGTGAAATAGCATCCTGACATTACCTGCCAGAGAAGAGGAATAGATTTTTAAGGAACACTTGTTATTTGGACAAATTCTGCAGGAATATTTGGACAAAATCTGCAAATTGTTTTGAAAAGCTTTGGAAGTGCTTTAAAAAGAAGTTGATTTAGGTACAAATTCATAACGGGAATTAATTTGTTACTATATGGTTTTAATGTATTTTTCTAATATCTCTATTCACTCTTGTTACATTATCTCAAGATAAAAGTCATAGCAAAGTTTTAATTTCCTTCATGTTACTATCATATTTATAAAGAAGCAAATTATAGAGAAGAAAAGCACAATATAATTATCTCTGAAGAGCAATCTGTTAAAGTCAGTATTGGATTTATATCACAAGCCCTTGCAACAAACACCTTTGGTGTTTGAAGTGAGCTTCATCTCGGCTCAGTGTGTGATTTGGGGCTCTCTCATTCTGAAACCAGGGACTTAAGTCATTACTCCAAATACACACTGGTGTAATTTACGAGAGCCTATTCCAGCATAATGGAGTAGTTTAGATAACTCAGATTATATCAGAGGAGTAATTCCATGTTTACTACAGAAATAGAGGGCTTGCATGAGTCAGTGATCTTTGGTGCAAAGTAAATTTATTTTTAGGTTCAGAAGTAGTGATTAGCTATTAAATTCAGAAGAGAGGCAGTAAATCTGTGATACAGTTAAGATGAACTCAACGTATATATTGGGAATATATTTTTATCTTTCATTGTTACGCTACGTAAATGTTGATGCAAATACATGTCCTCAATGTTCCTACACTTCGTTCTGTTAATATAAACAGATACCATTCTGTATCTCTGTTTATATTAACAGCGATACAATAGCTATGCCGTATTATCCTGAGATGCAGAGCCGAAACAGAGGAAAAAGTGGGTTCCAGTTAACCTCTCCGCTCCCCAAGACTACCATCACCAGAAGTTAAAGCAGTAAGAAAGTCGCCCCCCCGCGCCCCGCTAACAGCCACAGAAAGTGGCATGTGTTATCCCTCCAAAAGCTAGCAACTTGACAGCAAGTCCGCGCTCCGCTGCAGAAAGGCAGAAAGCCTTGCTTTCTTCCATCCCAGCAAGGCTTCTGCGGAGGAAGATCCCGTTGCCCGGGAAGATCGCCACCAGGCTCTGCCCAGCCGCGCCGGGGGCACCGCCGCGCCCCGACCTCTCCCGCCCGGCGCCCGGGGCGCCCGGCCGCAGGGATGCTCGGCGCCCGGGCCCGGCACAGCGGGGTCAGGGCCCAGCGGGGCGGCGGGGGGCGGGCGGGCAGGTGGCGGCGAGGCGGGGCGAGCGCGGCGCCGCCCCCGGGCCCCATTGGCGGCGGCGGTGGGGGGCCGCGCCGCCCCCCCCGCACACAAAGTGTGGCTGCCCGGCGGCGGCGGGAGCGGCGGGGCCATGCAGAGCTGCGGGCGCTGGTGGGGGCGGCTGGCGGCCCGCGGGGCGCCGCGGCACCTGCGGCCGGTGGCGGCGGCCGGGAGTCAGCGGCGCTGGGGCGGCGGCGAGGCGGCGCGGTGCATCGAGCAGCTGCTGCCGCGGCACGATGACTTCTCCCGCCGGCACATCGGGCCGCGGGAGCGGGAGAAGCGGGAGATGCTGCGAACCGTCGGGGTGCAGGTGGGTGCCCGCGCCGTGCGGGGCGGCGGGGGCGGCGCGGCTGGCCCCCTCCCGCTGCGGGCCGTGCCGGCCCGGGGGTAGCTTACAACGGCGTGCCGCCGCCTCTTTGCAGAGCGTCGAGGAGCTGATGGACAAAACCATCCCGGCCAGCATCCGTCTCGGGAGGCCGCTGAGGATGGATGACCACGTCTGTAAGTGACCGCGCGGCCCGGGGTGCTCCCGGACCGCCCCCCGCTGCCCTCCCCGGCGCAGCCCTCCCTGCCCTTCCCGCGGCTCCTTCCGGCCGCCGACGCCCGCGGGGGAGGACTTGGGGTGCTGCCCCCACCCCCCCACCCCCCCCGCGGGTGTCCCCGCTGAAACGTGTAACGAGCAGGTCTTCCCCGCTGAAGTGAAGTGCAGGATAAGACTCAAATAAGCGCAGCGGTACCATCGCCGACACCTTAATCTTCACAGATAACTCGGTAGGGTAGTTCGGCTGCTGCATTTCTTGCTCTCGTGTTGGAAGTGGGTAGGAAACCGTGTGCGGCAGACCGCCGTTGCCTGAAAACCCGGTTTTGCGCTACAGTGCCTTCCCGTTGTCCCAAGAGTCTGATACGGAGGGAAAAGTGTGGCTAGAAATCGTCCCCTTAGCGTGGGCTGCAGCTTCAAATGGCCCGCGGTCTTTTGTTGGCTCTTGTGTTTCTGCAGGATTTCTTTGTTGTTCCCGCCCCCGATAATAACCTGCGTATTCTAATAACATGCAAAACCTGTGCCTCCGTGTAATGTATACACAGTAGACTAATGGCTAGCATTTTGAATCTATCTGATCGAGGGAGACGGGTAAACTGCAGGAATACAAAACATCTGAGCCAGCAGTTGTGGCACTACAGTAATTCAGCAAATTGCTGTACAAACATTGATGTGATTTGATGACTTTTTAGGTACTAACGCTTTTAAAAGTTAGTAATCAGAGCACAAAATTTCTGTCTGCGTCACTGCAATCTTGATGGGTATCTCTGAACATCATCTGGAAATCCTGTGAGTGAAAGAAACACTTAAAAATGCACTTAGCTAAACAATTCCACTGAAACTAACAAAGCTCATTGGCCATTCAGATAGTGGAGTCGATTACATCAGTATTAACTTTGTATTTGTGTCAAGATCCTTTGCCTGATTTGTAGAAAACTTGGTCCCTCTCGCTGGCTTTTTTTCATAGCTTATCCATGCACTGTAGTTTGAGTGTAAACTTCAGGCCTGCAGCTCTGGTGAGGTTCCCGGCCAGTTCAATCTGGTTACTCCGAGATGACATCACACGCGAGAGGCAGCGCCACAATAAACAGCCAGGAACACTAGAGCCTGAAAAGACAGATTCTAGCCAGGAGGGATACAGCATTGACTGAAAGTTTCTACTTCTAAAATGTTCTATTAATACAGTGGTATTTTATTTTTTGGTAACTTCCCATCCTATTAAAATGGGGGGGGGTGGGGAGGTAGAGAAGTGGAATTTAGTCACCTTCTTCTGTCTGAATAACTTCTGAAAGTGTTGCTTGGCATATTTTCCTACGATTAATGTATTTTAATCAAGGTACTCCCTGACTGATGAGTGATTTTCACTTACCCTCAGAGAAAGGAACTTTTTAGATTATTATATTTTTAGGTCTGTAAGAGGGGTTAAATGTAGATTGTCACTAATAACTACCTCTTAAAAACCTTTCTCCTGTTTTTTGTTTTTTTTATTTAGTACATGATACTCTTATGAAGTTTTACATTACTAAAACACACTTAAAAGCGACACAGTACCGTTGAGCATTAAAATAATTGTACATTATTGAAAACGAAACCAGTGATGTCAACCTAAGTCAAAATCCTGATGCAGTTTTATGTGTTCTCATGCTGACTTGCGTAGCAGTTTTGAAGTGGATGTGTCCTACATTGCTGTGCAGTAGTTGATGTTCTGTTGTATGCAAGTTCTCACTGTGCAACAGTGAGACAGACCTCATTAGCTAACAGTGTATTTAGTTCACCGGCTTTTTGCTCCACTTGCTATGCTGCTCTTGTTCCCTTAGAGTAAACTTTGAAAAAATGTGAGTGTGATGCAGTCTCACATTCCATGGCATGCAACAGTGAGTTTTCAAAAGAGATGCTTGCACGAGGTACAGAAAACTTTTTTTCTGCACACTGCTGCTTTTTCTGCTGCAGCCAGTGTGACGAACTAACTGTCTTTTGTAATTTAATGTGTAGTTTTTATCACTAGTTTTCCACTGCATTGGTACCAGAAAACTCCGCAGCTTGTAAAAGAGAAATTAAAAGCCTCATCTTAAAGTTGTGCAACTTCACATTAAACATCTGGCACGTAGGACACTGTAGTCTGAGTAAAACTTCCTTCCTCTTTAATGTGCCATTAGTGAGAACACTGTCTTTCCAATCACCAGTGTGGGATTTCTTATGTGAGTATGGTATATTATTTCTCTGTCATATCCCTTGTATTAAAGGGAAATAGCAAAATTGGGAAAGTGTCATAAGAACTGTATTTAATTTTAACCATATCCTCTTTATTTGTATGAAGACAATTTTTCTCCCACCATCCTGCAAATTCATACTTGCAATGAGAGAACAGGGCAAGGCAATTCAAAACGTGTTGTTCAACTTCAGCATTTATAAAATTTCTAATACGGCAATTGCTAGTGGTTTAGATATACACTTCCACCTTTCTGTATAATGTCAATTAAAAAACATAATCATAGTGACTCCACAGGTTAGAGTGCAGCTGAACAAATCAGCTGTGCTCGAGCTACTCTTTTGTATTAGGAAACGCAGTTGAGCTTGCACTGAAGTCTCATTGGAGTCAATGCTTACAGCTAGTACTAGATATGCAGTCCAAGAAAACCATGCACACACCGTAAATAGAACGTCTGGGTGAGTATCACAGGTCTCTGCAATTATATTTGTGGGTTTTGTAAACTTTTATAGCTTTGGGCCTCGTCTCAGGTGTGTACATTTGATGTATATGCATATCTTCAAATTTGATTAGTTATGGCAGTAGGAAAGATTGTTTTGCATTACAGACCCTTCCCTTGGTAATGTAACAAGTTGTCTAAAAGACAGAAAATCAACTGGTTGTGTGTAGACAATAGCAGTAAAAAAAAAAAATCCTCCTGTGGATGCAGCTTATATTAAAGAGCTGTTTTAAGTGGTATCGCATATTCCACTGCTCATAAATAAAAGCTCTGATTACAGTAGAAGCACAATCTTTTTGTACTTGTGTTGTCTTTCCTAGACGTTTTACTACAGCCCTACTCTTCAATGGAAGAATCAAGCTTCATTACTTCCCTGAAGGACATAATATATTGAGAGAGAAAGCCTCTAGCCTAAACTGGACATTTGTTTTACTTATGTTATGAATGAAAAAGCCGTTCTGGTAAATGCCAAGCTTTGCTGGTACAAGTGCATCTACGCTAGAAATGCTTTTTCAATATTTATTAGTGTTCCTATATTGGTAGATCTCTTGTACAGACGTGGTCAGTGATGGAGGAGAGAAGGAACGTAGCTTGTGCTAAGAGGCTTCTGAAGTGAGTTGCTTCCTTTGGTATGTAATATGACAGAAGTACCTGTGTCCCTTTGCTGACCAAAAAAAAAAGCCATTTTAAAAGTGCCTGCTGCCATGAGTCCACTGACAGTGTGACAGTGTTGTAAAACCACCTGAATATGCCAGTAGGGGTGAAAACAGCAAAATGTCTGATTTTCCGTAACAGTACGTTGTGGTCCTGTACCTCAACCAGTTCTGGAAGGGGGGGGGCTTTTTTACAGTCAGCTTTTTCTGCAGATACAGTTAAGGCAAAATGTTATTTTGGCATGTAACTTCTGTTCAGTCAATATTTACAACAAGGCTAGACATCTGTTTGATACTTAATTGTGATCAGCTGGTATTACAGAGCTTTTTTTCCCACTGTCACAGTAAGTAAACTTTCACAATCATCAGCTTTTCTTTAGGTACTGAAGGTGCTTTAGCACGTATGTAGTGATTGACCCATTTGAAGTGAAAGAACAGATCATCTTTTATATAAGAGTAATCCTTTTTCTTTTATCCCTGCAAACCTACTGTCTGTATCAGTCATAGTTATCCCTGCAATGCTGCTATTGTATGTTCATCTTTATTTAATGGGTAGGCTTTGGACATATGTTATATATTTCTGCCTTTTTGTTCAGGATTTGAATTAAAAAAATGCATCTACAAACTCTGCCATGATTATTTTTTTCCCCGAAGTATTCCCAGTTACATTGTCAAATTTTAGCATTTCTAAACATTACTTTATAAAATCTGCGTAAGAAACTAATTGGGTCTCCAGTCTAAACGTTTTTAGAAGCGATATTGCTCAGAAGCAGTTGTGTTGTAAGAAAGGCTATTTGTATCTTCAAATTTAACTGCTCTTCATGCAGTTAAATCTACTTTAACTACAATTTTGTATTTAAAATGCCGCTTAAAAATTAATTCTGGATGAGTTTATAATCGGCTCCTAATATCGGTCAGATTTTTAGCGCTGATTTAGTAATTTCAGATTCCCTGCTGCTGGAGTCCACAGTGTATGCTTTGGACGCCTATAGCCTGGGTAATTGTCATCCTCCAGAGTGTTGCCACCAGTGGTGCGGGAATCCGCGTTACCACCGGTGGCACTTTGCTCCTCAGGGCACTTTTGGGCTGCTGCTCCTCCCTCTGAAGGCAGCAGGCCTTGGGGGTAGGACTAGGACGGAGAAAAGGAGGCATGTTGCTGGCTCTCAGCCCCTCTGCGCTTTCCGCTGGTCCCAGCATCCTCAGGTTGCCTCTGCTGCCCAGGCAGGCTGGGGGAGTGCAGGTGGCCAGAGTGAAAGGAGGAGGAGGAGGAGGAGGAGGCAGGCAACAGATGGTGTTGGCTTTCTCCCCATCTCTTGGGAAGCGGCTGGTCAGACTCAGCACCTGGAACAGGCACCTTTTTTTTTTGCTGTCCTGCAGCATTATTATGTGTCTCACAGTGCTTTGGAACTGTTTTGCTTCAATATAATCTGATGATTTTTTTTTTAACAGAGATCGAATTAATTGCTAAAGCAAGAGAAGTAAATTAATCCCCTTTTTCTTATATCAACTGTTCTGAAGATCTTGCTTCCTTGATCTCAGAAGCTAGATTTTTTTTTTTAAGACTTGACATAATGTGAACAAAATTATATCAGACAAATAAATAGTCTCTTCCCTTTTGTGTTGTAAGTTTTAAGTTGTATAACTCAAACTGCTCCTTCTGTCTTGATTTCTCTCTCTGTCTCTCAGGTTCCATATTATTTTGCAGGTGTCTCACAAGTCCAACGCAAATCTACTGTGCTAACCACAAAAACACTAGCAGAAATAACAGTATTATCATTTTATAATCTGATAATTCACTCCCTCTGACTATTTTTTTATATATTTTGCCTTTGCTACCTGTTGGTGTAGCAGTCATGAAGTGTCCTCACGGAACTGCTACTGGGAGCCTCAGTGAATTTTCTCCACAGTTCTAAGATGGCAGTACTGCAAGATCAATGAACTTTATTCTGGGTACTGTCTTGGATCATGTTATCTAATGAGTTGATGAGGGGAATAAAGATCAACTGCAGTGACTTAACTGGCAATTTTATTTTTTGCTGAACAAGGTTCTTAAAGAATTTATAGTGTACACCCAATAAAATGAATTCAAGATAAAGGCATTTCAACCATGTTGTCTTGGAAAACTGGAAACAAACAGCTGAGTGTGATGGCCAGTTTCCAACTATTTCTTAATCGTAGTCCATTTTGGGCAAACAAATGCTATCTGGCACATAGTACAGTATTTGTGGTATGTGTTTACTGCAGAAATCGCACTCTTAATGCATTTTTGTGTGTGACATTGGGCTAGTGAGCAAGTTAAATGATAGCCCTCTGCCTTCAGCTGCATTTGGAATTAAACAAGCCAATTCATTACCATTTTCAAAAAATCATTGATGTTTGAGTTCTGCAAGAACGCAACCCTCCCTTTCAAACTGCACCCAAACTGTGTTTCATCAGACTTTTGGTTTGCAAGTGGTAGAGGAAGATCTCTATGGTGTTGAAACTCTCACTTCAAATAAGCAAACAAGTGCATCTGTTTGGAATAAACTGTGTGGGAGGAGTACTGGGGAGTGGAGCTGCTCACTATGCTTTAGAAACTTTGCCCTGGACATTGCTGAGTTCAAGTATAATAAACACATGACTCTTGAGTCTCCAGAAAAAATTGTAGTTTACTGAAAACAAGAAATTAATCTTTACACATTCGATCTAATAGTAATACTGAGTAAAAGGCAGAGAAGAAATGAACTTTGAAGTGAGAACGGAAGAGCAGTAAAAAAATAACTTTGTGGAAGGTATAATGTGACTGGAAGAAATTAATTGAAAACCAGGAGATTTTTTTAAAATATTATGCAATAGTAGCACTTTGAGTAAAAGGAAGCGGAGAGATGAGGTTTTGAAATCAGAGCTTAAGTTACAGTGTCCTTGTTTATAGCTGCAGAAGAAATTAATTCAAAACCTAGAGAATAATTTGCCACCAGAGTTCAGAGCATTAACTGTTTTGACTTGATCTCTTGCTGAAGTAATTTACGGAGACAAAATAGGTTTTGAGACATCCAGGGCCAAAGCTATTCTGCTTTGGTGATTTGTAGCCTTACATTACAAAGTCTGCTTTTCAAGTTGCAGTGCAGAATGAACAGAACTTGGTGCAACTGCCCTAAGCAGTACAGCAGTTTCTGAGGTCACATTGGGGGGGGGGGGGGGAGATCTACTTTCCTCACCTAGGAGGGTTGGTGTCCAATTCCACCCACGTCTGTTAGGTTGGGCAGGCCTATCTCTCCACTCAATCTTAGCCTACTGACCATCTTTTTGCATCCTCAGGTACTAAAATATTTTGTAAATCTTTCCCTTTGGCAGACATTGGGTAGCATTATTCATTGACTGCTAGGAACAGGTTGACTGAATGTGATTTTTGCACAGCCTTCAGGACACTGAGAAGTGTGTGGAAGCAAGACCAAAGACTAAACTATAGTTGGGGGAGGGAGGGAGGGACTGAAAAGGCTTTCTGTCTGAACATTTCAAAAGCATTCTGTTGTAGTTTCTCCAAAATAGATGGGCAGACCATTTAAAAGTTAATCTTAAATGGAATTTCTTAAGCTAGAAATACTGTATTCACACTTTTTTTTTAATAAACTGGTGAAGCATACTAAAATTGAATTAAAAGAACTGTTCCATTTTATCAGCTATTTAGGGAATATGCCAGAAATTAAAGTTCTTTAATACCAAGAAATTACTCCTGGGTGCTTGGTGTGAGCCCAGTTTGTGCAAATATGCCTCTGTTAGAAACACTAAATCGTAGTTGTGGATGTCTATGGCTTCACCCAGTGCTGATTCTGCAAGGTTTAGCTAATAAAAGGTGCCTTCTGAGATATATTTTAATGCATGTGCAGGAGACCCAGAATGTACATTGCATTAGCACAAACAGGGCTCCATAAGCCGGTTGCCTACAGCTGTTTCTGTCACTATTGTTTCCACAGTGGTTGAAACCCTGTTGTTCGGTTGTTGCATTTTCCAGAATTTTGGCAGAATTTAAACTTTCGCAGAATATTTTACCAGCTTATTATTTTAACTTTACTGTTCTTGGTTTGCACTTTATTCTGCTACTGTTTATACTTGCATCACCAATGTTGCATATTTTTTTTACACAGGGGTACAAGGCATTTCAGTTAAAAACTGTTAGCATTATATATAACTGTAGTTTTCTGACATAATTTCTTTTCAATTAGGTGAAAATGAAATCCTTGAAACTCTATACAATATTGCAAGCAAGAACAAGATATGGAGGTCTTATATAGGTATGGGTTATTACAACTGCTCAGTGCCTCAGCCCATTGCACGGAATTTGTTGGAGAATGCAGGATGGTAATGTACCACATTTTCTTTTTAAATGCATATGTATAAATACACATTTGAAGTTCGTCTTATGAATGAGTATAGACCAATATACCCCAAACCTATTTTTTTTGACTAAGGCTTTCATATATTTGATACTAATGTGTAAGTGTAGGAACTGTGTTGTTCATGCTGAAGCTAGAGAGGAAAAAGAATACTTTTGATTTTAGAAGATGCTTTTTCTGTAAAATATTTCATTGATTTTTGTGATTTCTTTTCACAACTCCTATTTATTACGAACTAAAACAAGAATATTTTGAATATTTGTTTGCTTTAAGGAAGTATACAAACTTAACTCCTAAACTGAAGTAATTCTTTCCTAACTTCTGTCTAAATTTAAACCAGCTCCCTCCTCCACTGGTGTATGCAATTTTGGGTGGAGGTAGTTAAATACTGTGCAATACTCTGATTATGGTTTTCTTATGAGGAAGTAAGAAACCTTGAAAATTTTAAAGGCTTTTCTCTTGGTATTTTTTTCTTGATTTTTTTTGTAACCAGAGGCCTTCAAGAGTTTGAATGTGTATCCATAAAGTATGTTCTTGTGTGAATAAATAATTCACTGGTGCCTGAAAATAGGTAGACAGCAATACTTGATAATTCATTTATGAAGAGGCTGAGAATATTGTACTTTGTTCTCATCTCCTAGCTGACGTTTCAGTTTTTTGGGACAAGCAGAAGAATAGCCTGTCTGACAGACTTGACTTTGAATGTTATGGGTTTGGTTGTTTTTTTTTTTACTTAAATGTAAAAAGCAAAATACTTTAATGCACTGATTTATATCTTATGAACAGCATTAATCTAAATAATAATGGGGTTTTGTCTCTTGGTGGACTTTTCCTGACAAAGGCATTAAGGCTTGATTATAAATACTTATTTAGCATTGACATTTCTCTAAAGAACTGTAACTCAGAAATGATACCACAGAAAAACTGAATTTAATGTGTAGTTTCACTTTCCAACAGACTGATGCCACTGATACCCTGCATTGTCTCCTTTCATTTAGAAGTTCCCTTATCTCTAGTCAGTAACATCCTTTTTTTTGTACTGTATTACAATAATAACAGTCATCTTTATTACTGAGTAATTTTTATTTTAATCAAAGCAGTATTTAAAAGTGTTATATATATAAAAAACCCCCCAACCAACCAACCAAAGAGTCCCCAGTGCCTGGGAAGTCGGCAATGAAGAATTTCTTGTACTGGTAGCTTTAGAAAAGCATAGGCATCCTTTTCTTTTAAGTCTGAATCCCATTTTAACTACTTCTGTATTTATGAAAGAAGCTATTTCAAAATCCTTGAGGTAGATTTTCTCAGATAACTTTTTATCCAGAGAACACTTCGATTGAAAGTTAGAGAACAAGCAGAGAAATTTCTGTTGTGGATCTGAAATGCTGCAGCTAAAATTCCAGTCTCCTACGTGAGGGATTTGACTTAGTCACAGAAGGTAGAGGATAAGTATCCCTTATTTTTGATTCTTGATTTCCTTTTGGTGTTGGTTACTGGCTGCTAACACTTCCTTGTTCCTAGCAATCTGCAACTAACAATTCCATGCTAACATGGGGTGGAAGTCTTAGAAATATTTTCCATACACTACTTAGTTGATATTAGCAAAAATATTAGCCTGTTTTTTCCAGACAAATAAGTAGCAGACCAATGTGTAACTTACTTTATCCTTAGAACATCTCAACTCCAAAATGCAGGCAGAAGGATTTATTTTGGGGCATACCACCAACTATGTGACTTTCAGCACAGACCCCTCAAATGTATGAATACTTGTCGTCTGTCTGCTGGTATGGGTGCATAGTCCTTATTCTGCTGTACCCTATATTAACATATTCATTGAATTTTTCACACCCAATGTGCTGAGCTCTTTCCCTAGTAGCATACCAAATTAATTCTGTGCCCTGCCATGAACATAAATTAATAACTGAAGATGTGAAGAATATTTGGTTTCAGAAATCAGCTTACATATAGACTTCTTATTAACATATATGTCAAAACAGTATAGTATTTATTTTTGGGGCTTCAATGGATAAAAATACCTGTCAGGCCTTGAAAATCAAGGAGGCCTTTAAAGTCACACCAATACCATACAATGGAGCATGATGCAGAGGTCTCCAAAATACAGCTCACTTGATTGCTTTGCCCCCAGACATTAAATATGTAAGAATAAAGTACCTGTACCAAAGACACCCGCAATCTTTAAATCGGTAGTGTAACTTATTAAACTTATTAGCTAGTAGCACTCGATACATATGCATTGCATTCTGAAAATTACTGCATACCATGCAAAAATCTGATATAAACGATACACAGCTGGTTTCTACTTGTAGACTGGATACAGAAAGCTGCACAAGCAACTACAAAGTATGCCAAATTGGCAGTAAATTCAGTGTTTATGCTTCGAGTGGAAACTGGCACGTCTCCGTGCCCTATCATAAGACTATCCAGCTTTCTCAAACCCATGGGTAAGATACTGTTTTAGGAACACCCTTATAACTGCTCTTCAAAGGTGCATAAAGTGCCAAGTGATGCATCTGGAACTCTATATACAGTACGGCATTTGGGAATTTTGCAGGCTGGATGGAACTGCTTGCAGTTGGATGGCTCCTTGTTGTACAGCTTCACTCTAGTATCTTTCTACACTGCAATATTTATATATGTGCATATTTAAATTAAATGCAGCTGTTTTGTTTTGTTTTGTTTTGTTTCAGTTTTGGCCTTGGCAGTGATGTCCAGTCCATGAAAGTCAGATAATTTAAAAATTTTATGTATTCATGACTGAACTTCAGTCTCAGTTTTCCAGTGTTGACAGATGTATGAATTATCTTTTTTCTGTGGCTCATGTATGTTGGTTTTAAATTCTGCTAGTGGTCTGTCCTTGCTTTAAGTTCATTTCCTCTTATTAATTGTCAGATCTCAAAAAGAATACTCTGTATAACTGGAAATCCAAATCAATTCTATCTCTGCCATTGCATGAGATTAGTCTTGCAGATGTCTGAAACGGCAAGAACATAATTTATAGCAAGATAAAAGTATTGTGTTGATTATGAACACATTAACTTTCCAGAGATTCAGTCAAAGTATAGGAAAAAATCACTAAGGAAGATATATGGTGAACTATTTTGCTAGAACTTACTGTATATTAAGACATAAATTGGCTTAGTCTTAGATCTTATTGACTGTACACCTACAAATACTAATGAAGAACTCGTTCATTGAATATTGCTTGATAATGGAGTTTTCGGAATCGTTGCGTGGGAGCAAGAGCTAACTTTAGTATAAAGAAGCCATAATTGTTAATCTTGCAGTTAATGTATAGTCTTTTGTTTTGTTGCTAAACCTAGAACAAATGCAGCTCCCAAGTACGAAAGCTTCTGCTCTTTCATAAGCCAGGTCTTTGGATGAGTGGCCTAGCTTTTGGCTGAAAGCATGCTTCCTAGATACTTCTTGCTTTGATGCCAGCTTCTCTTAAAACCTTCATTGGTATCTTAAAGTTCATACAAGTATTTTTGAGAGTAGGATGAGGCAAAGGGTGAAACATTAAACTAAAGCAAAGAGTTATAAAAGCTACAAAAACTGAAGCCACTTACTACTGAACTCCTGAAGGTCAGACACTGGCTCAAGAAAGATGGCACAAACTTCTCATGGAAGGTTTCTTTTGTGTCATGACTTGTCTGCCTTAATTAGCTTGGGAGCGTGTGTCTGCAGAAGTACTTTTGGTCAGAACAGATGCTGACTGGAGATCATATTTTCCTCCAGTTTGATTGAACAAGAGGCAGTTTGTAGTTTTGTTCCTTGCCGCGATGGTAATTCTTCCTTTTCATTTTAATGTCATTGGTACTGGACCGGCAGAAGGGCCACTTGACCAAACCTAAGCAGAAGAGAGGCCAGTTTTGAATGAGAGATGGTTTAGTGTGCTTTTTAGAGATTTGATTTATGTAAAAGTTTACTTTAGAAATTACTTTTAAAGAGTTTGCTTTTAAATGACTTTAAAAAGTCACTTAACATGTGGTATAGATTCAGGCAGTTTAGTGTTAGACTTGGCTAAGAATCATGAAAAACCTTCAACATTTGAGAAAATCATCATTATTTATCTAATTTGACATATAGCTATTGCCTTCTGTCACTGTACTGAATAGTATATGTGAGAAATTTGAGCAGATGTATCATTTAAATAGATACTAAATACATTAGTATCTATCATAGATTACACTTTGAGTTCACTTATTGAGTGTGTCCTTTCTAGCACTTCTATTCTTTTCTTCAGGACTTTTTTCCTACCTTCTCTCTTGCATTACTATTTTATTGCTCCTCTCATCTTGCTTTGTAACTGCAGGTTCTGCAGCTTGTTCTTTAAAAATCTTTGTTGCTCACATTCTATTGACTTTGCATGACTTGAGCTTCCAAATACTTCAGTCTCTCTTTAAAGATTATACCTTCACCCATAAGCATTTTTCAAAAGTCTAGGGCTTACTACTGCCCTTTCAGGAGACAAACTGTTGTTTTCTTCCGTTGCTAGAAAACAGAGGCCACGAGTGTTCCCACTCACCACTTGTTTCTGGCTGCTACTCTGAATTCAGACTGGTGTAAAGTCTGTCCTGAACTACCGTGGAATCCAGTGCCCAAATTTCCAGCAGGGAGAGGAGAGTCTGATCTCTGTTCTTGCCTTTCATCCCTGGACCCATGCTGCTGTGTTTTTCTGGACTGTTATAATGGAACCTTTCCCTTAGATGGTTGCCATTTCTGAGGAGTTGCTTATGTTCCCTCTACTGTTTGTTCTCCAAATGACAACAGAGGAAACTCAGAGCAGTCTCACTTCCCTTCACTAACGTATATGGAAACTGCCATTTCACAAGAAGTTGCATGTCTCTGAGCTTGAAATGCTGAGTGCCTTTCCTCCCATAAGAATGGAGAAGACTTGACAAGTAAAGGGCTTCAGAAACAGTCTTGAAAGATAACGGCAATACCTAGATATGATTGAACTAAGCATTCTCATTTGGATATTGTGACTTGACTGAGTTCTCCCACACACAGCACCTACTTCCCCTCTCCCTTCCCCAAGATGCACTCAAACCTCTGTTTTAAAAGTAATCTCTCTTTTCAAAATGGAGAAATAGAGTTCTTCTCCTGTAAAAAGCCAAGTCAATACCAGAAGGGAAAATATTCTCAGGCTTCCAGGACAGTAATAAATTACAGCCATCTAAAAATAACTGTTTTCTAACAAAATTTCATGTTAGTGAGTTATGCTTTACAATTTATTTTTCCTATGACATAGCTCAGTTACATCTTGGCATAATTCTGTTACACATTTATTTTCCTAGACCCAAACTCAGCATTCTTTCCTTACAGGGTTACCCAGTATACTCCTTACCAACCTGAGGTCTCCCAGGGCAGGCTGGAGAGCCTGCTAAATTACCAGACTATGGTGTGCGATATCACAGGAATGGATGTGGCTAACGCATCTTTGCTGGATGAGGGGACAGCTGCTGCAGAAGCCATGCAATTATGTCACAGGTACTATATTTAAATGTATGGTTAAGTCACAGCAGGAAGGGATTTTGGAGTTTGAAAGGCATCTCTCCTGCGTAGGCATGGATAGGTGAGTGGGTTGAAGTTGAGTGTGGCCTTTTCAAAGCCATTTAGTGATCTGTGAGCGGATCACTAAACAACTATAACCCATGTTATTAAGCCCCCAGAGAAGTTCCCAGTGTTGATGTGAATGTTTAACTTGGACACCTAAGGCCTTAAGAAACCTAAGGACCTAGAGACCAGGGGAAAGTCTAGAGCAAGAAAGACTTACCCTTGGTGGAGGAGGGTCAGGTTAGAGAATACTTAAGCAAACCAGGCATACACAAGTCTGTGGGCCCTGATGTGATGCACCCATGAGTGCTGAGGGAGCTGCTGATGTCATTGCGAGGCCACTCTTGATTATCTCTGGACAATCATGGCGACTGGGAGAGGTGCCTCAGCACTGGAGGAAAGCAAATGTCACTCCTATCTTCAGGAAGGGCAGGAATGAGGATGCAGGGAAGTACCAGCCGGTCAGCCTCACCTCAGTCCCTCGAAGATGATGGAACAACTGCTAGTCCTGGAAACCATTTTGAGGCATGTGAAGGACAAGAAGGTGATCAGAAGTCACCAGCATGGATTCACACAGGGGAGGTCATGCTTGACCAACCTGATAACTTTCTACAATTAAAATGGCTGGCTTGGTTTGATGAGGGGAGAGCAGTGGGTATGGTCGAGCAATGGGTATCATCTACCTTAACGGTCCCCTGTAAATCCTCACTGAGAAGCTGAAGAAGTATGGGCTGGATGAGGCAAAGGTGAGGTGGACTGAAAACTGGCTGAATGGCTGGGCCCAGAGGGTGGTGATCAGTGACATGAAGTCTAGTTGGAGGCCAGTTTTTAATGGTGTACCCCAGGGGCAACACTGAGTCCAATTAATGATCTGGATGATGAGGCAGAGTGTATCCTCAGCAAGCTTGCTCATGATGCAAAACTGGGAGGAGCAGCTGATACACTAGAAGGGTTGTGCTGACATCCAGAGGAACCTTGACAGGCTGGAGAAATGGGCTGACAGGAACCTCATGAAGCTCAACAAGGGGAAGTACAAAGTCCTGCACCTGGGGTGGAACAACCCCAGGCATATGGGGTACATGCTGGGGGCTGGCAGGCTGGAAAGCAGCTTTGCAGAAAAGGCCTTTGGGTGTCCTGGGGGACACCAAGTTGAATACAAGCCAGCGACATGCTCTGGTGGCAAAGAAGGCGAATGGTACCCTGGGCTGCATTAGGAGAAGTGTTGCCAACAGGACAATAGAGGTGATCCTTGCCCTCTCCTCGGCACTGTTGAGGCCACACCTGGAGTGCTGTGTCCAGTTCTGGGCTCCCCAGTACAAAAGAGACACGGACCTACTGGAGAGACTCTAGTTGCCCTGCCCATGGTACTAGCCCAGACACACACCTGCTCCAGCTGATACCACCATAGACACATGGGCCCCTGTGGCTGAGGTGCTGCTCCAGTTGCTGGCACTGAATTCCACTCACTCCAGTCACTCCAGTTGCTGCACCATGGACGTGTGGATCCTCCATGGTCTGACTGCAGTTGCTGGCACCCAGATAGCCATATACACCCACCCCCCCACCCACCCCCAGAATACGGCATCCCCTTACCCGTGAAAAGAATCAGAAAGGAGTTTAACAAGAAGAGAGAACAGACTGCACTAGTTGGGTGCAAGTGCATCAACCAGCAAGTACTTATGTATGACTGGCCCTGTTTACCCCCTTACCCCTCTATTTTCTTACACTTGTTCCTCCCAGAATCACGTAGCTGTATCCCTTTTCTCCTAAACATCTCATAACAAGCCCTTGCAATCCCAAAATGCTCTTCCCCTGCATCCCATAATGTCCCCTCAGGGGGGGCCCAGACAGTGTGTCTGTCTGGGTTAATTAATTAATTAGAGTTCCCACCTGCCTTGGGGCCTCTGTTCTCCTCTGTGCTCATGGAGATGGGTGGCTGATGGGCTGGTATCTCCTGTGATGGGCCTGGGAGCAGCAGGGACAGGGTGTTATTGGGGCTCCCCCACCTGCCATTGCCTCTCTGTGGGGGTGCAGAGGAGCTTCTATCACATAACCTAACAGTCTGTGGCATGAATTTCTTGTGTCCGTGAACACTGAAGATGTGAATTGTTTTTTTCCACTAGTGGGTAACAGGAGCTTTAAAAACCAGTGAAGTACGTCAGTCCTAAGTTGCTAAAAGTAAAACTGTTACTGGTATATCCAAATTTACTTTCAGGGATCTGTATTGTAGGGGCATTTGAAAGGGATCTGCAAATCAAATGAAATCTGAGATGATTGAAGGTGACTGTAGGACTGTGTATCAGGAAGGTGATTACACAGCAGAGACTGTGTTGTAACTATTCAGTTGTTCAAAGCATCGGTCTGACATAAAATCACATTTACCAGAGAAAACTAGGCTATTGTCTTAGTCTCTGTTTTACTGCTTTGATGGCTCATGTTTGGTTATCCAGGGCAACACTGAAAATCTTTATTAAAGACCACAGTTGTATTCCTTTAAAAGAGTATGTGTGTGTGGAGGCATTCCTGCAGCTTCTTAAATTGGCTCCTTGTTCTGTTTCATAATCTGTTCTAATTTTTGTCACATATGAATCTCATTTGAGTGTCTGAAATGAACTTTCTTATTTTAAATGGACCAGAACCTTCATTCAATCTTACGCTTAATTTGGTTATGATAACCAAAATTTACAACTGCCTTTTAAGTTAGGAAAACTCAGATTTAGAAAACAATTAATCTTATTTCCATGGAACACAATATATTCTTGATATGTAACCCATCTTTTTTTCCTTTTCTTTTTAACAGGCACAACAAAAGAAGGAAGTTCTACGTAGATGCCCGATGCCACCCTCAAACTATAGCAGTGGTCCAAACTAGAGCAAAGTAATGTTTTTCTCCATTTTCCACGATAACTTTTCACTTAAATTGAATCATTTTTCATCTGTGCCTCTTCACCATATACCCAACATTTTTGGAATATAGGATTATGATTTCTTTGCAAAATAGAAGCAGAAATATGTTAACATTTGGCATTGCTTCTACTTTTCCATTCAAATACAACTGCAAAGTAATTAAAGATGTTTAAAAAGAGACTAAACATCAGATAAAAAGAAGATATTTAATTTTCCCTTAAGTTGGTTGCACAAATATGTACATTTGGTTATTGAATTCAGTCTGGTCATTTTTTTTAACTAGGAAATGAATTACACTAGATAGCAAAACTTCTCTTTTAATGAAAGCTAAATCCATTTCAAGTTTAAGTTTAAAGTAGCCATCTTCTAAAAATATTACTTGGTTCTCAAAGTTAAACATGCTAAAGCAGCAAAATGTTGGTATCAGGTAGCTTATGCATCCTCTGCTCTGCTTTGATCCATATTTCTGATGATGATATCGAATGCAATTATTCGTCAGTACTATATACTGTGACATGAAACTTTCTCAATGTTTAGCGCTGCAAAGCAGGTTCAACTCCCTGTATGTTAAAGAAAAAAGTCATATATAAGTCCATGAAAACATCATATTAAGTATCATTCCAAGGCAGGAAGTGGTTTGAATATGTTGTCTTCTGCATGTTTTTGTTTTCCAGTTATACAGGTGTTATTACTGAGCTCAAATTACCCCATGAGATGGATTTCAGTGGAAAGGATGTCAGTGGAGTATTATTTCAGTATCCGGACACTGAAGGAAAGGTGGAAGACTTCTCTGAACTTGTTGAAAGAGCTCATCAGAACGGGGTAAAGTAAATTTTATTGGTCTCACAGATTTCCATCTGATGCATCGAACATGTTACATGCAATACCATCTAAAGTATTACTCTTCGGCTCCGTGCAATTGATGACCATTACAACCATTACATCCATTGCACCTCAGCTCTGTGCAAGTGATACGGAACTGTTTGAAGCTATATCTTGTTCAGACTTAGCTCCCATGCAAACACCGTTCCTTCAGAAAAGAGGCTGACTGCTCTGTGCACTTCTGTTCTCAGACTCTCACCTGCTGCGCTTCTGATCTTCTGGCTCTCTGTATTCTGAAGCCTCCTGGAGAGTTTGGGGTAGATGTTGTCCTGGGTAACTCCCAGAGGTTTGGCGTGCCGCTCTGCTACGGGGGACCCCACGCGGCGTTCTTTGCTGTCAAGGAAAATCTAGTGAGAATGATGCCGGGCCGAATGGTGGGCGTTACAAGGTAAGGGCTCCCTTGGCCATTAGTGTCTTCAGGGAAAATCGAAATAAAACACATTATGACCATCTTGTGCAGCCTTTATGAATAACAGCTGATCACAGTGTTGTACCAAACACGTTTTTTCTTGAAAACTGGGAGAATAAAAGTTGCCTTAAATTTTTAGGAAGCAAGCTTAAAGAATTGCATTTGTGTGGAATGAAGCTGTGAACTGTCTATAGTGCTTACTGCAATGTGGGATGAAGAGGTAACCGAAACAGCAGAGAGGATTAATTGTGATGGCATGAGGCTTTGCAAGCTAACTTATTCTGCTTGTTCTGTACCGTTACACCTTTTTCTCTGACATCCAGTCATTAAAAACATAAATGGGAAGAAACAGAAAATTCAGTGAAGCTCCCAAATAATCAAGAAGGAACTTAATCTAGTTCAAATTTTAGTCAAGCTTAAACAAAGCAGAGAAATAGTGTTCAAAAACTTACCTCTAATTCTTGTTATTGGTGACATATTTTGAAATTCGACAAGATGTCTAACTGGGAATAGTAGAAATACAAAGTAACTGTTACTGGAAAGACTGCATATCTTTGGCACAGAAGCTATTCAGAAGTACTTCAGTAACCAAAATACCTAATGACATTTAACAGTTATCAATGAGATTAGAAATATTTCATTTGTTTAGTAATATGCCTTCAAATATATTTTTAATCATCTTGCTTATTCTAAGGGCATCCTTAGGCTTTACTTATAGTTCTGAAGTCTGATCGCCAATTCAGATTTTGATCAGAAGTCTGGTACAATTTTTTACAAAAGAACAGTAATTGTATTTATCAAGTTCATGCTGCTGCTACTCTGTGACTACACCTAGTTTAATATTTTAATATCTACTTTCATCTTTCTGCATCTCAAGAAAGTAGTAAAAGAAAATGTTAAAATGGAAAAAGCTACGGTACTTTCTCAACGTAGCTTTCTGCCATGGATTTTTTTTAAGTTTTTGATCACAGAATCACAGAATGATTGAGGTTGGAAGGGATCTCTGGAGGTCATCTGGTCCAACATCCCTGCTCAGGCAGGGTGACCTGCAGGCAGTTGCCCAGGACCGTGTCCAGATGTCTTTCGAAGATCTCCAAGGAAGGAGACACCACAGTTTCTCTGGGCAACCTGTGCCAGTGCTCAGGCACCCTCACAGTGAAAAAGTGTTTCCTCATGTTCAGGAGGAACCTCTTGTGTTTCAGTTTGTGCCCGTTGCCTCTGGTCCTGTCACTGGGCACTGCTGATAAAAGCCTGGCTCTGTCCTCTTTGCATCCTCCCTTCAGGTATTTATATGCATTGATGAGGTCCTCCCTGAGCCTTCTGTTCTCCAGGCTGAACTGTCCCAGCTCTCTCAGCCTTTCCTCATAGGAGAGATGGCCCAGTCCTTTCAACATCTTTGTGGCCCTTCACTGGACTCTCTCCAGTACTTCCATATCTCTCTTGTTCTCAGGAGCCCAGAACTGGACACAGCACTCCAGGTGTGGCCTCACCAGTGCTGAGGAGAGGGCAGGGATCACCTCCCTTGACTTGTTGGCACCTCCTTTGCCTAATGCAGCCCGGGATACCATTTGCCTTTGCTGCATGGGCATATTGCTGGCTCATGTTCAACTTGGTGTCCCCCAGGACCCCCAGGGTCTTTTCTGGCAAGCTGCTTTCCAGCTATGTGGCTCCCAGCATGTACTGGTGCATGGGGTCCTTCACCAGGTGTAGCACTTTGCACTTCCCCTTACTGAACTTCATGAGGTTCCTGTCAGCCCATTTCTCCAGCCTGTCAAGGTCCCTCTGGATGGACTGATGATAAACTAAGCTGTATAGTTAAAATCCCCAAACAACTGCCAGAGTAAAAGTTATTTAAATATCATACAACTGGTGTGCAAGTACTTGAGGCAAGTAGTCTAGCTATTCAAACCCCCACGTATGTGTGTGCATATATATATATATATATATTTATATATGTGTGTACGTAGTTTGTCTGTTTCTTTTTGTGGCTGTTCTGAAAGCTTTTATAATTTTAAAGGATATTAGATTGGCTCTTACCTCTCTACTTTTAACATGTTAGGAACCCTACAAAAGGACCTCTTAAAGCATGGATTGGTCAGAGCCCTTTCAGTTATCTCATACAACCTTGTTGGACGGGTTATTTTTATACATAAACTCAACATGCTCTTACTTGACATCATTAGAAAAGATGCTGCTTTCTCAGTGTTTGTTCAAATTAAGTTTGGGGTTACTATTGAGTTAAAACAGTTGCAATAATCTGTGGCATTTTAAGGCAAATACCAAGTTTTGGTGTAGTATGCTTAGAAAACTCACTGTGTGCTCTACCTGACTGGACTCATTTGCCAGCCATGATGTAAATAGAACTCTAGAGACTTTAGTCTCACTCTGTTTGATATCATAGCTGTCCTGACTTATGCTTTATTCCCTCCAGCACCTTTCCGTCTCTGAGGATAGATAACTAGTTTCAGGTTAGCATGTGTAGAGCCCAATGCCTTAAATTACTGTAATTTTAAAGTAACAGAAGCAACATTTTCGCTTGTGACTTAGAGATGCAAATGGAAAGGAAGTGTACCGACTTGCTTTGCAAACACGAGAGCAGCATATCAGGAGGGATAAAGCTACCAGCAACATCTGCACAGCACAGGTAACTTGTCATGCTTTACTCTCAGCGGTAGAAAGGAACAAGTTAAACCATAAAATTATAGTCCTGACATCATAGTGATTTGAGTTAGCTTTGCTTTTGAGAGTTTTTACTAGATAAATTAAGAACATTGAAATATTCTGGTGTTTGTGCATTTGTTTTGAGTCCTTTGAAAAATGGAACCCTGCTTGAAAAGAGGGTATTAATATCTGTTTCCTTTAATAAAGACTTTAGCCCTGAATTCATGCAATGTCATGAGTCCGTCTGTCTCATAGGGTGAACACCACTGAGTAGTGCTGTGTTTGTTATGAATGAGACAGATTTCTTAATAAAACAGAAGGGAATTCTAATGATCTGAAATTGCCCACTCAAGGCAAAAAAACATCAATTTTTAAATTCTAAAACTACTTTTCAAATTGTCACGACATATTTTTGTCTATGTTTGATGCAAAAATATTGCATTGCCAAATAGCTATCTTTACAGGAAAATACCATGATTAAGTAAGTAATTATCCAAAATAGTTATCTTCAGCATGCCTCCACAGACCTTCAGCCAGACAAAGTTTGTAATTTTTTCTGCTCCTATCAATGCTTTGCTCATGTTCTTAATGTTGTGCCAGATTTTGAGGAGGGATTATTAATATTAAAATGAGCTCAATTACTTAGTATTCATGAGATATTCCATACATGTTTTGTACCAATCCTAAACAATGAGTTTCCTATGGGACTAGCTTTACCTGAGAGTCTTCAAACGTCTTTGTTGCAGTAGTTGAATTTAAGTTCATGTTAATTGCTGACACACTTACATTTCAAAGGGCATTGAATTCATTATCAGTGCTTACAGTTTCATAAAAGTGTTTTGCCTTTCCCACCTTTTATTTTGTAGGCAACACGTAATCAAGTATAAGATCAGCTGAGTATATGAGGTTGTCCCTGGGTACTAAAGAAACTTTCCGCTAAACTAACATGAAGTAATCTTTGATGATGATGATGATGATGATAATAATAATAATAATAATAATAATAATAATAATAATAATGTAGTAAACTGTATTTGGATCCTAGGCTCTTCTGGCTAACATGGCAGCCATGTTTGGAGTATACCATGGGTCTGATGGATTAAGGCATATTGCAAGACGGGTGCACAATGCTACTCTAATCTTGGCTGAAGGTGAGTATTTAATGTTTGCAAAAACTGTTCTTAAATCCTTACACCTTCTCAAGTCCTTACACCTTCTTAAATAATACATCTTCTTAAATAAACTTATGGGGTTTTTTTGCCAGCTGGTATGTGTTGTGTCAACTCTAGAGAGAACATTTTAATACAAAATTCATAGCTAATGTTTTTGTGTACTTCTCATAATGACATCCAAGAATTAGGTATGTGTGTGATATGAGCTTGCAAGCATTACTTCTGTTTCCTTGGGAAACTAACAGAAGTCTACACAGCAAGTTTCTAGATAAGATTCAAATGCTGTTTTCCAGCTGCAAGCTCTGTACTTCACTTACTGGACTATGCTAGTTTACACACAGGAATCTGCACAGAGTATTAATAACATAGCAAAAAAAAAGTAATAAATGAGATTAAAGAAATAGGAACATTTCAATTAAGTTGGGTGGAGTATCATACCTGCTGTAAGCACTGAAATCCCAAAGGTTAACAGCTGACCGAAAGCACAGAATCTGTAGCAGAAAACAATGATTGCAGCTGGACTGTGTGGTCTGGTAGGTTTTTTTCACTGGCATGACTATCATTGCTGTCAGAAGGAGCTATGCAGAACTGGAATGCTGGGAATTGAGGAATAACTGCCACAATTATCCATGCTTTATTTGCCAGCTTAGCTGGAAGACCTTTTGCTGCTGCACTAAGACTCTAAACTTTGTTATGGCAAGCTCCATGACAATTAATATCCATTTATATAACAAAATTCTTTTTTACAGTCTTGTGATTTTGTCCTTATTGTATTCATATACCAGTTCTGCTACTGTATATATTACAAATCTATGTATCAGAATAATCTTCCCTAGACTCAATCTGCATTATTAATTAAGTGTGAATCTGATTTAGATACATTTCATGTGTAGTGACATTTCACTAAAAAGCTGGTGATTTTGCTGCTCTGTACACAAGCGGAATATTTTGCTGTATTACGTAAAAGCATTTACTTACGAGATTGATAGTGTTGTTATGTAAGTAGTGTGTAAGCAAGCAATACAGTATTCAGCTAATAGAATTAACTTAATGTTTTTTATAGGTCTCAGGCGAGCTGGTCATAAACTACATCATGATCTGTTCTTTGATACCTTGACGATCACGTGTGGATGCTCAGTCAAAGAGGTTTTGGACAGGGCAGCTCTTAGAAAGATAAATTTTCGGATTTATACTGATGGCAGAGTAAGCAACTCCCTAAACCTTTCAGAAATTTTGTAGCATGACTTTTTCTGCATTAAGTTTCTAGTCATTACATGTGCTAAACAGAACAAAATTATTTAAGACTTTTTGTAATTTGCTCAGATATATCAGTCAACTATAAAAATAATATAACGAGTGAAGTTGTTAAGTGATGTACTGAACATCCAGAAATAATAATTTTATTTTCGTTTTATGCCTACTTAAAAAGATTATCTAATTGTTTCATGTTAAATATGCCACTAAGGGCTCGAGTGTAGAGACTGTAAAACCTAATGATGAAATGCAAAGTGACTTCCAGAATTCAGGTCCTGTGGCAGTGTTTAAAGACAGATTGAAATCGAAACCACATTTTGGTAGGCACTAAAGACTTTTGGCAAAGTCTAATATGGTCAGTAAAATGGGATGAGGGGAGGGGGCAGTCTGGCAAAATGGGCAGTTTTCTTATTAAATGAAAAACACTTAGAAACATCAGAAGTAAGGTCACAAGTCTTGAAGCTTGTGAGCCATCTGGTTTGGATGATTTAGCAGGGGAAAGGTAGGAATTGGAAAATTTTATATAAATAAAATAAATTTATGTATCTATTTCATAAAGTGAAGTGACATTTACATATTGTTGGGTAGATTGATTTTTTTCTTTTTTTTTCCTCCTGTGTTTCTGGAATGTTTTTTTCTTGACCAGAACAAATATACTATGCCTCTGGAATTAAGAGCTTTGAGTAATTACTGTTGCTTTTATCCATAGCTTGGAGTATCACTTGATGAAACTGTAAATGAGAAAGACCTAGATGACATATTATGGATTTTTGGTTGCGAGTCTTCCGCTGTAAGTAGACAATAGATCATACGGATTAAATTATCTGAATGGTTCAGAAGTTTAGTGAAAAACAAAACTGCTCTTGGGACAGTGGGTGTCTGTATTGATGACCATCTGTTAAATACTGAGAATTTCAGGTTCTCTATTAAAGAAAGAGGCAGTCTGAGCTAACAATGATTTATGTAACCGAGTAGTGCCATCTTTTGATTGTGACACTTAGTCCTTTCGGTCAGCTGGGACACCTTGCGTTTAGGCTGTTACTTGTTTTGTGAGGCTTAGGACGTGGTGGTCAATTATTTCTCTCCCACTGGAATTTGTGTTGCGTGTCATTAGTAATTAGCAGCAATACTTCCAAGACGAGGACTACTGAGACATCTGTACCCAGTTTTAATATAATGCTGTTGTCATGCTAGATATATACAGGTATGTATGCTAATAAAGTTTTTTTTTTTACCTAAAGAGCTGATTAAATCTTGAGGTAAGCTGGTAGTACAAGCTAGTTCTGATGGAAATTGACTGTGAAAAGAGGAATTTCCATGCAAGTATTTAACTCCATGTTTCTTTGTGTCAAAGGAGCTAATTGCTGAGGGTATGGGCGAGGAAACCAAAGGCATCCTTAGCACCCCATTTAAGAGAACTTCCAAATTCTTGACACATCAGGTTTTCAACAGGTTTGTGAAATTGCTGTATATCTGATATTTTAATGGAATCTGAAAGTATCTCCTTTCAAAAGTGGTACTGGAGTCAGTTGAGAACAGTTGTGTAGCTATATTCACACAGTCACTCGTTACTCTGAAATAATCTATTTAGTAGCATTTTTAGGTATCTTTCACATTTTAAATGAGCAAAGCAATACTCATGGTCACATGGGGGGATGTGTTTTTCCATTAATCTGCTACATTGTACAAGCTATTATTTGAGGATGTAGTATCAGCAGACTTACTAGAGCCCTTATATTCCATATTTACTGATCGCATTTCTGAATGAATGATAATAGGCATTTTTCATCCACATTGCTATTAGCAAGCATAAAGTACTGATTTGGAAAGAAGTACCTAGTATATATTAAAAATTATCCTCAGTCTTAATTCTTTTTTTATGGCTTTTCCTATGTTAGAGCACAGATCAACCAGCTGGTATAGCTAATCTGCTTGCTTTAACACCACATTTTGTGTTCTCCAGCTATCACTCTGAGACAAATATCGTGCGGTACATGAAAAGATTAGAAAACAAAGATATTTCCCTTGTTCACAGCATGATTCCTTTGGTAGGTATTTACCAAACAGAGAAAAAATTAGGTACTTACATACATATTTATATATTTCAATAAATACTGACAAATGTGTTTGTATTTTTAGGGGTCCTGCACAATGAAGCTGAATAGTTCAGCTGAACTTACAGTAAGTTGCAATAATACTGTCTTACTTGAGACCCACATGAGAAAACTATCTAGCCAGTGGCATTGTAGAGAAGTAAAGGTTTTGGTCTAGTACTCCAGCTGAGGAGGCAGTTTCAGAAGTAGCTAAAGTCATCAGCTCCCTTTTCCGCTATGAAGAAAGCTCCAAAAAGCACAGTGGGAGTGCAAAAACAGCAGGAGAGTGAGTGGCTTTGGAGACTCCATTCTGAAAAAAAAAAAGAAAATAATTTTTGGAATTAGATATCACATTCCTGTTCCCTCATGCAGTGTTGCAGTACCTAACTTCTATCTGCTTTACAAATCTGACAGTCAAGTCCTCAGAAATATGGAAGGAGTCAGGTGGCACTGGCAATTCATGCTTCTTTCAATAGCAGTTTGCTATTTCTTAGGGTAGCACTCCTTTTCCCCAGGTGAGGAGCTGGAGTCCCTGGATATCTTCATTTTTCTAGTTGGTAGCAAATGAAGCAGAGCCTTAGCCAGGCTGTTTGGGTACCAAATGACTTTCTGACTGAATGAGATTTCTCTGCTCTCTCCCTATTTGCTTCTTGCATTGATCTTCCACTAGGTTTCCTTTGTCCCCTTTCTCTCACCGCCTTCTCTATGTCTTCTCCCTTCACTGTTTTCTGTCTTGTGTATTCCCTTCTAATTAAAACGGATAGCAACAAAACTGTGTGAAACAAACTGTTACGTACTATTCCACACAACTCCTCTCTGTTTGCCCTGTGATCCCACAGCTTTAGTAGGTGACCTAGAAGGCAAAACTTAAGGATTTTTAATCATCTCCTGAATGTTAAAAAAAATGATACTGGAAATCATAGAATCATAGAATATTTTAGGTTGGAAAAGACCTTCAAGATCATCGAGTCCAACTGTTAACCTAGCACTGCCAAGTCCACCATGTCCCTAACCACCACATCTATATGTCTTTTAAATACCTCCAGGGATGGTGACCCAACCACTTCTCTGGGCAGCCTGTTCCAGTGCTTGACAGTCCTTTCAGTGAAGTAAAATTTCCTAATATCCAGTCTAAACCTCCCCTGGTGCAACTTGAGGCCATTTCCTCTTGTCCTATCACTTGTTACTTGGGAGAAGAGACCGACCCCCACCTCTCTACAACCTCCTTTCAGGCAGTTGTAGAGAGCGATAAGGTCTCCCCTCAGCCTCCTTTTCTCCAGGCTAAACAACCCCAGTTCCCTCAGCCGCTCCTCATAAGACTTCTGCTCCAGACCCTTCACCAGCTTCGTTGCCCTTCTCTGCACACGCTCCAGCACCTCAATGTCTCTCTTGTAGTGAGGGGCCCAAAACTGAACACAGGATTCAAGGTGCGGCCTCACCAGTGCCGAGTACAGGGGCACAATCACTTCCCCAGTCCTGCTGGCCATGCTATTTTTGATACAAGCCAGGATGCCATTGGCCTTCTTGGCTACCTGGGCACACTGCTGGCTCGTATTCAGGTGGCTGTCAACCAACACTCCCAGGTTCTTCTCTGCTGGACAGCTTTCCAGCCACTCTTCCCCAAGCCTGTAGCGTTGCATGGGGTTGTTGTGACCCAAGTGCAGGACCTTGCACTTGGCTTTGTTGAACCTCATCCAGTTGACCTCGGCCCATGGATCCAGCCTGTCAAGGTCCCTCTGTAGAGCCTTCCTACCCTCAAGCAGATCAACACTCCTGCCCAACTTGGTGTCATCTGGAAACTTACTGAGGGTGTACCCAATCCCCTCGTCCAGATCATTGATAAAGTTATTAAACAGATCTGGTCCCAACACAGAGCCCTGGGGAACACCGCTTGTGACCGGCCGCCAACTGGAGTAAACTCCATTCACCACCACTCTTTGGGCCTGGCCATCCAGCCAGTTTTTTACCCAGCAAAGAGTACACCCATCCAAGCCATGAGCAGCCAGTTTCTCCAGGAGAATGCTGTGGGAAACCGTGTCAAAGGCTTTACTAAATTCCAGGTAGACAACATCCACAGCCTTTCCCTCACCCATGAAGCAGGTCACCTTGTCATAGAAGGAGATCAGTTTGGCCAAGCAGGACCTGCCTTTCATAAACCCATGCTGACTGGGCCTGAGCCCCTGGTTGACCTGTACGTGCCGCATGATGGCACTCAAGATGAGCTGCTCTGTAACCTTCCCTGGCACCGAGGTCAGCCTGACAGGCCTGTAGTTCCCTGGATCCTCCTTCCACCCTGTCCTGTAGATGGGCATCACATTTGCTACCCTCCAGTCACCTGGGACCTCCCTCATTAGCCAGGACAAGATGGATAAATGATGGAACATCACTTATCAGGACAACAGGATAAATGATGGAAAGTGGCTTGGTGAGCACTTCCACCTGCTCCCTCAGTACCCTTGCGTGGATCCCATCCAGCCCCCTAGACTTGTGAGTGTCTAAGTGGTGTAGCAGGTCACTCACCATTTCCCCTTGCATTATGGGGGCTTCATTCTGCTCTGTAAAGAAGGCATTAAGTACCTCAGCCTTTTCCTCATCCTTTGTCACTATGTTTGCCCACCCCCCCCCCCCCCCCCCCGCATCCAATAAAGGATGGAGATTCTCCTTAGCCCTCCTTTTGTTGCTAATGTATTTATAGAAACATTTTTTATTGTCTTTTATGGCAGTAGCCAGATTAAGTTCTAGCTGGGCTTTGGTCCTTCTAATTTTCTGCCTGCATAACCTCACAACATTATTGTAGTCCTCCTGAGTTGCCTGCCCCTCCTTCCAAAGGTCATAAACTCTCCAAAGCTCTGTGTTCAGCCAGGCTGCATCCTGGGAACTTGGGAACTTGTCTTGCTGCACAAGAAACGTTTGATTTTTATTTGGGCACAGGGCAGCTTCTTTCCTTCATAGAGTTTAACAACAAAACAGAGTTGTCTGCAGGATTTTTGCACATGCTTTTTTTTTTTCTTTTTTTAATAGCCTATTTCATGGAAAGAATTTGCCAACATCCACCCTTTTGTGCCCCTGGAGCAAGCTCAAGGGTATCAGCAGCTTTTCAAGGATTTAGAGAAGGACCTCTGTGAGATTACTGGCTATGACAAAATCTCCTTCCAACCAAACAGGTACGAAATTTTTTCTGAACATTTGCTCCTTAACATGATTCCAAAAACTTACCTCTAAAGAAAATGTGCAAGCCAAAGAAGTTTCTAAAATTAAATTTGACAAAGGGAAGCCTTGAATAAAAGGTTATGAAAACAAGATTTGTTTTTTCAAAACTGCAGAACCTTATTTTGTCTCATCTCTTCTAAAAGTTTAATGATTTGGTCTTTTCTATTCTTTTAATCTTTTTTCCCATGTTTTTCTCTCTATGAAGGCTGGTTTCTCCACCATTGCTTGCTTAAAATGGTGATGTTACTGATATCCTCCTATGACCTAAATTAAAGATTTGAAATAGGAATAAGCTGTATGAACTGGCAACTATATAATTGTTGAAACTGATATTTGATGCACTAGGTAATACTAGGTTTAACTGAAGAATGCCTAGGATCTGCATGCTCACTGAAATAAATAAAGCAGAGCTGAAGGAGTACTGCTGCAGCCTGTTTCTGTCTGTTAGTAGTTTTGATACAAAAAGAGCAGCAAGGACTTACTCTACACTTAGGATGTCACTGAAAGAGTTCACAGTGTACACTTTACGATGCATTTCAGTATTAGTTTGCCTCTCTGTAGTTAAGCACATAGTTCCCTGCTAACTGCAGAAATGGGGATCAGCTCAGTCACTAAAAGCTTTTAACATCATAGTGTGAGCATGTAAAATGACATAACTTTTTTTATCTACTGTTTGCAAAAGAGTTGTTATTTAATGCTTGTCCATTTGTAATTTAATCCATGGGATGTGCTTTTTTTAATTTGCTGACACTTGCCTAAAGCCATTGAGAAGGATTAGGGCTGGACAATTTTCAAGTTTCAGTAGAGAGCTGGCACTTTCTGGTTTGTGTGCTTGTGTAACAGGGTTTGTGTTCCTCTTGCAGTGGAGCCCAAGGAGAGTACGCAGGTTTGGCTGCAATCAAAGCTTATTTAAATGCAAAAGGAGAACGTCATAGAACTGTAAGTGTCAACACTCGTGTGAGGAAGAGCTTTGGGTGGGAAGTGGAGAAAGGAGAGTTGGTTCAGCAGCTGGGACTCACCTAGAGAGAAACTAGGTTGTGTATCCTCATCTGTGGCAAGCTTTCAGTACTCCCTGCTTCCCTCATGGATCATGGGTACCATCTTAAAAGTCTTTCTTTACAGACAGCGGGAATGAGGAAAGGGGACTCCCTTAAAGGGTGGTTGTACTGGGTCTGGCTGGGATGGAGTTAATTAACTTTCCCCATAGCAGCCCATATGGTGCTGTCTTTGGAGTTGTCTAAAGCAGTGTTGATAACACAGGGATGTCTTGGCTATTGCTGAACAGTGCTTGCACAGTGTCAATGCTTTCTCTCTTTCCCACTCTGCCCTGCCCCGCCCCCGTCCCTCCCCAAGGAGTAGGCTGGGGTGGGCAAGAGGTTGGGAGAGACACAGCCAGGACAGCTGACCCAAACTGACCAAAGGGATGTTTTATGCCTTATAATGGCGTGCTCAGCAATAAAAGCTCAGGGAAAGGAGGGCAAAGCAGGGAAGGTCATGGTTATGGCATTTTTCTTCCCAAGCAACCATTACATATGCTGAGGCCCAGCAAGTGGCTGGACATCTTCCTGAGGTCCAGGAAGTGGCTGGACATCTGCCTGGCCATGGGAAGTAATGAATGAATTTCTCTTCTTGCTTTGCTTGTGCACGCAGCTTTTGTTTTCCCTATTAAACAGTCATTCTCTCAGTCCATGAGTCTTCTCACCTTACTTCTGTTTTCTCCTTGTCCTGTGGGAGACAGGAGCAAGTGAGCAGCTGTGTGGGTGTTTGGCCATTCGCCAGGTCAACCCATCACAGTCCTTTTTAGCACCCAGCGTGGGGCTTGAGGTAATGACAGTTTTGATCTGAGCATGTTAATTTGTTAATTGGCAGGCTCTTGTGTGGTCTTGCTTGCTTTACTGTGTATTAGAGTCTAGGGCTTTTTATGGCTGCTTTCGGCTCTTGCTGCTTGCGGTGCTGCTTATCAATGTATTTCGCTGTGCTTGGAAACATTTTGATAAAAGCAATGACCGTATGCCTGGTGTGGCATACAGCCCTGGCTGTGATGCTGTTCCTGTGCTGCATGAGCTACCTTGCAGAGACAGCGAGGGATTACACCTCCCTCTTCTCCTCTGGGCTTGATGTGTTCAGCTCTGTTGCATGGGCTCTTGAGTTTTTTGTACATCCTTACGTAAGATTTTTGATCCTGTTATCTAACATTGTTGGCTTGCTGTTGGATGTGTGGAGCCTGGTTTGATCCTGGTGTAAAAGTAAACAACTTGTTGAGTTGACAGAGAAACGTGCCCCGAGGCAGGTGATCCCTGGGTGACGGGGTGTGTAGGAGGGTTTGGGCAGGTGCCTAGGGCTGTTATCACGTCCTGTAACCTGGGATTTTATACCTGAACAGGCACGTGATCCCGTTCAGTTGGCACACCACTTGATGGAAGGGTGCCTTGCCTACCCCAGTGAGATCCAGCAGCTCCTAGCACTGTTTTGGGGCTTGGCCTGTGCCTGTTGGGCCTCTGTCTAGCACTGTCACAGCAGCAGAGGAAAGTGGGCCTCTGCTTCTAAGGACACGGTGGTTGAGACAGGGACCCAAACCTCACTCATAGCGATTGCCCCAGTAGTAAAAAGGAAGCACTGGCAGTAGAGGTCAACAGGACTGTACCATCAGTTAGTAAAGGAGGAGGAGGAGGAGGAAGGGTCTGATCAGGAAGCCAGTCCCTTGGCACGGAAACATAAGGACGAAGTGACAGAAGTCATCCAAGAGGCAGAAACTACCCCATCCCTAACCCTGAGCAAGCACCAAGATATGCAGAAAAATTACAGCTGCCAGCCAGGCAAGCATATTGCTGCCTGGTTGCTCAAATGCTGGGATGCTGGAGGGGATAGTCAGGAATTGAAGGCACAAAGCCCAGCAGCTGGGATCCCTTGCTAGGCACCAGGGAATCAACAAAGAAATCAGAAGAGAGTTTACAATCTGCAGCCTCTGGAGGTGGTTCCTGTTGAGTGTGAGGTGTGCTTTCAAGGGTGATCTTGTCAATTACTGAGGCAATTGAACGCCTGCTGAGGAAGGTGTTCAGTATCTAAGAGAATTCAGAATCTAAGAGTGGTGAAGGTGGTCTACAGTGACCTGGACAACAAACAGGTCTCCACAGATCTGCATGACATCCAGTACACATGGGCCATGTAGAGGAGGTCTGTGGAAAATAGACCAGTGTCATACGCCAACTCATTGGTGATGGTGGACTGGCCCTATCTTGAGATACCAACTGTGGAGAGACTGTCTTGCCAGTTCCAGGGTGTTTCAAAGAGAATCCCTCCACTTCTCATCCCCACAGGCAGTGTCTTGGCTGTCAGGGGTGCCCTGTGGTTCCCTCCCCCTGCCAGAGGGAAAGGGAGCCCCAGGTGCACACCCCATGTCACCCTCTGGTTCTTCCTGCGTGGCTTGGGGAGGACACGAGGAAAAGGGACAGTGCACTCAGTCAAAGCTAGAAGCCCATGTACCTGAACTGCAGGGGAAGACAGCCACTAAGAAGGGACCGACCAAGAAGGCTGCCACACCTGCTGCTGCCAAGACAGTGGAAGGCAACCAGCAGTCCCCCAGACACAGAGTAAGGGCTGAAAATGCCTCTTATCCTGAGTTTGGTGAAGGGACTTCTGGTCTTACACCACAGGAGTCAGAGAGTGAATACTACAACCAGGAGTAAAGGGTCCTGGCTTCTGGCTAGGTGGAGGAAGGGGATAACGAAGTTTAATGGACTGTATGGATTCAATGGCCTGGCACATCAGATCCACGGGGGTGTAGGGCTTTGGGGGATACTGGTACAGAGTGTACCATAATGCCATCAGGGTAGGAGGGGGCAGGACACATCTGGATTTGTGGAGTGACAGGGGGATGCCAACAGTTGTCTGTGTTGGAGGCTGAGGTGAGCCTAACAGGAGACAAATGGCAGAAGCATCCTATTGTGATGGCCTGGAGTCTCCATGTATCCTTGGCTCAGAGTCTCCATGTATCCTCCATAGACTACCTCAGGTGATGGTATTTCAAGGACCCAAGAAGGTACTGGTGGGCCTTTGGTGTGGCCACAGTGTACACAGAGAGGATTAAACAACTGTCTACCTTGCCTGGCCTCTCCATTGTAGGGTTGCTGCATGACAAAGAAGAGCAGGTGCTGGTTCCTACCATGATGGTGCACCAGTGGCAGTATCGCACCAACCGAGACTCCCTGGTTACCATCCATAAGTTGATTCACCTACTGGAGAGCCAAGGAGTGATAAGCAAGACTTAATAACCCTTAAATAGTCCCATAAAGCCAGTGCAAAAGTCTGACAGAGGGTGGAGGTTAACAGCGGACTATCATGGCCTGAACAAAGTGATGCCACCATTGAGTACTGCCGTGTGGGACAAGCTAGAGCTCCAGTATGAACAGGTGTCAAAGGTGGCCAAGCAGTGTGCCACAACTGATATTGCCAGAGCATTTTTCTTTATTCTTTTGGCAGCAGAGTGCAGGCCACAGTTTCCTTTCATGCGGCGGGGTGTCTAATACACCTGGAACCGACTGCCCCAGGCTTGGAAGCACAGCCTATCGGTCTTTGACTGATACAGACTGCACTGGAACAGGGTGAAGCCCCTGAACACCTGCAATACATGGATGACATCCTTGTATGGGGCAACACAGCAGAGGAAGCATTTGAGAAGGGGAAAAGAATAATCCAGATCATTTGGAAAGCTGGTTTTGCTGTAACACCAAAGCAAGGTCAGAGGACCTGCACAAGAGATTCAGTTCTTGGGACTAAAACAGCAATGGACATTGTCACACCCCTGGGGCTGCAACCAATAAGGTAGTAACTATGTTCCCACCAGCTAGTAAGAAAGGAACACAGGCTTGTCTAGGCATTGTGGATTACGGGAGAATGCATGTGTATGCCAGGTTACAGTCAGCTTGTGAGCCTTCTCTATTGAGTGACCCTAAAGAAGAACTATTTTGAGTGGGCAGCAACTGTTTTGAGACTTGAGCAGCAACGGGCCTTCGAACAGATCAAAGAGGAGATAATTCATGCGGTAGCCCTTGGGCCCATCCGGATGGGACCAGCTGTGAGAAAGGTACTCTACACTGCAGCCAGGGAGCACAGCCTCAACTGGAGCCTCTGACAGAAAACACCTGGAGAAATACAAGGTCAGCCTTTAGGGTTTTGGAGCTGGGGGTATTGAGGATCCAACACCCACTACACTCTGACTGAAACAGAGATACTAGCAGTGTACAGTGGGGGCTGAGCTGCTTCACAAGTTGTTGGTACAGAAGCACAGCCCCTCTTGGCACCATGATTGCCTGTGCTGTACTGGATGGTCAAAGGACACTGCATAGAGTAAGCGGGTAGTGTTGGTTATGCAACAGGCTTGGATGGGGAACCCCAGCCACCCAGGAATCCTGGAAGAGATCATGGACTCATCAGAAGGCATAAATTCCAGAGCATCACTCAAGGACATGACTCATGCGCAAGAAGTGTCACCATATAATGAGTTATCAGAAGGTGAAAAGCAGTATGGTCTGTTTACCAGTGGATCCTGTTTGTTGTATGAAACCATCGGAAGTGGAAGGCTTCTTTGTAGAGTCCTACACAACAAGTTGTCAAAGCCATCATAGGAGAAGGCAAGTTGAGCCAGTTTGCAGGAGCTGGCCCTAGAGATAACTGAAAGAGAAAAGCAGCCAGTACTCTATGTCAGTATTGACTCATGGATGGTGGCATATGCCCTGTGAGGGTGGCTGCACCATTGGAAACAGACCAACTGGCAGCGCAGAGGTAAATCCATCTGGACTGCTGCCTTCTGGCAAGACATTGCTGCCCAGGTGGAAAGCATTCCTGTAAAGGTACATGTCAGACAGATGCTCACAAGTCCAAGGGCAGCACCACTGAAAAACACCAAAAAAAAAGAGCAGGTAGACCAGGCTGCCAGAATTGAAGTGACTCAGGTAGACCTGGACTGGGAACTTAAGGATGAGTTATTCATAGCTCAGTGGGCCCATGAAACATCAGGACGTTTAGAGAGAGACCTGAAACCTACAGATGGGCTTGTGATCGAGGGGCAGACCTAACCATTGAAGCCATCACACAGGCTACTCTTGAATGTGAAACAGTGATTCAGATCTTCAGTGAGATGGATCTAGGCACAGATGTCCATGCCTCAAAAGAAAATGGGCAATAACAGTTTTTTGCTTTTTCAAGGTGGTATGACACTCCCTCTCCAGCTTTTTCAGTTACAAAGGGAACACGAACTGATTAGCTAAAACTTATATTGCTTATAATGTCAGTTGGTTCCCAGTATAGCCACTCCTGACAGAAGAAGCAGACAAGCCTCTGGTATGCCTCGGTAGCTACTCATAGAAGTCTCTAGGTTCATCCAGTTCTTTTCCATTCAAACTGTTTCAAATAAATTTCTGTAGGATATATGGAGGTAACCTTGTGTCACAAGGGCCACAAAAACTGTAGATGAATAATGCAAATCAGTTTTGATTCATTGAGGATCATCATCAGTCGCTAACGCTAGAGTCCAAAGGCTTGATTTGTATTCTCTTCTGTATTATTCTAGATATTCTGTAATATTCTAGATCTGCCTGGCTCCAGTATATTCTGTTTTGAATGCTATTACTCAGTACTGTGGGTTCTTTTCTGAACTATGCAATCAGTTCTTTTAGTGACCTGGGTGATTTTGTATTAACAGGATATTTCGCATTTCACTGTAAGACTCCATTATAAACCAATTATGAGTAAGTTGAAATGCTAGGGAACCAGCACAGATATTTATAATGTTCTATTTGGATGACCTTTCTCCACAGCGAAAACTGACTACTTATCTTTTCATTTCTTTCCTGTGTTTTCATGAAATATTTATGCATGTGAGCCTTCCCACTTACCCCACTGGAAATTAGTTTAGGAACATTTTTTGGGGCCACATCAAAAACTTCTGGGAAATCTGAGATTAGTTAGATCTTCCTCTTTCACACACTCATAGAGTTGGCTTTAAACGGTAGGAAAAAAGTCCTTAGTGCAATAATATCCATATTTTCTGTACCTGATTTTATACTTGGCTTTGGAACTCATTTGCCTTCTCAAAATGGAACGGTCATTGTCCTGACCTCCTGGGAACTATAACCTCTGTGTGAGGAAACTACCTAAAATTGAATAGTGAGTGTTGTCTTGGTCCATCTTTGTTTCTTTGTTTCATCCAGATCACCTCAAACTTCTTGGAAATCAGCCACTCTTTACAAATACAAGTTTTGTTTTGTGAGTAGTTTTATTCCATGGGAAGTGAAATTAGGTTGAAATTTTATTCCTTGGACAGTTATCTTCTGATTATCCACGTATGCTTTGCTGTTTCTCTTATTCTGTGCAAGATCCTTGGGCTTCTGTGAGTGCCTATGGACCTTCTATGCTCAGAAATACCCAGAGGTTAACTGCACAGAAGAGAGAGCCTGCGGGTTGCTTGCAGTTACTCACGCTTAACAGATTAATTATGTTATCATAAAATGAAGATAATCTTGGAAAAAAAAGGGGGGAAAAAAGAAAAGAAGAAAGCCCACAAAATGTCCACCTTTCAACTGAAGTCACCTTTTCTCCTGGGCTGGAGAAAGTAGGTAAACCAGCAGGTCAAGCTTCTTGCAGTCGGCCTCATTTGGATTTGGTGCCCTCTCGTGGAAAAAAGTATCGACATATTACCCGACCGCTACATCTGTCTGCTTTGTTGCCTGATCCGTAACTTGTGTACCCAGCAGCTGCAGATGCAACCCAGCAAGACTGGGTGGCAATCTAGACTCACTTTACATTTCTGCTATGCAGCTAAAATGACTACAGATATGCCACAGTGCTTCCCAGCACTGGGCTGGGATCCTTGTGTTTCCTTTCAGCATAGTTGCACAGTAAAACATTGACAGTTCACCGTGAGAAAAGCAAATATCCAGGTGCTGAGACAGATGGGTCAGTTCCTTGGAATAGCTTTTCAAGTAATTAACATTTGTCTTAGCATCTCTGTGGAACATAAGGTAGAGACCATCGTGCAGTTTCTCATGAAAACAGAGAGCCCTACTGTCAGTTATTTAATGCAGCTGAGTTTGAGTAACTTAATAAACTTAGTTAAATGAATCCTTCCAAGAGAATCACCATAGACAAATGTTTCAATATCCTTACTGAATAGAAGCAAAGGATATTTTTTAGAGAAGGTGTATTTATTGTCTTTAGAAGGGCTGTAGTTCCTAGCAAATGCCTGGAAATATCCTGAGCTCCATTTTCCTATCACTAAGAAGAACCTACATTTATTTAAGTAAAAGTACTTCTCTTTTTTTCTTTTTAAATGAACTGTATAGAGCATCTAAGTAGCTGTCTGGAACTTCTTAGCTATAGCCAAAATAGTCTAAATTTTTGTTTTGAATAGAACACAGAAGAAAATGCTTTGGAAGTCAGCTGAAGATGTAGTAGAAAGTTGGAATTAGATAGTTTTTCCTTTCAAGTAATTGTACATATGGAGGGTGATTACTGTAAAAAAAAAATTAGTCTTTTAAAAACAAGAGGGGGTGAGAGGAAAGGATTTTAAATGTATCTGAGATAATATTCTGGAGCTGCAGCCCTAAATATGATTTATGCAGCAAATGAAACTTTATTTTCCTAATAAGTATTTCAATGCTGATACTTGAATGGATTTTCTTCAGAGAAAATTGAGTTGCATCCTTCAGTACAAGTGGCAATTTGCCAGTAAACATTCCCTCAGGATCCCTTTTGAAAACTCTGATAATTGAGTTGTAGCTGAGCATAGACCATAATGCTTTAAGATTTTTTAACTAGTTATACTTTAACCCCTGCTTCTTTTTCCCTTCTAAGGTTTGCCTTATTCCTAAATCTGCTCACGGTACAAATCCAGCAAGTGCACAAATGGCAGGGATGAAGATTCAGCCAATTGAAGTGGATAAAAATGGGAGCATTGATATCTCCCATTTAAAAGCAATGGTGAGTAGTTAATTATCTTTGATTTTCAAGGCAGGAACACTCCTCCTCTATTTCAAGGCAGGAACACTTCCTCTACAGGTAATAGTGTTGGCAGCTGAATCACGTTTGAGAGAAAATAGGGCAATAATAGTGAATACATGCTTGAAAAGCATAAGTAATTCTTCCCTTTTTTTGCTCGCTCAGACACTAGCCATGGACACTTGTGAGATTTCCTTTCATTGAGGATCTGTGGTGCAGGAGTGTCTCAGAGAGTCTTTCTACACAGTAGGCTCTTTAATAGCAGATCTTTTTGGTCTACATCTCGTGTTTGAAATGAATGAAGCATGTTCATGAGCGCGAAGCATTTGAAACTGCACTTTAGCCTTCGCTTAGTGAAGTTCAAGCCCACCTCTGCTGGGGAAGGTGTTGCTAGGCAACTTTTTTCACTTTTTTGAGTAGATTGGCTGCAGGTGAATCTTGGGATTCCAAGGGATTAGCAGGACACATTTCCAAAAATACATATTCGAGCAGGCTTTTATGGTAGTCATAGACCTGTATTGCTGAAAGTGGGGGGATGGTCATTGGATCACATTACCTCGAAGGCCAGATGTTTCACTTGGCCTGTCTTAACGTCCCAGAAGTGACTATTATACATACAACTTTTAATACCATCTCTTATTCCCTGATTTAAACTTCTGATTTATTGAAGAAACACTCTTTTTCCATAGGTCTTGCTGAAGGAGAGAGCCCAGTATCTTTTGCTGACTATAAATGAATTAGACTACCTGCTGTTAGACTTGCTTCTCACCTGTAAAACACTTGATGACCTTAATTACATGTTTTTGTAAAAATCTCCTCTTAAGAAGCTTTAGGAGCCTCAATGACCTTTTTTTCTCTCTCCCTCCGTGCCACCAGGTGGACAAGCACAAAGAGAACTTGGCAGCCATCATGATCACGTACCCTTCCACCAACGGTGTGTTTGAAGAGGAGATTGGAGATGTGTGTGACCTGATTCACAAACATGGAGGCCAGGTTTACTTAGACGGAGCAAATATGAATGCCCAGGTACAAAATCTCCTAGGTAGATTTATTACAACTGGGAGTGTACGTTTCCTTGGAATAAAAATAGCACAGCAGAACTCAGTTCGGACCATAACACAGGTCTTCACAAGATGGCACAGGGTTTGGGGCAGGAGGTGAGGTTTCCAAGAACAGTGATAAAAATTAGAGGGTGAAAGTAATTCTCTTTTATCTGATTTTGCCCTGAAATGTGTTGTAAGATGTACAAGTTGTTCACTGAAATAGGCTCAGTCTGCCTAATCTTTGTCAAATACATTTACAGACATGAATAAGAATTCCTAAAGCAAAAAAAATGTTTGCATCAATTCTTGTTTATGATGCATCATGTTAAAGAAAAACGAAAAAACATACAACATTTTTCAACCTGTTTTTCTTGAATGAAGTTAATAGGTCTTAAAATGGCATGTAAAGAATATTTTGAGATAGACGATTACTATTCCCTTCACAGGTGGGTCTGTGTCGTCCTGGAGATTATGGCTCTGATGTCTCTCATTTAAACCTTCACAAAACCTTTTGCATTCCCCATGGAGGAGGAGGACCTGGAATGGGACCAATTGGAGTGTGGGTATCTCTTTACTAGCCTTTTCTTTAAAAAAAAAAAAAAAAAAAAAAAAAAAATCCCTTCGTGAATCTTGGTTGGCAGTTCACCTAAGCACAGAGCCATGAATGGCAGAGGTGTACTGTTGTTTGTAAACTTTTGTCCTTCTCCAGGACAGTCATGTGCTGATCTCACGAATGGTGAGGTTCACGTGTATTCCCAAACCCTGACTTTCCTGTTGGCCCTTTAGTGTGTATGGTAGACCTTGCTCAGCAGTCTGTTTTCTGAGTAAATGCAGAGATGATCTGTGGACTTTGAGGGATGATATTGTACATAGTCCAGAATGCAGAAGTGGTACATGAACTACATAAATCTATCCTACAGGGAAATCATATTCATTTAAAAGAAAGTAATCTTACTCTTTTAAAAAAACATTTTGATTTGGATAGCTGCATGAATATCTTGTGAAAGGTTGAAAACTGCGTGCCATCCTCCATAGTCACCAGTTATACTAATAAAGTTTCTGTTGAAAAGGACATAGACCAAACTTCCTGGAGGACTGTGTTTGGAAGAAAAGTGAAGAGAAGCTACTGCTGAAACTGTCTAGAAATGGTAACACAGGAACACACATTTAAGTTCTAAAAATTAATGTTTTTGTTTTAGGAAGAAACATTTGGCTCCCTACTTGCCTACCCACCCTGTCGTCAAAATACAGCCGGATAAGGATGTATGTCCTTTGGGTACTGTCAGTGCTGCACCTTGGGGTTCCAGTGCTATATTGCCAATTTCCTGGGTGTATATCAAGGTGTGTAGACTTTTATAATAAGTATCAGCTGAGGGTCTGTTTCTGTTTCAGCAGGTCTGAGGACCACTGGAACCACATGAACAGGTTTAAGAGCAACTTGTCATAGGATATTTGCACAGGCTGAAATGCATATGAGTACAGCACAGTCATAGGTTATTTACATCCATTGAACCTCCTTGTCTTCCAGTAGGACAATGGAACAGCCTGTTGCCATCTGTTGCAATAGGAGAGGATGGCAGGACAACTGCTGTATCTATGCAGCCTGCTTAATTCTTCTGTCTCTTGTCTGTAATAATTCTTGAGACAAGTGGACACAAGGCAGAAAGCTGCACTCAGGCTTGTGCCTCCACTGTCTCTGACATCAAAGTTTTCATGTTTAAAAGCTGCTTGGTAATTACTGTTCTTCCAATAATATTTTTGGTTGTATGCTGCAGTATTATTATACTTGACCTGTATGTAATATTTAACTTTCCAAAATCTGTTTAATAAGAACTTGAATTCCAGGGAATTTTACTGAATTTGAAAACTGAACTTAGTTTTGGCTTTCGGTGTGCGACAACTTGATCATGATCTATGTAATTTTTTTAATGCCTTGCAATTTAGTGATAAGCCTGCAAATATTTGGTTACATATATGGGCATGTTCAGCCAACAGAGATGAGTGTAGATTCAAATTCTGTTTGAGAAGAGCACAAATTCTGTTTGTGCTGGGACTCTGAGCAACATTTAAAGCTTTCAGTGAGAGAAAGAGTTGGAATGGTGAACGTAAGGGCAGTGTCATTCAGAGTACCCTGTAGCCAGTTTGATACTCTATCCATGGAAAGTTTCACTCCCCAGGAAACCAGCTCTTCTGGAATTTGAAATGAGTGACTATGAGCTGGTACAACTTCCATGGTGGGTTTTCAGCTGTGGGTAAAAATCACTTGTGACTGTAAGCTGGTTCCTATTACAGAATATTTAAACTGTAGGGTATTTTTAAGGGAAGCTGTTTCTTCTCAATGCAAAGTGACATCTGTTTACACTGTCCCATCTAAATGGGCTACCTTGAAGGCTGTTTTGGCTTTCTCCTTTGCCAACTTAACTTCTAAGTGCAGTGTTAAGAAATTCAACCACAGCTCAATTCCAGCATTGTCCTTTTGCAGTGCTTTAACAAAGAAATAAGTGCATCTGTGTTCATTTGGCTCTGGTCTTTTTTAATGCACAGCATCATCTGTGACATGACACCAGCAAGCAGAGTTTGAGTTGCTGGCATAATCTGTATAGACAGCACACATAGCTTTTTAGGCAGCTCTCTGGATGCTCTTTGCCTGGGGGTAAGGATGGTGACAGGCAGCGTGTGCAGTTCTTACAAGTGTGCTGATGACATTCTTGAGTTCTGCTCACTTTTTTCTATTCATTTCAGAGCTTCTCTGTTTGAGGAAAGGTTTGGATTGTTCGCTTGTTGACTTTAAGCAAAAACTCTTATACAGTAAGCAGTCTCATAAGCTATGTATACCGAAGTTGCTCTCAAGTAATACGCAGTGCTTTTTCTGTGAGTGTAGAGTGGAAAAGTGTAATAGCAGTGTGACTGCCTTAAAACTAGCCAGATGCATTAAGATGCTGTTGCCTGTCATGCTTGCCAGTACAAGAACACACTTAGCTTGCTTGGGAGTGTTTTTAGATCTGTTTCTTCATGTTATTCCTCTTTCAGACAATGGGAGCAAAGGGTCTGAAACATGCTTCTGAGATTGCCATACTAAATGCAAACTACATGGCAAAGAGGCTAGAGAAGCACTACAAAATCCTTTTCAGAGGAGCAAGAGGCAAGTATTGGGCAATTTGTTTTCTTCTACAAAGCTGACTTTTTTTTTTTCCTAGTGTAGAAGTTGGCTTACAATATGGTTCTTTTTTAATGCTACGTGACAGCTGCATCTCAAACTGCTCTTGACGTTGTTCACAAAGGGACAAATAACCTGTCACGCTGCTTCTGTGGAGGTATTACAAGGAAACTTTGATACTTGGAAGTAGAAGAAAAAATGCCTGTTTGTAATTAGATGCAGTGATGACAGAAGATGGAGTAAACCTTGGCATCACATTGTTCTCCTTGAAGTCTAGTAGCAGATTAATGAACAGTAGACAAAGGAGAAGCAACGAAGTTGAGACCTCCAAATCTCCCATAACCAATGGCACAACAATTTAAGAACTGGAAGCAATTTTTGCACCTGTACTTTCCCTTTCACACTCTCTCTGAAAAAGAAACCCCAAATTTTTCTCATTTCCACTCCTTATTCTCCTTTGTGAGACAGGGGGGAATCCCCTTGGCAATGCGAAATACTTTAGGTACATTCTAGTTCCCTGCTCCAGCTCTCCAGTCTTGCAGCAGGGCAGAAGTAATGAATAAGAGGTGAAAGAATTATCTGTTATAGTAAAGTAACTGTATCAGAGAATGCTATATTGCTTAAGCTGAATGGCACAAAGGAACAGTTGAGTACAATAGGTATGCTCTTCAAAATATATGTCTTAAATTTAATGGAGTACACCTTGGCTAAACCTGCAGGTTGCATTTTAAGAGAATACATTATTTCCTCACAGAAGTGAATGGAAGTTGCAAATTTTGAAAGATTCAGCAATGAAATGGAACAAGGTTCTCCAGGATCATGGATATAAATTTAGATAACTTATGCCTCTAGCCTCTCTATAAGACCAGATTTGAGCTTTTCTCTGGCATAACATGAAACTAACAGTCTTGTATATGGCTAATTCAAGATAGCCTAAGACCCAAATAGAGTTGGGCCACTGACAAATCCAATTATTTTTCAGAGTACTTGTAAATTATAGGAGCTACTTTGACCACCCTTTCCTAGTTCTGATCTTGGAAATGAGGCCTCTTCTTAACGTGATGTGGGGCTCAGAGGGCCAGTCTTAAAATACTGAGTTGTATATCTCTTAGCTGATAATTTCTCAGGTTTGAGTTTTTGCCCAAGTGGGTATTTTTTAATTTGTCTTTTTGCCGTGTTCTCCACAAAACAGAATAGACTGCTTGGTAGATTGCATTATTCTCCTAGTAAGTAAACATAGTGTACGCTTTTTCATTTACAGGTTATGTAGCCCATGAATTCATTTTGGATACCAGACCTTTCAAAAAAACAGCAAACATTGAAGCTGTAGATCTTGCTAAGAGACTTCAGGATTACGGTAAGTCAAATGTCTCTTTTTAAAAGTAACAGTGTAAGTGAGAATTTCCTAAATCTCTTCTAAAGGGAGCCAGAAACGTTCTAGTCCTGTGCTTATGGATGGTGAATCTGTTACAATCATTTCAGGTTTCCTCATGTTCATTAAGGGCTTAGAGAGATACTTGCATCAATTGCGTTGTAGTAGCTACTCATAAGTCTGCTCCTACCTCCCCAGTTCTGTAAACTGCCCCTTCAACTTTGCGATTACATGACTCTTATCCATTGGAGCAAGTGGGTTGGAGCCAAGAGCTTAATAAGATTCAAGAAGAAGATTAAATTAAAAAGAAAAATACTTTTGAAGTAGGATAATAGGATTTGGACACTTCCATCCTGATACAGTTTAGGCAGTTTTGTACAAATGCTCTGAAGAATCTGATTGTGGCTACTCTTTGGCTGCCAGACAAGATAACCCATTGAACTGCTTGATCCTATGCAACTGTGCTTCTAATGAATATGCATAAAAGCTGTTAAAACCCTAACGAGTAATACCTCATCAGTGAAATAATCCAAAGCCCAGTTGTGCTACCAAAAAACCACCTTTCCTGCTCTTTGTATGTGAGCTGCTATGGCCTTAAAGTGCATGCACCACTTTAAATAGACTTTTCAGTAGGTATGGAGGTGAGTTACATGGATAAGTTTAGTAAAGTTCCATCCTCTGCAGCCAAAAGAGAAGTGTCATGAGGCGGTAACTAGCAGTAGTGCAGGAAGGGAATCATGAGAGACCACCTTTTCTTTTTACCTTGTTTACCAGTGCAGAAATCTATACCCATCTCACTTTGCCGTTCAGCCTGTCATAAGAAGGTAAAGTGACAAAACAATTCTACTGAAGTGAGCAGCAGGAACAGAAATAACCCAGGAAAGAAACAATATACTTTGGGCTGAAAAGTAACAAAGCAAAAAAAGCAGGTTTTAAGAGCATTTCATTAAATCAGTGTGTAACTCTATTGTAAACAATACAATGGCATCACCCTTCAGCATTAAAAACTATGATACTTGAAAAGTCTGTCTTAACTCTACAGTACACTGCCAACACTACCCATGAGTTCAGTGTGAAGATTATAGAAAGGGATGAATTTGTGAATCAATTGCTAGCTAATGCATATATTCACTCAGAACCTATTGCCAGTGACTGATTTCTTCTTTATCAGGTTTTCATGCTCCAACCATGTCCTGGCCAGTGGCAGGGACGCTTATGATTGAACCAACAGAGTCTGAAGACAAGGCAGAGCTGGACAGATTTTGTGATGCAATGATCAGTATCCGGCAGGAAATTGCTGAAATAGAGGAGGGCAGGATGGACCCCCAAATTAACCCACTAAAGGTAAGATGGCAAGTAGAGCAAGTTGCCAGCATCAGCTAAACCCTTGAGACTTAGTTGAGACTATGTGAGCCTGCTTCCTGGTCTTTCAGGACTCTCAAAAATAACTGTGTGCAACAGTGAACACATGAACTTCTTGAAATCTGACTTTTTAAAGAAACTTTTAAAAACTTTTTAAATTTAAACAAATTTAAACTTTTTCAAAATTTGAATTTTGACTTTTTCAAGTCAGAAGTCTGACCTTTGCTGACATAGAAGAGAAAATGACTTATGCAAGCACATGATCTATAATTTTTGAGGCCATCTCAAAGTAATGAAGGAGAGATGCTTATTTATCTGGTTTAAGAAGGGAAGTGGAATGACCTTAAAACTAACAGTAAAATAAAGATTGAATGAGTTTTTTTAGCAACTGCAGCATAAAATTGCTATAGGCTAAAGTTCTGTTCAACCCTTGTAATGCTGTACTGACTTTTTAAATACTGGGGGGATTTAGTGAAGAGCTGGAAGCGTATTCAAACTTTGGGTAGTATCTTCAGGCAAACTGAAAAAAATCTAGATACTGACTTGCTTCCTGTTTTAAATCTGCCTTTGTGTCCCCCAGAAAAATGGTATTCTCAAGAGACTCTCTAGACAGTAATTATTTATATGTAGTAATATGAACTTGAAGGAGGGTTCACACTGATGTGTTCAACTGGATTCAGTAATTCCATGTCCTAAACATGTCTTTTTGCTTGTAGATGTCACCACATACTCTGAACTGTGTCACTTCTTCCAAGTGGGATCGTCCTTATTCCAGAGAAGTGGCAGCATTCCCGCTGGTGAGTAAATAATGGGATCCTAGTGGTGTGGTAATACATAAGCGTGCTTTCTGCTCTGTGGTTTTCTGGTCAGTTGGAGATGAAGTAATCTGGTAAGAATAAAAACTTCAGAGCCATTTTTACTGTTGCTCAATTTTTATGTGTGTAAGCTCTACAGTAGTTCCAGTTTTTCCAGACAAGGAAAAAAGATCTTACAAAAAAAAGTCTCTACACATGAAGTGCAAACTTGGATTTCTAAATCTCAGCACTTCGATATTGGATATTCCTACTGGAAACAGCCCGTTCAGGTTCTGACATACTGCACCAGGGGCTCCCAAAACAGAGTCCCATGTCCTGACATTCAAAGCTCTGCTCCAAAGAACTTGGACGAGGGTTTCACAAGATGCATGGTCAGCATGGGGCAAGCCACACCAGTATCAGCCTGCTACAAATAAAGGTCAAACTGGAGCTGGATACATCAGACTTCTTCAGAGCACTACATAAAATTGCTTCCACAATCTTAGCAGCTGAATATATTGTTAACTAACTTTTCTCACCTAAAACTGAATTGCATCTATTTTATTGCTGCGTACTGTATCAAAGAGGAATAATTTAACTGCACCTGTGAAGTTTGCCACCTTGTTTTATATATTACATTATAATTATATTGAACAGCACAGGTCTTGGTAATCTCCTCCACCCTGCGTTGGTTCCTATCTGTAAGCCAGTTATTCAAGGAGGCATAGTTTTCTTTTATCCCACGTCAACTGCTTCTTTACAACTTTTGTTAGAGGACATGGTTACACTGTTTTGAAAATCTAAATATTCTTTTGACTGCCAACTCTATTACACATGCTTGTTAACTTTCAGGGACTGCAAATAGATTTGAAGTATGACTTCACTTAAAAAAATCCACTTTTCCACCATTTGTCATTCTTAAAACTTCTAATGTCTATTACGATTACGTAGATTTGCTTGGTAGAAAAATTAAAATAGTTGTTTTTTCTTCTGTACTTAGCCATTTGTGAAGCCTGAAAGCAAGTTTTGGCCCACAATTGCTCGCATTGATGACATATATGGAGATCAACATCTGGTTTGTACGTGCCCACCAATGGAAGCCTATGAATCTCCCTTTTCTGAACAGAAGAGAGCATCTTCGTAAGACTGCTTCCAGCTGCCTGGATTTCTGAGTCCATCAGGATGGCCTCTTCCTCCCAGACCTGATAGGGGATTTATATACTGTGTATATTTGGGATAATCACCATGTTTGTTAATTGAATCACTGCTCAGTTAAAATGTAAATGCAATCAATAGGTTAGGTGTAAACAAAATGTGATTGTTTCACAGCAGTTGATGTTGACGTTGCCTTGATTCAGCATTTTGTCTGTTTTGTGCTAAAGTTTTAACAATTAACACCCAATTTGCAAAGCGACATGGAAGATACGGTTAAAAAAAGTAGAAAAGATGCAGATGCATAAGGCAATAGTAATGAATATTAACTGCAGGAGTAATTGTTTATATTTTGTAAAAAAAGATGAAGTAGATTGTTTAATTTACTTCACGTATTACCACTAGCATTTCTACTGTTAATATTTCATACTGTTTTTTTTACCTACCAGTGTTAGTACTCTAATAAAATTGGTCAGAATTTTAAGTGTTGTCATGTTCTGGATTTTAACTTTTCAACTGGATTTATCCAACAGAGCAGTACAAAATCATGAAGCTTAAGTTCCAATTTGTCAGAATTGCCACAGCAGTAACAGCTTCTACAGAAAGCAAAATACTGGCAGAGATTAACATTGAAATAAATCTCTGATTTTTTTAATTAGCTAGAATGACCAGTTTTACTGAGCAATAAACAACTTAACTTTTTTCTGTATCACACCAATTTTTCCTTGTAGTTCCATCTAATCCTCTCCTCTTATTCCGGAGAAGGCATGAAACACCTTTTCTAACAGACTGTGAACTGCTTAGTATGAGTTACATCTTGTCTAACAAAGTATTCTCCTTCCACCGCTTCTCAAACCTCTTATTTTGGATACTGGCTTTGGTTTATACAGTGCACTCAACTTGCCTTGCTTTGTCATGTAAGTCTACAGCTTGTGTAAAAACTGATTCACAGCTTTAGCTCTGCCCCTCCAAGAATACCGACAGCACCCTGAGACCAGAGCCCTCCTGCTACACACAATGCCACATTCAATTACTCAGTAGCCAGAATGCAGACTTTAAACAGGAGCCTCTTCTAATCTGTTCCCAGTCAAATTTATATAAAACCGATCTTCTCACCAGTTACACAGACAGACCCTATGAGTTACAAGCGCATTTGAAAGGAACTTGAGAGCAGGTCTGTGCAGATTCATTCGCGTTTGATGCAAGTGAGCACCCATGTAGAGATAAACTCATTCAGCCACATGAAGCAGGATTTTGGTCAATGAAGAAGCAGGTACTGGGCTAACACTCGGGCTAACACCTGGGGACAGGATCGCACAATTTTGCACCTTACAACCAGCAACTACTCAACCTCTTCTTGAAGGTCTACATGCACACTACATGCCTGGAAGCTTTCTCTGAAGTGACACAAATGAGACTAGTGATCACAGCACTATTTTAAGTACTGTAGGTTTGTGTCCTTTACAGTGAAAGTTTTGGGACTGCAACTTTTTCATTACGTACCCTTTAGACTTCAGTGGGGGCTTTAATTATACAAAGAAACTGCAGATGACAGGAGACAGGAATGGATTTCATTAAAGGAAGGTTAGGCCAGATACCAGTTTTGATGTGAAAAGCTGCACCTACGTCCTAAAATGTCTAAATACATAGTGAAGAAAATTAGAATTTTATACTCTAGAATTTATTATTGAAAAGGGTGTCTTTCAGTAGCTACAGATACAGGACTAAGGGTGTAAAAAATTGTGAAAAAACCACTGTGACAAACCCATAGTGTGAGGAAAGGACAGTCTTTCTGCATTGCCAGTCTAACTCCACAAAGTCTTGTCAAGCTACTTTAATGTTTGTTAAAGGCAGTTTCATTTTGCTTGATTGTGTCCGTCACTGAAAAGATATATTAAAAAATTTGTTTACATATTTTTGTATTAAGCAGAGAACTTCCCATTGTTGACCTCAAACTGACGGATTTATCTCATCAATTAATTGGTAAAAGCTATCAAACGGAAAAAAGCATTAAAAGGTATAAAATATTTCACAGCACTCAACTATCAAGTAAAAAGCCACAAGTCTTACGTGCTTACTGCACAGAGGCAATGATTGTTACAAAGGTAAAATTACATCTGTTTTCCCCATAAAATACTCAGCCACGGTTTTGTAAAACACGTAAGTTCAACAGCATATAAGAATCTGTCTACAGCTCTTCTAAACTGTATGCTTAACACCAATACCAATTCACCTACTGAACAAAGGCCGAACCCTCATTCTAGTAAGCACAGAAAAAACTGAGGAGTTAAATCTTTCAAAACTGTTCAGCAATACCTGGTTTTTTGATATATGACTAGAGAGATAGCACCAGCATTACGTATTTTGGATGCAACTGAAATCCTAAGTAGAACGGTGGGGAGAGTCGGGAGAGAGAGAAGTTACTTTTTTCGGATGAAGTGAATAAGCCATTAAGCTAACTTTCAGCCACAAAAACCCGCACTGCCATGTGCGTCTCAATGATGAGCTCATTACCACACCAGGGTAAGGACAAGACCTTAAATTACTGAGAATGACATATATACTTCCATATATACTTCTACATATGCCTACTTTGCAGGCTCAGGCTGTCAGTGCAGTCCCATGCCTTCGGTGGGAAACTCTGACTGATGCTGTGCAGGGCACCCACAGCTCCCAGCTGCCCCAGGCCGGCTCTGGCAGCAAGCACTGCCAACGCCAGCGGGGCAGGAAGGGCTCCCTCCCACTCCAGTACACGGACCGAGCACTAACAAGCGTCCTTCAAACACTCAGTAGGGACCAGAGTAGCTACCTGACAGCCGCTGCTATAGAGTATGTGTGAGCCCATGGATATCGATTGGGTTGGGTTTTTTTATTTAATTAACAATGTTTTTTTAATTGAGAAATGAGTTAAGGAATATAAAGCCTCATGTCTGAAAAATAAGAAGCCCACCTACAGAAAGCATTTAGTAATCTGAAAAAAAATTTCTATAAAAATGTCATGATTTAAATAAGTGGATAATAGTAAAAACAAAATTAGCAACTTTTCTGAATCATAAAATATTTAATAAGGTATATTTTGGGGGGGGATATATTGTATATAAAATTTCAGATCACAATATGAAGCGATTTGAACCCTCTCCAAGCTAGCACTGCCTTCAATGCCATGTAGATGTATTGCCACTGATACAAGACCTACTAAAAGCATACAGTTTAACTAATACAGAAGTGGCTTTTTTATATGAAATATTTTTTACACAACTAGAGTGTCTTGAATACCCTCTTTAAGTGCAAAAAACACAGATCACTTTACACTAATGCAGCAACAATGCATTCATATTGTTCTCATTAGTCATTAGTAGTCAACTTGCATAAGATACAAGAAAAGCACAATGAAGCTCACAAAAATAGACTAAAAATCAGCCTGTTCTTGCAAAAAAATACAGCATAATGGAAGAAAAAGACAAAAAAAGGATTATGCACACCACAGAATTTGCTGTTCTTTAATCCAGCTGGCTTAAGTGCTGTTTCTGTTTTTTTGCTGTTTTTGTGGGTTTTTGTTTTGGTTTGGGGTTTTTTTGTAAATCAAACCACATGGACCAGGCACAACTAATATTCAGGAGGCAGTGTGTAGCTAAACTTCACTAACTTTTTGTCATCCCCACAATTTATTTTCCTCTGTCCTGAGGTAGTTACAATAAAACAAATCATAAATTAAGCATCAGCTAGGCCAGTAAGAGCTGAGGCTTTTATTTTTATTTTCTTTAAAAACTATTTGTTAACTGGCCAAAACTACCCTTGATGTTAAAAGACAGCTGAGAATTAGAGTTCTCACTACACCAAAAAGATGGCTATGAGGGGAAGAGGGTTAGCTGCTTCAAAATGTGACAATATATTGAGTCCCATCAAGCTGGCTGGTCCACTGTTGAATTTCCCATGTTTATTCTCCTTTACTGTCTATAAAGTCACTGGGAGAAGTCGGAAGGATCTGAGCACATCATCGTCCTTTACTGTAACCAGGGAAGAACTGGTCCAGTAGTGTCTGCAGTATCTTGTTGGGAACCATGGTGTAGCCCTTTCCCAGGTCATAGCGGCAGGCAGGGCAGGTGAAGACTTCAGCTCTGAAGGAGCGCTGTAAACAACTCTAGGGCATACAAAGACAGAGAAGTAAATTGTGAGAACTTTGTTTTAGACTGACAGCTTACCCAGCAAGAACTAAGGAATCACTATAAACCAAAGATGCAATCTGCTGTACTACCAGAAAAAACGAAGTCAATACCAAGCCCCCTGGCACCTACCTCTGCCTCTATGACTACCATGTCCTAACAAAGGAACCCTGCTCTGGGCTGGGATATGAAACATTGAGCTTGGAAGGAATTAAATCACTACTGAGATTTCCCCTTCATTTCCAGTAGTGCCTTCCTGTGAATCACAGCCACGTCTGCAGCTTCCTTCTGGCTTCCTGGTTAGATTGCTACAGTTTTCCAGACCTTCATTTCAAGAGGAAGGTGAGTATACCAGGTACATTGCTTGTGTAACAGTCTCTGTCTACCTCATTGGATGAGATTCAGTTAAGCCTTAAAGACATATGTAGAATAATACGATCTCTAACACATTAGCATCAGTGCTGCCCTCCTTACTATGTTACCACAGGCTGCAGAGCCCAGGCATGTGAGCTGAATATCAGAAATTTATCAGGGCAGATCTGTGCCCAAACAACAATAGCAGCTTACTATCAAACTATTCCTTACAACTTTAATTGGATGTTATTTTGTATTTGCAAATATTTACTGACATCTTCAAATTCTGTGCTTTCTGAGTTTCTTGCCATTCAGCTTTCTCTTCTCCATGGTTTTCCAATTTCCGTAATTCTAAATATTAACCCCTTCATAATACTTTTTATGTTTTTTTAAGGAGCCATAATCGTTCTATGTGTGCAGGCCATCCAAAACAACACAGTGATTTTTACTGGAGTGATACATATCTTCTTGAACAGTGAACTTGCATTATCAGATACTTACTAGGATGATAATAGTCTGAGTCCTTCGAGGCTCTTAGGCAGAAATAACAGGTATGGCAGGCACAGTTCAAATATGCACAATTCAGCCCATGATTCTAGACACACTCGTGCTACAGAAATTAACTCTAGTACAAACTGGATTCCAAACTCCTTACATTATATCCGACTGATCAAGATTTTAAAATACATGAGTTATAAATTGACTTCTGTGGCCCTCCTACCAAACATAAACAATGCCAAGAATAACAAGACAACATAACTGACTCCAAATAGGCCCAAATGATTTTCTTGTATTTACCCTGCATCCTTTCAACTATTCTTAGTAAGTGTTACACAATTATAAAATCTGGTTTTATTCCTTAACTATGTAAAATTAAACTATTGTTACTGTACCAACATCTAGCTCCTGGACCAAACCAATTCCTAGTGTAATTCCACTGATCACAAAGGAATGACAGCAATGGGAAACTTCACCCATTATGCCTACCAGGAACTATACTAAATGTACTTCCACTCTATATTACATAAAATTAAGGTTCCACAGCAATCACTGAATGCAAACTTGTCACATGTTTTTGCTCAGAATGTTAGGCAATAATTATTGTCTTTCTAAAACACATATGGCTTTGGTGACTGGTGTCTCAGAGCCAAAAAAACAGCCCAGAGCAAGACCGAGTTTATTCTTACTTTACAGACGTTGTGGAGGCACTCTGTTGTCACTGGCTGGTAAACCAGCTCCTGGCAGCAGACACACATAAAGGATTGTTCCAGTTTCTTCAGAAAATTCTAGTGTAGGGCAAAGGAATAAAAAAGACAAACTCTGTTACAGTTCTCGTAACTGCCACTTATTACATAAAGATGATGAACTTCCAGAAGTTCTTAAGTCCTCCATATCCATGACTGCAGCTTTCTAAAAGTAATCAGGAAGCAGGTCCGTAACTGCTTAATTTCCCTGCTCTTCCACAAATCAGAGAACTAATGTTTTCAAGATTATTTACTTGCTTGTGTGAATATTGCTATAAACAAAATGAAACAGACGAGAGGGCCCCTCATGCCTGATTCTTAGCATAGGTCAGAAAATTTAGTAATTGTGTTTAGTAACTGCTGCTAGAAATTTGCATGTCCCTGAAAGATCTCTGCTTCTTTGCCAAGGGAATTTCTGCTAAGAAAGCCACTTCTGCACCTCCTGCTGTGCTGATGGATTATGGCTAGCTTAACGGCTTCTCCTCTCCTCAGGCCAAATTCTCTGCAGTGTGTAAATCAGCCTCCCTGGTTTTTAAATATTCTCAGGACATCTCTGAGGAATCTCAAGATACATTTGTATCAGGTGTTTTACACACACAAGCATGCTTGTCTCTGGCATGTCAGTGATCTCCAAATGTCTCAAGAATACAAGCTTAGGTATAGAAAAAAAGCAGATCTACAGGTAATCAAAATCCTTTGTAATAATTTTTAAAATACCAGTTTTAACATAAACCACATTTTATTTAGTTAAAAGGGAAGGTGGTTGTTTCAAGCAGAAAGATTTACATTTTCACAGTAGTGACCCAAAGCTACCAGTGATTCCTATTGCCTTTAGTGGCAACCAAATGGAAATCTTACCAAAATTATGGGTAGGAATCTGTAGAAAAAGGACTTCTCAGTAACTCAACCGCTTTTAAATTACTGTTTTCTCCTTTTTACAAACACATATCTCTATTGCCTGTCATCATGCACAATTTTAAGAGCTGAAATTCCTTCTAGTCATTACAGACACTGGATAGAAGACAGATAACAACAAATAACTTTATCAGTTCCTACACAAAGACAACCGCAGCAGCATTATAGCAAAAACTTGTACTGTAAGTGGAAGAACAGGGACTTCAAGATGCTTTTTCTGTTACAGAAGCACCATAAATAGCCACTGGTATTTCTCAAATACACTAATTATGTATGTCCATTTTTAGATATTCATTTTCCAACCAATGGCTTGTTTTTCACTGAGTGTTATCAAGTTATTTTAACTTCTCAGTGCCTTGATTTCTTCTGCAAAACAGCTAATATAACTATTAACTTGACATTGATAAGACTAGTTATCACTGGAAGACATAATAATTCAGGAGATATTCCTTTTGTGGACTTTTTTTATACTAGTGTCTATAGTCTCTTCACTCTTGAGCTATTCTTGCTATTTTCTTGACATTGAGGGGGAGGAAAGTATTTTCTCTCTTACTTAAGGCTTCCTCTCTACAGAGTGGGATAATCTAGATTTGGATGAAAATATTTTCATTTCATATCTAAATTTGAAGATGACAGTAGTTCTGTCTTCTTAAACAAAGCAAGCAAGCTGTGTTTTCTGTCACAAAATTATTTTCTGTCTAAACAAAAAGTAGTGACTAGAACCATCTTTCTTCATGTCTGATTTCTCACATCAGCACAGCACAAAAATACATTCATAATTTCAGAGAAAAAATGCTCCCTTCAAAAATTAAAAGAAAAAAAAAGCCACTTCTAACTTCAAAATTATTTTTGAGCAAAAGTATCTCCATTATGCAAGTGTAAACCGAGCTATCAATAGCAAATTGTACAAGTGAGGAGTATTTTATTGAAATCAAAGTCTTACAAATAAAAATAATGCTAAACACAGTCTGTATTCAGCAAAAGTTCAACAAGCAAATTAGGTTTTAAGAGACACTCAAGATTTCTCCTATCAGTCTAAAGAAAAGGTAAACATTAAAAGTTACGCATGCAGCAAACATACTGGTCCTTCCTTAAGAGAAGCAAGTACTTCATCCCACAGTTTCTGGTTCATACAGTCTTCTCTAATTAGCCATTGCTGCTCTTGGGTAAGCTGGAAAGCCTCTCCTTTCCCTCCATCTCCCATTCTCATGGCTTTGGGTGTATTCGTAGGTTCCTCTATACCTGCTTAAGATTACGATCATCAGACGCAGTAACAACAGAGTATTAGTCTGAACTAATAAAAAGGGAAGACAAAACTGTTTCTAGAAGGTTAAAACATGGATTACACTCATGAAATGCGGCAATCAAATCCCTACTCCAACTCATACTGTTCAGCATGTCTTGGACTGCAGCACACAGGTGCACAGAAGACTGTTCATTTTTCTACAGAGCTTAAGAGAAAAAAAAAGCTTTAAGAGTAGTAAATAGGATAAGATCCCTACACTAGTACTTAATTACAGAGCATGTGCTTATCAATTTCCATTAGTATTCCAAATAACTTTACACTTCTGCAAAGTTTTCATGCTACTGGCTTAATAAATGTCACATGTCAGACCTTGCTGATGAATGCTAAAAAAGTAAAAAGAAATACCATCATCAATTGTCCTTTTCTGGTTTCCGTTACTCTGGCTGGTTGGCTCCTGTTTCACAGTTTGCTTTTTAACCTTATCTTTCTTCTCCTTACTAGCCATGGCTTCCAAATAACCTTCTGGATACTAAAATAAAAAAGCATCGATTTGTAACAAAACCCACTGGCATACAGGAATTCCCAAATACCAACAAGACTAATTTCTAAAAGACTTTAAAACCCTGTGACTATACATTGAAATAGCTACGAAATAATTTTTAAAACCCTACCTGATGGAGAAAACATTTAAATTAGTATCTATTATTAAGAAAGTGTAGTCAAGTCAAAGAATCTAATCCAGACTGGACTGTATTAAAAGGGACCCAGTATCTATGCCCTTACAACTATACAAATCAGTTAGGCAAAGTTTAAGATGATGGTATGCTGTAAGATATACCATTGTCTTGCTGAGAAAAGAAACAGTATGTTAATTCTTTCCATCTTTCATGGATTCTGCAGTGCCCAAGTCCTCATGGGTCAGTTTATTTCTGTGCCTGAAATACACTATCCATACAAACTCCTCAGTCACATGGAGGGAGAAATACATAAAAATACACAGGTTTTTTGATTTCTCAGACAGACTTGGCTATAACAATAGTAGCCTGCAGAAATTCTTTCCAGCCTAAGGATCACAAAACTGGATTCAAATTCTTAATTCTCCAATCCATATATGCAAAGCAATTCACTGCTAAGGCAGAAAGCTTCATCCACCGTTCCTTCTGCTGTGTCACTATTACATGATTCTTTCAGTCTGCAGATAATCTGTGGTGGTTTTTGGCATTAAATCCTGCCACAGTGAAGTACAAGAAAAAAATGGGGCTTTAATTTAACTGATTTCTATTTCTGGAATTCATTTACTGGAACTGAGAATAAAAACAACTGTGCAAGTTCTGATTCAAACCTGTACGCTCAGACCCAGTTTCTTTGACCGCTCCATTCCTTCGGAAGTCCAAGGTGCAGGCTCTACATCATCTCTCCTCAGAAGATAGCGCCAAACTAAAAATCCACATTTTCCAATTTCTGGCCAATATTTCACCACCTAAAGAACAATATAAAAATACTGCCATTATTTTATCACAAGCCAAACACATGCATATAGTCGTACTTTAACTGTTCAAGAAGAAATGAAATGACTAAGTCATACATTACTATTATACAGCAGCTCTTCCCTCAGGTGCAAAATTTTTGTATTTTTGATAAACACAGTGCTCTTAAAAGGCACACATCTTTATTTCAGATGCTGAGAAGTCATTAACACACAAAAAGCTAGGATATAGTTGGAAGGAGTGAGGAAATAATTTGATTTCCAGGGATGAATGAATATGACTCAGTAAGCACGTATAAAGTAGCTTACATATTCAACTTTACATATCGTATTACGGATTATGTTCTGTTATCACTGCTCTGAATAATTTCATTTCAGTTCTTTGCAGAATAAGCTAAGGCTAAAAAGCTATCATGGAGAAAAAAGAATTATTTCTTTTAAGTAATAATGAACAATTTGAAAACACATATGAGACTTTTTAAAACAGCTTATGTTGCACTCAGTAGAAATCACAATACCTTGTAAATGCCATCGTATCTGTTGCCTTCCTCCGGGGCGTATTTGCTGATCCGCCGTCCTTTTGAACTGCGCACTACTCTGACTGGCTTACCAGCTCTCCAATTCTTAGACTCTGCTCCATTTTTGTCATCCAGTGGGGCATCACAGTTAAGGGCCAATGCCCTAGAAAGAGATTTAAACTCTTCATAAACTAGATTGCTTCACACAACAGATTTTTGAGAATTAATGTCTAATTAATTATGCTTTATCAATGTCTAATTATGCTTTATCAAGCAGCATAGAACTTTTCAGTATATTCTTTAACAACTGCAGAAATGAAGGAAGCAGTGAGATCCATGCTACCATGTATGGTAAGAAAAAAAATGGCAACACAAAATATTTTGTTGTCAAGGTTCCAGATGAAAACTCAGCTGATATTGCTAAATAAAACAAACTGATCCTTTTATATTTAATAGTCTTCATTTTTAAAAATAATCCCTTCCTAAAGAGCACTGAGGGAATTAAAAGAAAATCATAACAAAAGGCAAACTTCCCCTATCGCTATTCCCCATTAACTGCAGATTTTAAGTGCATACACAAAAGTGATGAATATGATGAAAAACACTATAGAGAAAAAAGTACATAGTAACTATCCAAAAAACTCTTAAGTAACTGAAATGTCTCACATAATACATAAATTGCCTCAGAGTAGGAGTTAAATAATAGTAGCTAACTCAAGGACAAGCAAACCCCTTTATCCACTAACTACATGAAGACACTCTTCTAGAAACCTGGAGCAAGACGGTGTGAATACCTACTAGACGAAGCTGCCATAATGAACAGTATTTCTACTACCACATCCTGATTTGACCAGGGATTGAAGACCCTTCAGAATCAGACTCAAACCAAACCATGGATCTCAGAACGGAAGGAACAATACGGTTTATAAGCAGCCATGGTACGAGTATAAAACCCACATTGTACAGAACAGTAAGAGACAGGCATACAATGCTGACTTTAAAAATGTTTCTTATGTAAAAACGAAACTTAAAAAAGGAAAAGTATCTGGAAGCAAAACCAATACTGATTCAACCATGTGGAATCATCATAATCTTCAGTATCAAAGTGCTTGAAAACTTGTATCAAAATCAGTAACTGAGAACAACACCATGTTATACTCGATGCACACTAGCACCTGCAAAGCTACAAGGCAAGCTTTGCCAGTGGATTTCTCATTTACTAAGAGGAGAGAAATGCTGACACTAAGGAGTCCAGCTTTTAATTCTGTTTCCCAAAGCAAGTTTGCTCTATGCACTAAATAGGCTTGTAAACCTATTGCTTAAACCTACTTCCATCTTCCTTCCCTCCTTGTTCTTGTTCACATCACGTGCCCTCCCTCCCTTCCTCCATCCCTCTCTCCCTTTCTCAGCAGCCAAGTCAGGCTTTTCCTCTCTCTCCTCTAAGTACCACCAAAAAAGCCTGAAAGAATCCCTCTCCACTCTGCTTGACAGCAGCACATCATATCTAAAAGCAGACCTGGCAAAGAAAAGGTCTCAGTCAATCTCAGCACCCCACAGGTGTGAAGTGGTCAGTTGCATAACAAGAGATTATGCTCTTAAAAATAGAAAAGGATGGAGTAAACTCTTTGAACTCTTTGTCCAGGTAGGCTTTTAGAGGACATAAAAACACTTTAAGCAGATGTCTAATTCATCTTTTGGACATATATTTTATTTTTCAAGCACCTGTTTTTGATAAAGCAACACCCTCATTCCTTGCTTTTCATAGAAAACTATGATGGAAGAAACGGCTAGCAAAATAGGAAAGATTTAATATGGGAAGATGAACATGCTTTCCTCCTACTTAAATTTCATAACTGATTTAACCATTGAAGAAGAAACTGAAGAAGAAACTTAAAAAGAAACACCCAGAATAGAAAACTTCCACCGAAGAGTTTTGACAAACTTCTCATTAAATTCAAACACAGTCCTCTAAAGGAAATTGTAGGACGATTTCAACCAGAGACATGCCTAACAGCTGCACCAGCAATATAGCAATGTATTTCATTGAGGTGCAAGTGTTTCTTTAAATCAATAAAACATAATGCTTGATAATGCCTCTTAGCAGCAAGAGGCACCGCTGTTTACAAAAGTAGCAGGTACAAGAGTGAATGAATACAGCAAAATGTCCGTTTTAAGTCAAAGCACGACAACCCAGCTCTTTGTTTTGGAATACTTTTTATCTTCAAAACTTACCTATTCATGTGTGTTAATGTCTGATCAAATGAATGTTCTCCAATCCTTTTATTGCCAGAAAGATCTCTACCTCCACTCCCAGTGTAAGTGAATTCATCTCCTCGATCCTGTGCAAGAAGATTATCCTTTGTTTTAACACTCCAAAGTAAAGCAACTCAATTAAAAAAAAAATGCAACTTCATTTTTTCTATTTACTCAGACAGAGAAAAACTATACTCCAAGGCATGGAAAGATGCATTTTCAATTTCAGCGTCACTGTCCTCCTACAGTAGTTGTGCCAGCACAAAGCTACTGGTCTGGATGTAACATATGCACCAGAAAATTCTTATTAAAAAATCGCCTGCCTTAAAAAATTGGACTTTCACATCTTTTAAAAAGCTGTTTTTGAAAAAAAAAAAAAAAAAAAAATACTTCTGAGGAAGGGAACACATTCTAGCAAGTGGTTACTTGTTCTAGAGCTTTCATTTAGTTTACGAGAATATAGTGTGTGTAAAATACGTAATAAATACCTTGGAGGGATCACTTCAGCTTGTGCAAGGGGCTCAGTGCTAATAAGTACAAACAGCTCTGCCTTAAGTACAAGGCAGGTGCTTTAATGCAATAATAATCCCAGCTCTTCTGCACTAGTAAGAGCTTAAACTCATTTAGGTTCGCATTTTGTAAGCTGACATAATTCTGTAGTATATTTCCTACATAGAATTTTCTTTAAATTGAAAGAAGGTTGATAAAATCTTTTACCATGAACTCTAAAAACAGTCAAAATCTATATACACATAAGTAAAGCCAGTATTACTATTTTCTTTAGGAGATATGTCACAGAAATTCATATTACTCCTGGCAAATTCAAGTATTTCTAGAAAGATACAAATATATTTAATATGATATCTTTTTGGAGATGCAAATTTTGTACAAAGCATGAAGCAATAGTAGAAGATAAATACTTAATAGGAAAATAATGCTTATGTGAATTTTTGTAGCAAAAATCTGAACATACTTGTACGCAGTAGTAAAATTCAGTCAATTTCTTACCACTATTAAAAGTCTGACATTATTAAGGATCCAGTGCAAGACTGTTACAGATATTTCATGACTGACAACAGCAGAAAAAGAGAAAGTTAGAAAGAGAAATGCTGGTTGAACAAGGCCATAGATTAATTATAGAAATTATGTTTATTTTATTCTGTGTAGGGAAAACCTGACAGAAATTCAGCTGCAGTATTAGAGTATTTCTCATTAAAAATTTATCTAGACATAATAACAAGCAAGTGCTATGAAGTTAAAAAAATACTCAAAACCTAACAAAGACATGTAGAAACTCTGGTATATCCTTTCTTAAAACAGTCTACTTATTCTGCTCAATGAAGCTCTAAAAAGTAACAGAAATAGAATGACGTTGTACAAGGACAATATATGAAACAACTTCAAAAGAATGAAAGACCAACAAGACCACAACTATTTACTAAGAAAGGACATAAAATCAATTGTATAAAATAAGGTACCACAAAATTGAGCTATGTTTATTTTTTCAGTGATTGTCAAGGCGAACAAAATGCACAGATCACACAAAGACGATTGTGATAATAATAATATGAATAGGGATGGATTTTCTTGATGAAACATGCCCATTTAAACAAATTACATTTTAACACTGAGTACGAAGCTTGTGCCAAGTTCAGAAAACGAGAAAGATGTATCTTGGAAAGTCATGAATCCACAATGATTTGGGTTTCATAACAAAGAAGAAACTGAACACATGTTCATGGTGTGGCAGAGTGGGGAAAACTGCTAAGGCAGTTTTATGATGTACAAGCAGAAATAAACTGAAACTGGAAGGTGATTTTTCCCTGTTTTTAGAACATAATGTTGAGACAAATATTGAAATAACATATATGTAAGAATGTAAAAAAATAGAAGAAAAACAGAAACACTACATATGCGAGCAAAATGGAGAAAATGATTTTCAAGACAGTACAGGTTCTTGACAAACTGTTTTGTTTATTAACAACTAGCTAGAACAATCTTCACGTGAAGAAAGTACTGAATAGACTTTTTTTTGGCGTAACAGACAAATATAAATCAAGGACAAACTTCTATAGATTTAAGCCAAAAAAACCTCAAGTGAGAAGGCATAAATGCAACAGTATTCATAATTAACTACAGGAACACACTTCTATAGAAAATGGGTTAAATGTAAAAGGGCTAAAAGCATCAAACTTCCAATGCCTTCAGAGAAAGACTGAGTGGTTCTCTAGGTGGTACTCTTTAACAGGCAACCAGAAGACATGGTGCTTGAAGAGATAGCATGGATATAAGGCCTACGCATACATGCTCACCTCTTGAATAGATTCCACACTTAATAGGTTACATTTACGTCTCTTTAATTATCCAAGTGTTCTATGCACAAATAGGCAAAACTATATGGATTTAGGGGAAACTGGAAATCCAGAGGAAGTAAAATGGAGGAGAAATGGAACAATTATGGAGCATAATTGTTAAAGGTCAAATAACAAGAAGATGGCATCTTTTAACACCCCCCAGCATAAGGAAGGCTCATTTCTGCTCTACTTCCCAGAAGAACTACACTCACTTATTTCACATCAGATATATTTAAAAAAAAAAAGGATTGCAGGGAACAAAGACACACAGTTCCTAGAATTGGAGGAAAATGACAGAGACCTTGCTATACAGGGTGCTGGTCTGGACTGGATGAAGAGAAATGGGGAGGACATTTGAACCTCTGATACGAGATCAACTCCTAAAGAAGGAGAGGAAGAAAGCTCAGGAGAATAAGTAAGTGCTTGCAGAGAGAGAAAATCTAGAATGGCAAAAGTAAGTGATGCACAGACACAGAGTCCTTAGAGTGGAATAAATGTGGATATGAATACAGCTCATGACAAGCAGAAGTGAAATGGCAATACTAGTAGTCTGGAAACCTAATGGGAGACCTATAGAACCTACTTCCATCATGGTTATGGTGTTTGAAAGTGGAATATGCCAGGAATATTCACACAGCTTATTATTTGGGATCTTTTGATGAGTAATGACTCATTAAAGCAATTTCTCCATAGCTTTGAGTTCTGAATCCATAGATAGACAATGCAGGATCTGCCTACCACCCGTAACAATGTTCAACTGATAGCCTGTATGTGACAGGTAAAGGTGCAAAGGTTTTTTTTTTTTTTCCAAGCAGATCAGAAAGCAGAGCTTAGGACACTGCTACTGCTGTGAATTCTGCATTCAACAGTTAAAGTATCTGGCAAAAGGGATTATTGATGTCTGTACGTCCTTCTTTAAGAAACAAAATAACTGTCAAAAAGGCTATGAAACAGTCTTATCTTTTCCCTTCTCTTCCTTCGTCCTACCTTTTCCACGTTTTCTTACCATAAAATATGTAATTGTGCCGTTTCTCTTCTTTCCACAGCTTAATTCAACTTCCTTGCACCAAAACTTTCTTTCAACAGCTAGTAAGAACTTTGTTGTACTGAGGTGAAACTGATGAATTGAGGGGTTGATGAACTGATGAAATTTGGGGGTTTCTTGCATTAAAAAGCCAATAAGATTTTGATTAATATGACAAAGCAAAATAAAAAAGCACTAAGCCTTTTTAAATGAAGTTATTAAATCCAAGACAAATATTAACTATCAGACAATTACCTTTGAAAGGATTTTCTTTCCCTAGTAGTAGGGATACCTGAAACTGAATCATGTCATCATTCATCTCCATTGAAGTCTCACAGGTCTGTATGCATATAAGTGCTGACATAATTGGTCTATCTGCCCAATTGTCTGATTTATTTTTTATAATTTCATGGTTTAGCACTGCAGTAAAAGGTGCCAATTAAAAAGGAAGGGCTAAATTACATATTTCATTTACAAATCAATAAAAAATGCCTTGCATTAAGTGCAGAGCTTCTATGTATCATAATCGGTGTTTCAGAGTAGCTTAAATAGTTTCTGAGAGCTTGAATATATCATAATCGGTGTTGCTGTCAAGGGCGCAAACCGCCCTTGACAGCAAGAACCTGACAAGCATCGTGGCATATTCCACCACAACGAAAACACTTAACCATTTTAGTGTTAGCCAATCTGGATCTCTGAACAATAAGTAAGACAGCTTCAAAGCAGGAAACAGCAGAAGGTGGCTAACTGGTGATGGAAGTAGGTCAGCATTTTGAAAAATAACTCCCAAATGAAAGTACTAGACAACTACTGTACATGCACCACTTTCTGAGGTTTTTCTTATTCCTTTCAATGTTCAGTGCCAAAATGGTGGATTTCCAGACCTTTAAACAAAACATTAATATGTAAACAATTCAGGCTACACAATCTGGATTCATTATCTTCCACTCTGTTGAAGATCAGTTCTGACTTCAAACCAGGTTCACCAAAGATACAACACACAGAAAGCCTTTTTAGGTCAAAGACCCTTTTCTGTAGTGGGAGATTACTTAGGAGAAACAACAGTTTTCTGAGACAACATTTTTTAATTACAATTATCTTTGACTATCTGTTGAAGATCTCTCATTGTTTTTCTGAGGGCAAAAAATCCTGCAATCTGTGAGTCATTTAATTAGCCTACTATAATCCTAGTTAAAGCAAGGCAAGGAAGATCTTGCCTGTCTAAAAGACATGCACTTGCTATTTGACATTCATTTATCTCTATACATATAATTAGAATTTGTTACTTTCATCCTTCTTTTATTTCCTGTATTTAAATAAACGATTAATATCATAAGAATTAATTTTTATAAGTTTTCATGTGAAAAATCTATGAAGTCCAGCAAGAAACTCACGGTTTGACACAACAAAGATTAGTATAATCATGCTGATCCTTCAGAATTTTATGAAGGGAGTAGATTGATTACACTCCATATATTGCACTAATATGACTAATGTCTCTTGAAAATGTATGAATTTCAGAAAGAAAGTGTCTCAGTATGTTAGGCATTCACAAACAGAAACCAAGGCCTATGTCCTTGCCCTAAGGCACTGTTCCAGACAGAATGCTTCTTGGAAAGCATGAAATATAAAAAAAGAGCTAAATGGTGCTTTGCTAAGCATTGGCAACATGAATGTCTACTTTTTAATCTGCTTTATCATTGTGTCAAATGGGTTCCTTGATGCTTTAGAAACAACCAGATATGCAAAGTCCTGCAAATGAACTTTGGAAAGCACAGATAAGAGCAGTATAAACACAGACTCCACACCCCATTATGAAAGAAACTGACAAATAGGCAGATAAGACTACTTTGACAGATGTAGTAATAGCAGTAAAAAAATGACAAAAAGCATCTGTGTAACAAAATAAGGCTTTTCAGAATGTGAAAGTAATCCTGAATATAATGCAGGTACAGAGGAGACAATGAAATTCAGAAAATAATGCACGAAAGGTATTTTTTAGTATTGATTAGCATTTTGTATGGACTGACAGCTAACAATATGGAATAACAGAAAAGATGGAGAGGAGACTGTTGCAGAATAGGAGCTGTCCCGCAAATCTGAAACACTGCTAAGAAGTAAGTATTAAAGCCACTGCCCTACAAATTATGTCAACTATGTCCTTAGTATTGGAGATAACAGGAGTGGACAGATAACACATCTGAGTGAAAAGGAAGATATTTGGTAGCTATCGTATAGTGAGATACTCAAATTTTTTCACATTACATTGGAGCTCCAAGCAGGTTCCAAACCAGTAGGGTGCTTAGACCTTGGAAATGTGACAGCTTTTGAAAACAGCAAGTTTCATGGTGTCAAGCATGAGGTTTTCAGCTACATACTCAATCCAGGTGACTCACAATAGAGAGACTCTCAGTGTAATGGCTGTAATGAACTTGCTATGTTGAATTCTCAGTACTATAAAACAGAGGTGGGAAAATCTGAAAGGAACTGTTCCCTTGGTAACATAGTCAGCATGGCATGATAATTCAGAAAATTTATATAGGATACTACATCTCTTCTGTACCAGGGCTCACACTGGATTCAGATGACACAGGTAAACTCAGCAAACTGGTTAATAAAGCAGCAGGTCATACACACATATCTAGGTAAACTGCTAGTCACAATGGTCTTTGGATATAAAACACTGAATCAGACATGAGGCTCCTATTGCCACTCTGTTTGGATTTAAAGACATTTAACTGTACAATTCACTACAGTACTGGCACTGCACCTTTGGCACTGGTGGAACTGATCAAGTGCTTTCACTGTGCAAGGCACACTAAGCAGAGGTTCTGAAACACTATATCCTCACCACAGGGCTTGGGCAAATCTAGTGAGCTAAATACTGTTTATTTGCAACTGGACTATTTCAAACAAGTGGAATAACAGTTGTGCTAACACCTTGGAACTGATTACCCAAAGACAAGATTAATGCAAAGACACAGAACATTTAAAATGACAGCAAGCCATTTCATGAAGTGGTTTGGGAATGCTATGTTCCAGGCACTGAATAGATTTCGTATAAAATAATCAACGAACCTAAGCAACGAGTATATTTGCCTGGGGTCCCTTTTGAGTCATTAGAGATGCTATTCTCTTTTATACTCTCAGAATCTTTTACAAGAGGATGCGAATGATCACAGAAGATATTATTCTCCCAGAGATTCTGAATCTCAGTTCAGAGATTTCCCGTATGATCCTATATGCAAAAGCACTTAAAGAAGAAACAGTCTTCATTCAGATTAAACTAAGCACACCACACAATTAATTTACCATCTTTACAACACTACCTCAACCCAGCAGAAACATGTATCTTGAAACTTTTGAAAATAAACAGCAGTTTTAAACCTCATACATAAAAACAATGACACAAAATAGGAGGGAAAGTTTTCAACACAAAAGTGAAATTTCTTCAGTGATTGATTTGATGAACAGACAAGTCAAAAAACTTTTATCATGAACACTGTGATTGCACAATCACTGTTAAGGTCCAATATCTAGTTTTTCAATGTTAGTCTATTCTGAAATAATTATTAGATTTTAAATTCCTGAAAGACTTCTCAATTTCTTCGGCTAATGTTCCTACTATAGTTACTATCAAGAACAAGACCAGGAGATCAGCAATATTAACACATTCAAGACCCTAAAGCTAACTGTTATAATACTGTATCTTAAATAGGTTAGCCATGTAACTTGTCACTAAAATTCAAGGTTAAACATTTACAAGAGAGAGATTAATGTGCAAACATTTTATACACATTTATTTAAGAATGAGGTTGAGCTTCATATGCAAAACAATTTCACCCAATTTTGTAAACTATGACCGTACCCCTTCTCAATCTTGAGGGCAGATCCTGTACTGACAGAACTCGTCATTACTGAGCACTCCAATAGATCCAGAACATCCCAACTTGAGCAAAGTTGCAGACAAGTCTGGGTCTGCAGGATTTTAAGTTTCCAAATGCATTGCATAAAAATGGCATGATCTGAAAGCCAGACAGTGAATTCTATTTCCTGCAATATATTTTTGTAATTATTTTATCCCAGTAGTGAACTGTTAATTTAAAGCCACAAGAAGAGCATTAAGATGGCACATGTCAGCAGTGTGCATAAATAGTGCATAAAGTTTATAAACATACAGTAAAACAGTCTTCCAAAACATATTTATTTCTCAATTTTGTAAAAACTTACACACAAGTACCTATATCATACCATTGAAATTCAAGTAAGAGTCACCTCTATTTTCTTGTTCTCATACAATAAAGTGACTAGATGTGAGCAGAGGATTTTATCTGAATTTGTATTTAAAAGTTCCGTTCCTGGAACGAGATACTGTACTTAGGATACTTATAGTACAGAATTTGATTTTTCTGTGGATATTTTTATAGGACTTTAATTTCAACCTTTTCCAAAAAGCAGGGAAAATGGAAGTAAATTGGGAAATAAAATCTGGTATATGTAAAAAGAACTGAAGAAAAACTCATTCCAAAAATGCACCTGGGAAAAAAAAATTCCTCTTTGCACTCTTAGTTTAGATAATAACAAAAAGGCTGACATTCACAGAAATTTAGGGTATCTTCTGCAATATTTCTCCCCAGCTATGCCTCTTCAAAATTATATATGTCATCTAGACTATGACAGTACATAGGTGTCCACAAAAACACATGATCACAACATCACTTAGGTCAACTGCAAAAGACATGCAAAGGATTCAATTAAGTTTATTAAATATTTTGAATTTAATAATTACAGCAGCAGAAATAAGGGGACATCAGTATTACCACCAAAAAGAAAAAAAGGAGTATGCGGCATCCCAACACAGCAGGTACAACTACTGAGCCACAGTATTCTTAGGATACACTAGCTAAGGGTCCTAGAGCATGTGTTGGGGTTGACTCTAAGGACATAATAATGTATCCCAACGCCAAGTACCTCCTCATGTAACTTGTTCAAAAAGCGACACAGACTCCTTCAGAGGCAATACTCTGCAGCAGCAGCAGCAGCTGGTAGGTGCTGTTGGCAAAGAATACATTACATTCTGATGCTATTTCAGATGCTTATTTCCTCCTCCAGTGCCTTTTTCCTTGTGATTAACAGCTACACATGTTTTAAAAAAACAGATTGCTTACTGCTTTATCCTTCACCTGATGCATGACTCAAAATTCCACCTGATGGAGCAGAACTGCAGGAAGGAATGTACCCTGTGTAAACATTATTTAATTGCAGAGAACAGTAATCTATTCATAAATAAATGTTGGTCAACATCATGAGATGAAAGTCGGACATAATTACTGTTTTGTTTAGCAGCATAATTGTTTTCGTTGCTCTACTTAGATGTTAACAAAGTAGAATTTTTTTCCAGCACCTTTGGGGATCATAATACAAGATATTGAGACTTTCCTAAGAAGTTCTGAAAGTTCTTATCAATAAGAGTCAAGAACCTTCAGAACTTCATAGAATCAAGTAACATATACCTTTTATTCTTGCTTCATTAAAATAAATGTATCAGATATTTGGAAGCACAACAAACGCAAAGGAAGAGGCATCTATCTGTCTTGAAAGCAATAAAAATCAGGACCAAAGCAGAACATAAAACATATTATTTGCATATAATTACAGTATCAGTTTTTAAATAATACTAAATTCAGACTCCAAAAGTATACTGACATTTAACTACCCTAAATAATGTAAAATTCAGCTGTAATTGAGATAGTTTGCTTGAGTACAAGTATGAGCATAAGCATTCTTTAAGAAAGATTTGTTTACATATTTCTCCCCAAAATACTAAAAACTATTCAGTTTGTTATCAGTAGTAGTTATTTTTTTCAGTCATATTTGCATAAGCATTAGTTTTAGGATGAACAACAAACATAACTCTATCTTTACAAATACTGATACATTAGAAGAGCAAAACCATTGCTTGCATAAAAGACATACCACTTCATCTTCAAATCCTCCAGCTAACACAAGTGAATAAGCTCCATCATTACTGCGTCCATGGATTCCACCCACATGTGGTCTGTGAACACCTGCTTCACTCACCTGGCAACAGAAAAAAGCTGGTTTCTAGCATTGTTTTCAAAAAAACAGCCATCTACAATCACTTTTAACAATCAACTTTCACTTAAAATATTGTACAGGAGTGTCTGTGTAAATAGTTAATGTAAGACTGCCATTAAAGGTGAGAATTCCACTTGTTTTTAAGGAAGAAAAGCCAAAAGTAAGGACACCCAAAAAATGGAGGGACAATGTAGGACAGTGGTGACACTGGAAGATGTAATGGTACACTTTCTTCTTTGGGAATAATCTCCATGATTCTTTCCGTAAGCAGTAATTAAGGCTGTACTCACTGCTATACTCCACCTGCACAGTGATTTAGAACAATCGAAAGCAGATGGAGATCTGCCAGTTTGGTAACATTTTACAATTCTTAACTAAGGAAGATCACAGTGACCCATGTAAAGATCATTATGCCAGGTACTATTAAGGTAACACACTGTAAATGTGACCAACTCAGAGGAATATTATCACACTGTCTAAGGAAAAAGAAGAAGCCATTGCAGCAACGTATGGATCATAAACTAGTTCTCCAACCAGGATAACTCTGGTAATGAATGTGCAACTAAGCTGCAAGCAGACCAGCTGAGAGCTGCAGCTGTACCATAAACTGGAAAAATTATGAAACTCTGGTGGAACATCTCTCCCACGACAATTTATTTAATAATTGTTTCAAACTACCAAATTATATTTTTTAAAAAGCCCTTTATGAATAAAAAAGAGGCTGCATATTAAAATACATATTTTCTCAGTACGCGATGCCAAAAATACTATTGATAGAATGAAGGTTCCCAGCAAAAAACAAATTAGGATCCTTCTTCCTACCTTCATATCTTCCTTCAGACCTTGACTTTGCCTGTTTTTCTCATTCTGCCTCTCCTGCTCCTGAACATCTTTTACCAGCCTGCACTTTTAAGCAACTTCCATGGAAGTTTACATTCTTCCGCTATAGTCTTGTACTTTCACAATACAATACATCAGATCAAAGGTCCAGCTGGCAAAAAATGTTGTCTCTAACAACAGACAAGAGCTGTGCACGGTATGAAAACTATGCAAGGACACAATGATGCTTCCCTGAACAATTTCTCAGCATCCAGCTGTCTGTGGCTCAGACTTCCTAAACTACTTAAAACTTTTGGATCCACAGTATCCAAGTCAGAAAAGAGTTCACAGTAGTACCACCTGTCATATGAGCTAATACTACTTTTGTTCATTTTGAAGTAGGCAGCTGACCTTTTTTTTTCTGATGACCCCTTTTTGCATTACAAAAGTATGTATATTGGTCCCTAATCACTTTTTTCATACTGTACATCATTCTGTAGCCATCTACACTACACCACATTTTCAACGTTCTTCCAGAATGAAAAGTCTTTCCAGTTGAATGGAAACTATTCCATTCCTTTAATCATCCTCATTGTTGTTCACAATAATATATTTTATTTTCCTGATCCTTCCTTTCACAATAATTTAACACTTGATTTATTTTTTTGATCACTAGTGAGTATTAAGATGACATATTTTCAAAATCAGCTATTAGAAATCTCTTTCTTAAATAATAAGAAGAATAAGTAGCTGAAAGCCCATTACAAATTATATAGTTAGAGCTGTTCCCCACCCCACTATCCACAACAACTTAGCACTCTCACCTAACTTTATCAGCTATTTGCCAATTTTTCCAGACCATTTATGAGTATGCTGAATAAAAAGGCCCCACTATTGCGCTCCTCTTTCCTGCTGTATCAAACATCCTTTCATTCATTCCTCCCTCCCTTCTTTCATTTCCAGGTTTTATCAATTAAATTTAGGTTTCTGGTAGGTGATTCACCCCAAAGATGAACTCTGGTAAGTAATTCATGCCAAAGATGCTCTTCAGATGCTCTCTCCAGAAGCAATATTTAGTCAATTTCCTTCTAGGGAAAAGAGAGTTTGTGTCATAAAAAACTATGCAAATCAGAAATAAAGAAACTACAGTCTCTAAATTCTCATAGATTTGCTGAGACAAACTCATTTCTCATACAAAAGACTCGTCATATGAGAAACAAAAGCGTAATTTAACTTTGTATGTAGAAAACATTTCAATCTTTAAAAAAACCCAACAGGACAAAGTACTTCATTTGTGTTGAAAATTAAATAATTATGTAGAAATGGTAATTGCCTTTTGATGTCTAGTCCACACACATATATATAAAAATTAGCATTCTCTGCTTAATTTTCTGACAAAAGCAGTGCTCTAATTCTGTTCCTTTTTCCTACCAGCACTAGAAAGATCTGAAAACTATTAGCATTAGCTTTTGTTATCAATGGAATTCCTAACAAAAAGGTGAACTAATAATTTCAAATACTGTTGAAGCAGTGAAAATAAAACTTGATTTTGTGTTTGCCTAAGTGATTTTAGAAACTCCTCTTACTTATGAGACTTTAATCTGGAAGCCAACAAAAAGATAACTATTTATTTTAATTCCTTTCACAAAAAAGTTCTTCAAACACAGGAGAGGTCAACGAAATATCCCAAAGAATCAAAATTGAATTTTCCTCTTAAGCAAGTCATTTTCTGTAAAATCACCAGTATGATAAGCAGCACAATTTTACATTACAAATTTAATTTGCTTCATCTAAGGCTTGTGTTGATGGTAGTGTTGACGATGGGCATCAAGGTGAGAAAGGATCAAAAGAACTACTTTAGGTTTCAACTGCTTCACTGTGATTTCTACCAAGGAGAGAAACTGAAAACTGTTGCTAAAGGGAAAATGTCTGCTGCTAGCCATTATCAGCCTTAAAACATGCATGGCCTTCCAAATCCAGAATTCTTCACACAGTACTGGAAGACACCACCACCAGAGGAAAATTGCCTGCTAAGTGTTCTCTTCTACCAATTGAATAATAAAACATCAGTTCTCTTCTCATGAGAAAGCAGGTGATGAAAAGTTCAGAAAACAAATCAGAAGAGGCTTTTGATTCTTGGCTTGCCCCTCCTTAAGCAGTTTAAAAACACCTGTTTCTATTCTTCCCAATATGATGGAAAACATTCAATTACAATCCTTTACAGATGCAAGAGACAAAGAACTAACTGATTTTGAAAATAAAGAACTATGTATTTCCCCAACTAAAATCAACAATAAAAAAACAAAGATAAAACAAAAATCAGTGCTATCAGATAAGGCTGGGGGGAAAGGAAGTAAGTTCGCAGTTTGCTGGACACTTTGAAACCACAAAAATCAGTACTGACACAAAACAAAGCTGTCCCATCCTCCCCGCTTTGTTTTTTCCTGCCCCTCTGAGTATTGACACTGTGCTTATATAACCAAAACGTGAAATGGACTGGGAAAATTAACTGCCTTTCTACCCCAGATGGGATTATTTTTCTGCCAGTTTTTTTACCAATCTAGTTTACCATACAGCCTAAGAAATACCTGCAACAGAAAATGAGAGAGTGCAATAAACAGCAAAGGCTGAATGGACAGCTAATTTCAGTAGCAGTACAGGCTTACGCTGGTTTAAGCTGTTCATCAGCCTACAAGAAGATTTGGACATCCGTTATGTATGACCAAAAAAACCAATAGGGAGTCAATTTACAGTGATATCATCTAACCTTTTCAAAATCTATAGTCTACATCTCCTAAGTGGAATAATCAGTTCATGTGAGGTACACTTCAGAAAATACTTGACTCTATTCACTAAGTATCCCACTTTGAATTTTAACATGTGAAATTTGTTTATCCTAATGACAACAGACTTCTTACTAAATTGTACTGTAAAATCAATATACTACAACCTTCACTACTATCAGCATCACTTCCAATATTAGAATCATAATGTATTTGCTTTGTTTACCCCTGGTGAAAATGGCAATTGTCAATCTAAGTTTATTTTAGTGCCCAACCCATTCATTATTACTCTTGCTTACTTCAACTACAGCTAATACTGAAACAACATACCTGAACTCTGAATTTCCAGGTTGTCCCAACAGGAACACCAGGTATAGGTCCATAATGATTTGAAGGAACAATAGTGCATTCCTTAGTGCGACCAACACAGGCCATGCCCTAAAAATACATCAGACAAAATTAATTAGTATTATAATATTGAAGACTATTTGCAAAGTCAATGCAGATATTATGAAATCTGATCATTATAACAAACACATACTTTAAAATATGTTAACAATTGTTAAACGGAATGTTAATTAAGTAATATGTGTTTATGGGTTTAGGGGAGGGATTGGGGGTTGGTTTTTTTGTTTTTACCTCTAGTCACCTTAATAATTCTTCCACTGTTTTAATTGCCAGTAGATAGTGGGCAGGATTAGACATTGTCTTATTGTCTGTGCAACCCAGTACTGAATTTTGTGTAGTGCATATATAAGTAGAATTATAGATGTAGCACATACATGAACAATCAGAGTAACAGCTATTTCTAAAATACACTCTACCTTGCCCCAGTCTCTCTGGCTTTCAGTACTGGCAGATGGCATCTTTGCTTTCTTTTTACTCTGTTTGAGCTTTTCTCCAGCCTTTACAACTTCATTAGAATCATTTTTGCAGGAAGGACAATACCTAAAAAAAGGTTTTAGTAAATTCTCAATTACTTCATAATAATGGCAATACATTTCTTGTAGCCAAAATAGTGTCAATTTGTTTATCTTGACTGAATATTTCAAGCTAGCAAACATATACCAGTCTTAAGAAGCTGAAGCCTATGGCTTAAAAAATGAACCCAACATGAACAAATATTGTCAACTTTTAAAAAAGGGCATTTTAGTATCTTTGAAGGTAGGGTGCTAGAGGCAAAACGTTTAACTATTCTTCCTCACATGATATGTGAGATGTCCCCATGTCTCCTGTATTCTCTCTTCATTATGTCCTCTTTCATTTCGATCATGTAAAGGAGAAGATAGCTGAGACCAGAGTACGCTGCTAACCAGTACTCGTGGTTTGTTTCTACGTCCTGCCCACTCTACCCTTATCTTTTGTTTCCAGTGCAATAAATTTCACTGCAGACAGCTGAATGTCAAACAGAGCCTAGGTATCACGTAATGTGTGTAGACACACACACACATGCATGCACACACACACTCACTCCACAACACTGAGCCACTTGGAATATAGCACTGAGACTCATTCCAGCTAATACAAAGCCTCCTGGTAGGAAAGTAGGAGATACTAGTGTGCAGTGACTACAGCAGAGAGACAATGAGTACACTGGTCCTTTTGCTGCTTCTAATAACATTTTTATCCCACTCCAGGAGTGCCAATGCAAAGGCAATTGTCCATGTTTCTGGCTCCCATGGGCTGGGTTTGGCCCATATGCCACTAGTGGAGGAAGCTTGATCTACACTGACATTGATAACCTGGTTTAGATAACTATCACTAGTACTACTAATACTACTGTTTTGGATTTATTAATTAACTTTTGTATGTGGGTATGAATAGAACAATTAATGATTAATGTCCACAGGAACAGATTTCACTATGTCAACAAAAGTGTTGAACCATTAAGACAATGAAACTATGTAGATACAAAGAAATTGAAAATAATACAAGATGCTGAAATTGTCTAACACTAAGACTTTGAATGATACTACAGTTGTTTAAAAAGATGTATGCAATGACCAATTAAAAGAAGGAACATGACATAATGCAAATTCACAAGGTGAATTAACTATGGCATTCCCTGCTTCTTGATACAGTAACTGTATTACTTAATATTTTTTAATCTGAGTTTTGCATGGAATATTAAATACTGTTTCGCATATGGAATGGCTTAACCTCCGGAAGAGAAACTTATCATCCTTTCCCAAACTGCAGGCTTAGCCCCTGCAGAGAGTTTGCCAAATTTTACACTATAAAAATACTAAATGGAATTTTTTCCACTTCTAAAAAAACCAAAACTTGTCAAGAAATTAAGGAAAATAAGGATCAGACAGCCATGACTCTTCACTAGTATGCAACAAGAAGGGAGAACACAGACCTGCTCTTTGGAAGGAGACACTGCTTTGCCCAGTGCAAGCGCAGTCCTTCTACATACGACCAAGCATTAAGACTGCACAGGGCTGGCATCACTAAGTGTCCCAAAATTAACTGTCACAAGCCAGCTCCTTAACAGTAACTCTCCCACCCAGTGACTTCCACAGATGCAGCTATCTGCTCACATGAATAAATCTTAAGATGCATATACTTACACAGCAAACAAAAAAGAGTTAAAAAGCTTGACAGCCATTTTTCAAGACATTTTAATTATAAGAATTAAACTTCTACTATTTATGGAAATTAATACTTTTTTGGCCTGAAACGCAAGTGGAAGGGTCTAAAAGTGCACTTAACATACGACCTGAGGGACTCTAAAAATCATGTTGTTAGTCAATTTAATTCTTGTGTTGTCTACAAAGCACTGAATCTTCTGTATAGAAGAAAACAGTCGTGGGGACCTATGCAGTGCAGTTATAGTGTTATTAATGGAAGAGAATAGGGAGATCTGAGCAGTAAAGTCTACACTTCGAAAAAAATTTCTGTTCTTCAAACTTTCTCTGTAGCCCGCTGAAACAGAAGTAGGATAACTCCTAAGAATGTTTCATAAGAAGCTTTGGAAAAAGAATGGGTGCCAGTGAAGACTAGAACACTAATACCTAATTTGAAAAACCATTTGAAGCACCCAGCAGGCCAAAATAATCTTAGCATACTACCTAAACCAAAGCAACACTGATGGCTGGTGAGATTTCAGTATCAGTATCCTGACGTGCCTATCAAACCTTCTGTGTATTTGAGGGTGTAGAAGAAACTAGAGAGAATGAATTGTTTTCAGGATAGAACAAAGGATTTCAGGGTTTTGTGGGAGGGAGCCACTGACTTGAAGCATACATATTTTCTTTATCAGAAACTTTTCTGTGACTAGTACTGGAAAATAGATGGACTTTACGGTTGCTGAAGTACTGGATTAGAGCTGGTTCTGAGAGTAAGGGACAACTGAAGAATGGATGGACCAAACAGATATGTACTTCTAGACAGATGATCTCATTGGATATTCTGGATGAAGGAAGTCAAAAAAGAACTTCTCAGCTGCTATATCCAAAGGTCAGGTGCAATCAGGTAAGAATACTGCTTATGGATTGCAGTCAGTAATAAACCACTAAGAATGGTGGTTTGGGAGAGAGAATGGTTTGTGTTAAGAATGGTTTCCAACATGTGACATCAACTCACTTACGTTGACAAGTAGTAGGAAGCAAGATGTCATGCACAGAAGACCAGTCTCCCTTGACAGCAGAAAACTCGGGGATATTTCAGACTAACATACTGTGTAATAAACACTGCTGAATAAACACTGCAATCATTTTGCATATGCAAGAAGTGGAAGGCACATAGACAATATTCAAATCAATGCTATTTTTAGTTCCAATGACCCATACATATTTCTAGTAGGTACTGAAAATATTTTTTAGATAGTGTTTCAAGCCAGCAGTTCCTCCAAAAACAGTGAATATAACTCTTCCCAGTGCAGAAATTTCATGGGAAAAAGATCAAGTTCCAACAACAGTATCCCTGTGGCCAAATGCACACACTGAAAAACACCTATCAATGTTAATGGTCTCAATCGCTAATTCACACACTGGCATAAACAAAGAAGGAGTTCAGAAAAAACGCAATACCCCAGAAAACACGCAGACCATTAGGCACTGACCAATAAACAAACCTACTATGGCATCCACTAGAGTATAGGAGATTGAGTGAGTTATTTCCAGAGAATGTTAAAACTTCCAAAGCACTTACACAGAATTTTACACAAAATTTAATCACAAGGTCCAAAGAGATTCCATAAAATGTATCCATAGACATCTTAGACATTTATGGATGTCTACATAATGGAAAACTTTATTAGAATAAAGTTCTATTTATTACTCATTTATAAAGTATAAGCATCTCATGTAAGTCACAGGCAGGTGATAAATACGAACAGTGTAAATTGTAGATAGCTACTAAAGACAAAAATGGTACAGAGCCCAAAATAACTTAATGGGCTGCTAATGGGTCCATGCAGATTCCCTTCAAAATACAATTATCTTGCTTTAACAATGCCAGTTAGCTTGGTTTTCATGCTGGCAGAACCAGGGACAGTAGAAATGAAGAGCAGCAAGGTGGTGGTCCTCCCACAGCAGGAGAAATGAATGGAGTAAAGGCAACGTGAAGATACAGGAAGGGCACAGGGGCAGCAACAGTGACAGAGGATGAAGAGAAAGAGAAGGGTGAGCGCAAGAGAATTGTTCGAGCAGTGAAGCTTGAACAAAATTAAAAAGCTGGGGAACAACCACTGTTGATAAACACAATCAGATCAGATAATGTCACAGAAGATCATAATGATCATAATGAATAAAATGAACGTACCAGTTTTGAAACTCCATAATGGTCATTAAAGCTAACTACTAATCCTTTGTGAATGATTTAAAAAAATTACCTTGACAGAAAACATAAGGTTTATATTAAGTAGATGGATGAAAAACAGCAGAATTAAAAAAATTCTTCAGTATTGTCTCTCATGAGGTGCAAATAACTAGAATGGCAATATAGGTAAGTAAATCATCCTTGTATATTTACCAGTCCTCATCTTCTGGTATCTTGCTTAAAGGAGGGTTCAGGCAGTATATATGATAAGCCATATTACATTCATCACACAGGAGTTGCATGTGAGCATCCTGTTTTCCACCACACAAATAACACGAACAAAAACGGCACTCCTTATCTGGATCAGCCCTACAGTGCTTGCATTCAGGGCCACTTTTTCCTGTCAAAAACAAAGAAAAAGTCAAATGCCACGTATCTTAGAAAAGTGCATTAGTGTATCTACAGGAAAAAATTCTTTCTGCACATGAACACTGCCCTCTTGAAAATGCTTTTTTCTTACAATGAGGTATTTGACTGTCTAGGCTAATGGGATTTCTTCTGCTGTACAAACAAGCAGTACAGAAAGTGACTAATCAGCAGCTTCTCTGATTTTCTCCCCTCCTGTTCCCAACGTGCCACCTGCACACTCTCCCTACAGATGGAGCCTTGCACACTCTCTAGTTGGAGTTGTCTTAAATACAGCCATGAAGAAATTCCAACTAGGTAACTGGTAACAGTCAAATGAAGATGAAACTACAATTTGGAACAGCTCTCTTCCCCTTAAATTAAATTTACAGTTGGACACAAGAATTAGTAGTTGAGACCACAGACAATCTCAAATCACCAGTTGTTTCACAGCAGCAGTTTAGGTCACACACAAAGAAACACGAACTTTCTGTTTCAGCTCACTTGGTAATTTGCACCCATGAACCCCACTATGAAACAAAACCATTGGCACTGGTTCCTCAATCAGGGAAAAAATGTTTTTACACAAGAGAAAAAACACTTAGTAGCCTAAACTAGAAATGAATGAGGAGAGGGAAGAAACACTGAATACTTGTAGCAGAATTAACACTTACATGGGAATTGTTTGAAACAACTAGAAGGTCCAGAGAAATGAGAGAAGACTTCAGAAGAGAACTTGATCACAGCCCAAAGAATTCCAATATTAAAAGAAAAAAAAATTCATTTATATGTTCTGTGCAAAAGTCATCTAGAAATGCCATGGAAGTTAATTTGAGCTTAAACTAGTCTAACACAATAATTAGAGTACTTCCAAACTTCTCTGGAAATAGTACTTTATCTGAAAGAAGTAACTGGCTTTGAATCAGAAGACAAGGAAGACTAGAAAGAATATTCGAGAGTTCAGAGCTGGAAGTAGGAAGATGGAGAATCTAGACACCTGAGATAACAGAGAAAACATTTTCTTAAAGTTTAGAACGGGCCACAAAATGTTCTTTTGAGTACCATTCTGGAAGAAAAAAATAGCCACAGGTTATAGAAGTGCAGAAACTGAAAGAGCTGGAATACCAGTACCTGGCATAAATTTTCTTGTAAGTCCATAGGCAAACTATCTGAGGAACTTCTGAACTGTTTGACAATGCCTACTCAAAAGGGCAACTGGCCTAGAAGGACAGCGTGGTAATGACAGACAAACTTATCCCTGTCATAAACTTTGCCAAAAATACCCAAAAGTCATTAGTCGTACAAAAAATAATACTTTCGTTCCCTGGGACAAAACCTTACTGAATATGTCCATGATGTCACAAGCAAGTGCATCAATGAGGAATTTGAAGAGCAGGCCCAAAAATGAAAACAATCCCTCCAAACCCAAAAGCCCCTACAGCCCTTTGCAGGCAGCATGAACATAAAATTCTTCCACAGGTGCTAAGCAGACAGAGTATTAGACAAAAAGAGAAGGGCACACGTAACAAATCATAATATTTAAGAAAACATTACCTGTTCCCATGAAAGATTTAACCCTTGGAAAAACACAGAATTTTTTTTGTACTAAAGGACTGCTTCCTTTCTGATACATTTTTAGGGCAGACTAGAATTTGTCAAACCCCAAACACGGAGAACTACCCCAGGCTTCTCTGACTACCATGAGAGAACAATATTCAAGGACAAGTTTCCATCTTCTCTCAGCTTTATTTTTTATTTTTCTTCACCATGAGCCATTGTCTAAGTTGCTGCTTTCAGAAGCTGTATAGCCTATTAGTTCCTTGTAAGTTAGTTTGTTTGGATAACATAAGCAATCAAAGTAAATATTTCTTTTAGGAGTTGATTCTTGAATAGAAAGATGAGGTGGATCCCTGATGTATCCAGAGGAGTTCTGGATACTTTTATGTTTTTCTTAAGCGTACTGAGAAGGAAAGGTATGACTAAGGGTTTGCAGAAATCCCAGCCCCTTCCTGCTGAGGAAAAATTTGCCCTCCCAACTGAACAGACTTTAGAGAAAATTTGATCCATATGGATACCAGTGTAAAATCTCTGTGGACAGAAACTCCAGACTGAAAGTCTTAGAAGAAAGGGGGACTGGAATGCCAAATGTTGTGCTATATCTGCAGTCTTTCTGGAGGACCCTGAAGAAAACTTTTATCTTCAAAGGTAGAAGCAACTAGACTTAGAGAGGGAAAAGGATGGAGTTTTGAGTAACAAAGAGTCATCAGGGGCTGCTGATTTATTAGGAACCAACCTAGGAAACACCTGTGAAATGCCTCAAAGGAATTAGGGCTCTTTCCTCTAAAAAGGTGACACAGTCAATAGCCCAGCTGAAATGTCTCTACACCAATGCATGTAGCATGGGTAACAACCAGGAGGAACTGGAAGCAACTGCGCAGCTGGAAAGCTATGATCTAATAGCTGTCACTGAAACTTGATGGGACAAATCACATAACTGGAGCACTGCAATCGAAGGCTATAAACTGTTCAGAAAGGACAGGCAAGGAAGGAGGGGCGGGAGATTTGACCTCTGGGGACGGATTGCACAGAGCTCTCTTTGAACAGCTCGAGAGCTTACGGGTGAAAATTAGAGGCCAAGCCAACAAAGGAAACCTCACAGTTGGTGTTTATTATCGGCCACCCTATTGAGGGCAGCCTGTTCTTACTTCAACTATGGGAAGCATCACACTCGCAGGCTCTGATCCAGCTGGGGGACTTCAGTCACCCTGACATCTACTGGAAAAACAGCACAGCAAGATGTTATCAGTCCAGAAGACTCCTGGAGAGCATCAAGGATAATTTCTTAATCCAGGTGATAGCCCAACTGGAGGAGAAGAGTTACTGGACCTGTTGCTTACCAACACAGATTAACTAACTGGAGACATCAAGATTGGTGGCAGCCTGGGCTGCAGTGATCATGCCCTGGTAGAATTCGCAATCTCAAGGGATATGGGCCAGGTGAAGAGTAAAGTCAGGACCCTGAATTTTAGGAGACTGAACTTTTAGTTGTTCAAGGAATTAGTGGATGGCACTCCCTGGGAAACTGCCCTCAGGGATAAAGGAGCAGAACAGAGCTGGCAGCTCTTTATGGACATTTTTCTTCGGGCACAAGAGCTTTTGAATACCATGTGTGAGCAATCAGGCAAGGAGTGCAGGAGACCATCGTGACTGAGTAAGGACCTCCTGGTCAAACTGAAGCATAAGAAGGAAATGCACAGGCAGTGGAACCAGGGACAGGTATCCTGGGAAGACTATAGGGATACTTCCCATCTGTGTAGGGATGGGGTCAGGAAAGCTAAGGCACAGCTGGAGCTCAATTTGGCAAGGGATGCAAAGAATAGTAAGAATGGCTTCTACAGGTATGTTGGTCAGAAAAGGAAGATTAAAGAAAATGTACCAGTCCCCCAATCCTCTCTCTGCCCCCATAAATGAGACAGGAGAGCTAGTGACAATGGACATGGAGAAGGTTGAGGTACACAGCAATTTTTCTGACTCAGTTTTCACTGGTAATCACTCTTCCCAAATCTGTCAAGACCCTGAACTTCAAGGCAGGGACTGGTGGAATGAAGTCCTTCCCACTGTAAGAGAAGATCAGGTTCGAGATGATCTGAGGAACCTGAACATACACAAATCCATGGGACCCAATGAGATGCATCCCAGAGTCCTGAGGGAATTGGCTGATGTAGTTGCTTAGCCACTCTCCATCATACCTGAAAAGTCATGGCAGCCAGGGAAAGTCCCCAGTGACTGGAGGAAAAGGAACATTGCACCCTTTTTTAAAAAGGGTAAAACGGAGGACCCTGGGAATTATTGACCAGTCAGCATCACCTCAGGGCCCAGTAAGATCATAGAACAGAGTGTCCTGGAAGTTATGTTGAAACATATAGAAGACAGGGAGGTGACTGGAGATAGACAGCGTGGCTTCGCCAAGGGCAAATCATGCCTGACTGACCTAGTGGCCCTCTACAATGGACTGAATGCATCAGTGGACAAGGGAAGAACTACGTATGTCATTTACCTGGACTTCTGTAAGGCCTTTGATTTGGTCCCTCACAACATTCTTGCTGCTAAATTGGAGAGATATGGGTTTGATGGATGGACAAGGACTTGGTCGGATGGCTGCATCAAAAGAGTGGATGGTCTTTATCCAATGGCTCAATGTCCAAGTGGAAACCACTAACAAGTGGTGTCCCACAAGGGTCCATACTAGGACCAATACTATTTAATACCTTCATCAATGATATAGATAGTGGGATCGAGTGCATTCTCAACAAGTTTGTGGACGACAAAGCTGAGTGGTGCAGCTGATACACCAGTGGGAAGGGATGTCACCCAGAGAGACTTTGACAGGCTTGAGAAGTGGGCCCTTGTGAACCTCATGAAGTTCAATATGGCCAAGTGCAAGGTCCTTCACCGGACAACCCCCAATATCAGTACAGGCTGGGGGATGAAGAGACTGAGAACAGCCCTGCGGAGAAAGACTTGGGGATACTGGTGGACGAAAAACTGGATATGGGCTGGCAATGTGCACTTGCAGCTCAGAAAGCAAACCATACCCTGGGCTGCATAAAAAGAAGCATGGCCAGCAGGTTGAGGGAGGTGATTCTCCCTCTCTACTCTGCTCTGGTGAGACCCCACCTGGAGGACTGCATCCAGCTCTGGGGTCCCTGTTAGAGCAGGTCCAGAGGGGAGCCATGAAAATGACCAGCAGGCTGGAACACCTCTCCTGTGAAGAAAGGCTGAGAGGTCTGGGTTTGTTCAGCCTGCAGAAGAGAAGGCTGGAGGGAGACCTTATCGTGGCCTTTCAATACTTAAAGGGGGCTTATAAGAAAGACAGGGAAAGACTTTTCACCAGGGTCTGTAGTGACAGGACAAGGAGCAACAGTTTTAAATGGAAAGAGGGTAGATTTAGGTTGGATATAAGGAAGAAATTTTTTATAATGAGGATGGTGAGACACTGGAACAGGTTGCCCAGAGAAGTTGTAGATGCTCCATCCCTGGAAGCATTCAAAGTCAGTTGGATGGGGCTTTGAGCAACCTGATTTAGTGACAGATACCCCTGCCCATAGCAGGGGGATGGGACTAGATGACCTTTAAAGGTCTCTTCCGACCATTCTGTGATAAGTGCTAGAACACTGCCGTTCGAATTTTATTTTTTTTTAAGAGAAAAAACACAGAAGCTGATGAACATAAAAGAAGAACCACTGAAGAGAGAAAATTACCAGCTACAGATAGAAGGTCTAGTGAGATGTACTGACTGGAAAACATGAGGAGCAAATGTGTAAGCCTACCAGCAGTCGTTATTTTACAAAGCCTCAAAAGACAAAGGTCAGACACACTTAAAAAGAAAGCCAAAATCTCTCAGGGTACTGCTTCTACCAAAGTCTAACCTAAAAGACTTATCCGCATACTATCCAAATGAAAGTGATCTTCTAGTTTAAGACTTCTCTCCCAAGGTTCATTTGAAGAGAAAGGAAACATTGTAAAGAGTGCTGATGAACAAATTTGTGGATTTTCCAGCACAGCTAGGCAAAACTCACAGTCTGCTCAAGGTGTCAACACCAATTCAAGTCAAGTCAGACTGAAGAAATCCCAGCTAACTGGTATCCTCTTTGAAAAATTTTAACAGTGATGACTGAGCACTCCCTACAGAAACTCACTAGTCTACCTCATCCAATAAATAACAGGCAAAAAGAAACTGCATATTTTTCTGTATCTCTTACCACCACAAGTTGTTTAGGCCTATGTAATATACTGTTTTCAGTTACAAAACCAGTTTCTTAGGTCAAATGTTAGTATTTCTTTTTTTTAAAAGAGGGAAAAAGCAAAAAGGTCTACATATTTTAGTTCAGTTAAACAATACCTGGAGTTTTTAACTTTCTTCAATATACAAACAAACTACAAACTGTCATTTTCATGACATGACTTTAATTTTTCATGTTTCTGCTTTAACCACGTCATAAGTCAAATGCACTGATTATATCTGCACTATTGGTCACATGAGGACAGGTCTGTTCACCCCTACCAACACTGTAGGGTTTAGTTGCATATATCATTTCGTATTCTCTTCTTTTGCAGGAAGAGTTATCTCATGTTCATAGCACAAATTTGGATTCTGATGGAATATATGTTGATATCTAGGTCTTATTTCTGTTTTGCATATAAATATTTGAAATGTATTTACAAGTATGTCGCTTCTTAGTTTTATAATATTCTAATAGGTTTAGCCCTACTCTTTTCCTGGGCTGCAGAATTTAAGTTTCCATTAAATAATGTGAAATTAACTACCTTATTTTTAACTGTAACTGCTAAAGATATATTGACATGTCGTACACATTTTTATCTAATTTACACATACAAAACCTAACTAATGTATGGCCACGCTCAAGGACTAACTATTTTTCTGCAGAGGTAGCCTACATTGTTTATCTGATGAAGATTATTTCTAAAGTAGGCATTCTGTCTTTTGGAAAGGACATGGACAGTAGCTTAGTATAGACAAAAATACAGCCAGTGCATTTGCTGATTGTGCTTACAATAATCTCAGAGTATTTAAGGCCAGTTAATTCTTTTAATTTCTTCTGCCATTATTGTAACAAAAACCTGAAGCTTTTCATAGCATATAAGCTAAGGTAGCTGTGTGTTTGTTTATAGATATATGTGTACATATTTTAAAATCTTAAATACAAAGCATGAATAGGGATGTAAGTACACTCCAGAGATGAAGGGTATACTGCTTACGGCATACAGCTCAACTGACGTGCACCGCGCATAAGTGAACAAAGGCAAGACAGCTCACCAAAAAATCAGAATCACATGAACAGAAAAGAAAAGGGCAGTCTAGTGAGAAAGTTGGCCTCAGGAAAAAGAGCAGTTCAAAACAAGAAATAAGGCTAAATTGCCAGATCAATTAAGTTTTCAGGGTTACATTTTTAAGGATTATATTTTTGTGTTACGTTTATTTATGAAGGTTTGTAAACAATATCCTGAAAGGAATAAAAATGGTACCAGGAACACAATGAAACAAAACATACACAGAGGTGCAAATCTCTACACAGAGGGTAACATGTGAGTAGTTTAAGCAAAGAGGTTACAAATAAGGAAATAGCTGTCAAAATAGGAGGGAAAGAGCTGTAAGCAAAATAAAGAGCTTGACTTTGAAACAATAAAGGTAGCAACCAGCGTAGGAAGTACAGAATGGTGAGGCTGCACCTCGAATGCTGTGTTCAGTTTTGGGCCCCTCACTGCAAGAGAGACATTGAGGTGCTGGAGCGTGTCCAGAGAAGGGCAACAAAGCTGGTGAAGGGTCTGGAGCAGAAGTCTTATGAGGGGTGGCTGAGGGAACTGGGGTTGTTTAGCCTGGAGAAAAGGAGGCTGAGGGGAGACCTTATTGCTCTCTACAACTACCTGAAAGGAGGGTGTAGAGAGGTGGGGGTCGGTCTCTTCTCCCAAGTAACAAGTGATAGGACGAGAGGAAATGGCCTCAAGTTGCTCCAGCAGGGAGCAAGGAGGTTTACACTGGCTATTAGGAAAAATTTCTTCACTGAAAGGTTTATCGAGCACTGGAACAGGCTGCCCAGGGAAGTGGTTGAGCCACCATGCCTGGAGGTGTTTAAAAGACGTGTAGACGTGGCTAAACCGCATGGTTTAGTGGTGGACTTGGCAGTGTTAGGTTAATGGTTGGACTCAATGATCTTGAAGGTCTTTTCCAACCTAAATGATTCTGTGATTCTATGCAAATAAATACCCATGTCAGATCAAATGTTGCCACTGTAGACAATTTTGTATAGTCAGCAATATAGTAATCATTCATTTCCTTAACACACACATAATTTTAAAAATTCATTTAGTACACAGTAGCTGCAGGGAAGAACTAAATTAACTGTAATAATTTTATATGCCCTTTAAAAAGTTTCATAAACAATTAGACTTGCAAAATAAGCAGGTATGTAAGTGCAAAGCAGTAAATGTAGATTTTTTAATTTCTCATACTACAATTTTTTAAAATAAAAACATGTTTTAAGATATTGCAAAAACCCTTTCATGTGACCAAGAAAAAATAAACAGAACGGATGGTTAATTTTTTCTGAGTGATCTGAGAAAAGTAAATCACAAATAATGAAAAACTAATTGTGACAGGTTCATTGATAGAAATTCACATTTTTACTTTTAAGAATACTGGAGCAAAGGGTATTTGCTCCTCTGAAAAACAGTGATTTGTTAGATTATGGTAAATAAACAGTAAGCAGACTATTTCTTATGCACTGAGGGCTACATACAAAGGTCCTGAAAAATTGCCTTGGAGTTAGGAGCCTATATATAATAATATCCAATGCTTATTGGTGGAGCTGAAGTTCAATCTTTCAGCATTGCTATTGCAAACATTTATCGCTCCTAACTTTAACATATTTTTAAACTCAGGATAAAATGTCACACTACTTTTTAGATAAGCTGCCACTAACTCCTTTTTGTGGTTGTGGGGAGGATGAGGTGGTATGGCATAGTTATTTTTTTTAGAAGGTCATGCAGGGCCGAATCATAATCCAAATGTTAATGATCCCTTTTTTTCATGGTACAAGCAGCTTTGGCAAAAAGTTCCTTATCTTTTTTTTTTTTTTTTAAATTCTGACATAATGGCAGGGTTAAAGTGCATCATTACAGACTGATTCCATCTTTGGCATTTATTAATTTATTAAAAGTTTAAATGACATGTCAATTGCAACAGCAGTTTTGGCGACCTGGACACCTGTCTAGGAACTTAACTGAAACTATGAATTCATTCTCCACAGTTCATTTAGAATGTTATCAGCTGTTCCCCTTTTTCCCTGCTTGTGAGTGATAGCACTAAGATGTTATCAGTTTCTGAATACATCAAGTAATAGAGCCCCCTGACAGTAAATATACTTGTAGAACAGAAAGCTAAAAAGGATTCTATGTTATTACTTTCCTGAACACACAAAACAATTATTATTACCTCTGCATGCTGATCCTTCTATTTTTTTAATGAAACATCATTCAATTTGTACTTCTATTCAAATAATTTAAAAAAGCATACTTTTGAAATCTCCATCCCCAAATGTCAATGGATAGGCTCCTGGCTTTTCAATCTTGTACATTTCCTCTATAAAAAGGATTTTACAATCGTTTATTGTGTCTTCTGGGCCTCTGAAAAACAACAACAAAAAAAAGTACATTCAACTTAGTTCCTCAGACCTAGATTCTGTACTTTATGAATCCTAAGCAGTGAGATAAAGCTAATTAGCATCTTTTTTTCATCACTGATAGGATACTTTATTTCAATTCACACACAAAATTCAGTCTAGTACTGTAACTTCTAAGAAAAACAGAACACATACTTAAAACTCACATAAAAAAAAAAAGGACTACTCCATTACCCTCATACTACCTGGCAGCTGAGTATGTCCTTATTGACAGCCATCCATAATTTTGTAATTCGACTTCTAAAACTTCAAAATGTTTTTTTGGCCAGACATGGCAAACCAGGCAAGATCATATACTCTCAAATACACCATATCAAACATTATTATAGAAGTATAGTGTCAGATATGAACCAGAAACACAACTTATAGGACACAATAATAGACACTACTTGGAAGTGGAATAGACACTACCGCCGAGTAAGAAAAGCAACAGAAAGCTTCAAAAACCCTTCTATGACTTCTAAATGTTTTGGAAACCTAAAATCCAATCCTGCAAAGACATGTACAATACTGAATTATGTACTGTGAATAGTCCTGTTAATGTCAGGTTTCAGTGCAAAATCTGTTCACCATATCTCAGTGATAAGTAACAAATACTCCATGATCCCATAACACTAATGCTGAAACACTTCTAGAGAAGGATTAGGAAATATTAAATGTAAAGGTTTTCAGCTCCTCTTACTATAATCTCTTTGTATTCACTAAAATTCTAATTCAAATGTAAATGTATCTAGGAAGAAAAGGCCATAAAAACACCAACAGTTTTAAAACTCCCTTTTCTTCCCTCCCTCCTGTGCCTTCAACTGCCTGTTCTCCTACCGTTTCCAATTTACTACCTAATCTAAAACTAAGTAGGAGTTTCCTGTATAACCCGTATTGGAAGTATTAATTACTGAACATAGTCTCACTGATTTCATTGAATCACATGTGTCACTACTGATTTCAGAATTGAGCAGTTTGACTCAAGAGAAGGGAATTGTTGGAGAGCTTTATTTCTTGCAGGGTGAGACCCAGCCATTAAAAAAAAGAAAATCTGAAGGAGATTGGGGTTTGTTGAACTTCTTTCCTCTTAAAACTTAATCTAATTCTGTTGCACTGCTGCAGTCCCTGTTTTGGTTCTAAAAAAAAACCCCACTTCAAAACCTGAAACTACACAAGCAAGTAAATGAATACAGACCACAAATACCATAGCTTGAATTATTAAGATTATAAAGTTTAACATTTTACCAAGACTGTGATGTTTGTAGTTAAAATGTCCAGTGAGCATCCTGCAACACAAGAAATAAAATAGATTTTTCTTCTTCTTTCCTAAATAGACATCAGATGTGCTGGACAAAATAGAGAAGTAGTAGCACACAGTCAGCCTAATTCCAAGTTAGGAGAGCGTGAAGATTATACAGTTTTCTGAAGGCTTTATTATGAATGAAAAAACAAACTATTGTATTGGTTACTGTTCGGTATTTGAAGGAGGTTGTGCAAAATTTTGCTAAGCAAAGCTCAAGTGCACTGCACCATTACAAGTGTCTCTTCAGAAGCAGGGAAATAATGAAAATGAGTAACTGTAAAGGTAATTATTAAATATTGCCACTCTGGAGAGTATTTTCCAGGTGAAGACCACCAGTAAGTTAAAATGCTATGTTTCTTTCAAATATTTAGAGCGTGGAAAGCCCGAGAATATGTCTGAATCAGGCGAACAAGTCTTCTAAGCCCTATTTGTAGGATAACTGTAAGGAACAATCACCGAGGTGACTTGAAAATCCTTTTGAAGAAAGTCAGCCAGGTGGCACATTGCTATAAAAAGGCCTAGGCCGCAAAACTAAATCAAACTATAGACAGATAGAGAAACAAGATATTAGGTCCATATTAAATAAGGATAACCGCAATTACAGAACACCTCCAGAAACACCAGACTTCAGTCTGGGATCTGTTGCTCCCCGCTGTACCTCTTCGTCTGCTCCCACCACGTCCCTTGTGCTGACTCCAGTTCTTGGACTCTACCACATGCTGATTTAACTAAGGCAGAAAAAAACTAAGCCAGGGAAAAAAACACAGGCAACAAAACACTTTTTGGTGGCCCTGAGCACTGCAGTGTTTAGGTCTCCATGGAACTGGAGTTCAGAGGACTCTGATAGTGTCTTGATTCACTATAATTGTCTTTTAAGTGTACCAACAGCTGTTTACTTTGGCATCTGTACTTATTTTGACCCTTTTTCTTCCTTGCAGTTTTTGGAGGGAAAACATTCCCCATTGTTGGTCATATGCATAAACAGCAAATGCTGGCAAATTTCAAAGATTTGGGATTTCAGCAGAATATGCAAATGCCACATCAATGCAAATATATCCATCAGAGAACAGTTTGTTTTACTGACCGAAAATCATGTATTTAAGATAAACTTCATCTGCACACTAGGGGGCATTACTTAAAAGCAGTTCTGGCCATTGTGGGCAACACCCCTCAGATTTATTTAGGTTTCCATACAGTGCAGAGAACCCAGGAAGTCTGATTTTCTGCATCTCAGTCTGGATGAGACCTCATAGTCCAACCTCTCCCACTAGAACACTGGATGCCAGCTTCTGTTACGACAAAGTATGCCTCTGACAACATAAGGTTATGGAGATACTTCCAGTCTGTGAATGGCTACAGCACTTACATTCTTCCAGCTGTTACCAAATCTGCAGCTCTACTTAAGGCTGCACAACCTGCACAATTTCCAGGTTTGGTTTAAAGTGAACTTTTTAACTAGAAAATTGTCCCTGAAACAGATAGAAGAGCACTCCCAAGAACAACCACCCCTCTAAGACTGTGGGTGCCAGTACACCTCTGCAGGGAAGGTGAGAGTGGAAGCTTCTCTCTTCTGCAGTAGCATGCAAAGACACTTTGAGTTATCTGCAATACCTACCCACAGTCATAAAAGCACTATACATTCAAATATAGAGAGGACAAATTGTAAACATAATCTCTGGCAGGAAAACCGAATGAACAAATACAGACCGAGCTTCTTAAAGCATCAGGGTTTCCCTGCTTATTTTCTGTACCTTGGAGACTCTTAAGTGTCCTATACTTTTTGTTAGTCCTAGATTATTTAAAGTTAAAAATAAAACAAAACAAAACAAATCTCCTGACACTCTTTAATGCTATAAATCTAGTCATGTTAGGACCTTCCTTAGCTATACCACTGCTTGCCTGCCTATCCAGCTTGATTCCTCTAGGACTTACTTCTAACATAACTCAGAAGCAGTGAATCTATTTTAAAACCAAATTATAGAATTATGCCTTCTTTCACCTAAGTAATGTGAAATTTTATATTCATATAAAACACACATGTATTGCCTTGTGTATCTGCATGCTTACAAAGCAAGAGACAAAAAAATAAACAAGTAGACCTTAAACTTTAAGCAGATCTGTATGGAAAAGTCAAAACAGTCATAGAAGTTGAATAATATGTTGGATATTAGTAAGCATACAACCACATGTGCATCCACAGAAAATCTGAAACATAATTTATTAAGTTAAAATCTTGTCAAGAAACAATAGTGACAGTCTCAATGTAGCAGCTACAAACATGACTTTACCCATGTCATGGGATACAGAGATATTCTCAAATTCCAGTACACTTCAGACAAATTTCACCATATTTGCAGAGCGTATTTTTCTCCAACTTTTGCCTCTTGCAAATCTTCAATATGTGTGTAGTCTAAATATACTATCACTATTATAAGCAAAACTGCATCTAGGAAAAACTTGCAACCTTTCCTCCCCTCTCTCTACATTGCCTTATTGTTTAGAGCTGTTTTACTTTAATTTACCCTGCTTTTTTTACTGCATTTTGTCCAGAAATTTAGAAAGTAGTTGTTTGTTTTTTTTTAAAAAAAAAAAAAAGCTTTTAATCACATGTAATTCTCTACACACAGTCTTTAGACAAGAAGGAAGGTGACAAAACACCATAAAGCTATACTCACAAATCTACAGACAGTTGTGTTACTGCTATCCATATCTTTGGGAAACAAGCCAAACCTGAGCTCAGTATAATGTTTACTAGGAGTAAATTCCACTGGTGCCAATTTAAACTACTAAAATTACTTTTAACTACAGTGATTATCACATTGTTTTCTTGAAAGATACGATGAAAAGATTTATTAGTTGGTTCAATGGTGTTAGTGTTCCAAAAGGCACCACAGCAAAAAGTTTTTGTGAAGTACGCAGAAGCATGGATTTTTCTCATCAACTTTATTACAAAAAAAATCACGTGTATATTATCTCAACCTCAAAGTGTTGAAGCGCAACATACTTTTTTTATATAACTAGTTAAATAAAACAACTCCTCTAATTAATACTAGAAAACACAGAACTCTCAAAAGAAAAAAAATATCAGTTATGTGGAGGTAACAATTGGTAAAAGCATGTTTTTCTCTCATAGCATTGCAATACTACTGAGATAAGCAATACTATTCTCATATCTACACAGAACTGATAAAATAGACAGAATTCATCATTTCTGTATGACATATTAGGTCATGGTAGACATTCCTTCTCTTTTGGGAGTCTCCTGTATTTTTTCCTTTGGGGTAAGGGCACTCAGAAACTAACTTTCAGACTAAATTTTTCCTAAAAGATATCCAGTATGTGAAGCAGAGAAAAAATTTTATTTTCTGCTATGAGTTACATAAGGAGCAAGAAAATACTATCAAATAACTTGACAAAGCTGCTATGTTCCAACAAATGCCACAGCTGCATATCTGGAACTACAGAGGAAGATCAGCCACCATTGTGACAAATGATGGCTAATAATAAATGGTTAAGCCTTACCAAAGCTAAAAATCTCTGCTCAGCTAGTTGCTCTTAAAAGACTAATTGTTCTGCCACATTACACACAGAATAGCTTTAATAATGATCAGGCAACACATAATTTGTCTTAAAAATTGTGGTTATCTAATAAAATTGTGATTATATTATTCTGTCAAATATACACAAGAAATATCACCTTTCTTCATTTCTTCACCTTACCATACCAAAAATGAGATTTAAAAAAAAAATCTTGAGTTGTACATTGTGCACAGTAAATGGGACTGCATTTGTATTTCATGTAAGCACACTAAATCCTTTAAAGAAATTAAATTCCAAAACAGAGCCAGACCCTTCACTACAACAGAATTCCTAATACAAGCTTTCCTTTTAGGTAGATTAGCCATAGAAACCTTCAACTAAACCTTCTTATATCTATATCTTATGTATGTTTTTCCCCCACACTTATTTTTTTTTAAACCTTCAGGTTGCAAAACACTCTAGACATACATAATCACCGATGACTAGAAGTATGACAACTGGGCATTATCCTGGATATTTCAAAAGTCAACTTTCAAGAAAATAAAAGCTGCTAGATGACAATTACCACACTGGGAAAACTCTGTCAGTTCTTATAGTCTGAGAGATTCAGTTACAATTGCCAGATCTTTCTCTGGAATTTTCTGGTTTTATCAATTTACCATATTGAAATTAGAAGAAAAATATTTCAACCTGCACTAAGAGTCAAAATACTATGCTGAATAAAAAGAGGGAAAAATTTACTATTCAAAAAATACACACAAAGTTTATATTCACACAGTTTATATTCACACAAAGTTTATATTCACACAAAGAACCATAAGGAAAAGTGTCTAATGACAATTTATCTTTAGGCCTCCTTTACTCACAGTAAGGCATGTTTACCACAGACAACTAATTCATTTGTCAGCTTCTATGGTTACTGTCAAAGGGTTTTTGTCCAGGTCAGCAGAGAAACCACCACAATCAGAATAAAACCTAACAGAATATAATGTTGGCTACACTCTCCAAATGTATGAATTCAGTTAACAAACAATATAAAAATCAAAGCAGGACCACATTTACTACCACTTTCAGTACCTATCTTCTCATATGCACTACTTTGTTTACATCCCATTTATGATCAGCCTCTATTCTGCTTTTGCAAACTTTCAGCCAGCAACTCTTATTTTCTCCCACATCAAACAACAGTTGGATAACTTCTTCAGAAATATGCAAACAATCTTTTCAATATTACCATTCAAAATGCTTGTTAGAACTTTTACTATCATCCCCTTAGAAGCGGTTGAGCCACTAGAGTTCATGTCTAGTGTATGTATCAACAGCATTTCATGCGTCTTTACACTTTGTGCTTTCACATTTAACAGCTGCATGAACTTGTATCCTGAATTACTCAATATACGCTTTTTAAAGTGAGGACTGTCTTTTAAAAATACTTGTCTTTGCCTTTCAAACAAGAAAAACTGTGTTCCTGAACTGAGCTCATGAACACTTGTTTATCAACTTTTATTATAAAAATATTAAATTACAAATATGTTAAAATCATTAGGCTAGCAAATTAAATATGTGTTATTGTAACAAATAACCTCTACAGAAATCTACTCTCAAAAAACAGAACTATGTCATGACATTCACTTCAGTATATTCACTCTAAGTCACTATCAGGCAAAAGAATGTTTTGAAATTAAAGCAAACACATGTAACAGCATGCATATTTCACAAGAAGTTAAATGGAAAATATCTGAATCTGATATAAAATACTGCAATTTGAAAAACTACTACTGGTTACTTCATGTTTAAACATTAAATACAACTTAGGCTAAACTATAGTTTCAAAAAACTGAAAACACACATTGCCTACACAGAATGAAACAAAGGCTAAAACATAGCCATAAAACAATTACAACCCTCGCCAAACATGACTAGAGATTTTATTTTAAAGAGGCTTGTTTTAAAGGTATCTTCAAAAATCTTCCCACATGAAGACAGCATATTACATTGATAATTTGACCAAATTCTCCTAGGTTGCACTGCATTACATAAAGGTTCTTTTATTTTGTATTGTATGCAAGCAGAAAAACAGACAATATTTTCAAGATTTTTTTTTTAGAATATTCCACACCCATTTAGTTTATCATGAAAATGCAAATGCATAGGTACAAAATGGGACAGTATTAGCTGTGCTTTTAATTCAACTTTATTGATTTTTATTACACAAGCCACCATAGCGACAAAGACACAAGACAACTTTCCAGGTATGCAAACATTTTATTACTATATACATATAGTGCTAAGATTTAAAAAAAAAATTAAACATTTTAAAAAGCTATTTCCCAGGATATTTTGAAGACCTTACTATCAAAAGCATCATAAATTAATATGAACTGTTGAGGCCTTTAAAAACCAAACAAATAAAACACACACACCCCAACTTCCAAACCTATAAATTCACATTGTGGATACACAAGCCAGCCAAGATATTACTTTTTTTATTCTCAGTAGTAGGCATAACGCTTGATGAATTTACAAAACAACGTATTATAGTTTGTGGTGCAAGAATCTGGAAGCAGAGATTTGGACACAGGGACTACCCTTTCTTCCTTAGCCTGGGATCTGTAAAGGAGACAAGCATTGGGAAAGCAAGCATAAACTTCGTACCCGGGAAAAGGGGAAAGCACTGGCCTGAGGGAATAACAAGTCACATTGCCATATCCTAATAATCTATTTACCATAGTAGCTCAGGAGCCAGACTGTGCCCTATGCCATCCACTGAGGAGACAGAGTAGAAGGCAGCGAATGAAGACCGAGCCCACCCACCCAGCCGCGCCCGGACCCGAGCCCCGAGCCCCGAGCCCCGCCGGTGGCCGGCAGTGCGGCCGCATGCGGACCTGTCCATGGTACTGCAGGAAAGCCACTGCCGCCAACAGGGGAGGGGCCACGACCTGCGATTACTGCAACTACTCCCTTCTTGAACTCCATTAGGTTTGTGGCTGACACTAACAATGCTAAATGGGCATCTGCAGTTTCCAAATCCAGGTTCAAACATGCAGATGTTAACACCTACTTGACCGAACGTTCACAAAGAACCAGGAAAAAAAGAGCTGGTGGAAGACCCACAAAGATGGAACCCCAGAGGCTTCATATGAGAAAAACAAAGCTACAGGAGCTGTGCTTGGCATCACAGGGCATGGTCTAAGCTCAGTCCGCTTCTCTATGTGTTTGTGGACTGAATTGCAAGGCTCAGAACAACACAGAGTCTGCTCAAGACATCGTTCCAGGGGTCTGGACTAGCCAATGAGCTCTTTTGCGCTAGAAAGAGGCAGAGCTACAAACAGGAGATTCTTACTAGAAGAAGTTAAAAGCTTCTATCCAGATTTTACATTATGTTACGATTCTGACAGTCGATGCAGCGCACATACTCATCATGAGCTTAGATACAGTTATAGGAGACCAATCTGTGTACCCAGCTGGATTAAGTGAGAATCTCAATTCAAAAACAAAGACATGAGAAGAACCACCTCCCTTCATAACAAAAACTCACAGGGATACTGTCAGGATGGAAAGGCCTTCCGCAAAACAAACAATAGCAAAGGAAGAGCCTTGAAAACACAGAAACATGGTAAGTGCTCTGTACAATAATAAAAATAATACTAAGCAAATAAATAAATAAATAACTTTAAGGTGCTTTAAAACCAAACAACCCCTGACCAAAAACAAGAAAGAAAAAGATCTGAAGGTATCCACCATAAAATAGTAAATACAAAGACACAAATACATTTCCCACAGAATGCTTCATATCAAACCAAAGGCAAATGAGAATTGCTCGCAAACAAGGCCAAAAAACGTCTAGCCTAGAAAGTTTGTAATGAATGGATTATCACCACTTGAATGTATATGACAGCATTACTTTAATGAAAAAGCTTGGCATCCAGGGATGCTCCTGCTCAGAACAGGATGAATCTCATGAATTCCCGAAAGTCAGAAAGTACACAGTGACCTACAGAGAGAAAAAGTCCTAATTAACTTGGCATTTAGAGGGCAGTTGCTCATTTTGGAATGTCTTCATTCCTTATATTGCTCAATTCTCTTCAGACAAGTTACATCAAATACCTGTGACATGATGTCCAGTTCCATTAGTGCATGATATTAAATGCTCTATTTAAGTGCCCAATGGCTACTGCATAATGGTAATAGTCTTTCTAGGTCTTATGTGTATGTTCGGTGTCTGTGATGATTCCATTATTACTCATTTTTATGTAGATATATACAAATGTTCATATAGACTTTTGGGTAAAACTGTTGGAGAGATTCCTCAACAAACAAGTGAGGAAACTGTAAATGGGGTAGGCAAGCAAACTGTAGACAGGGTGGGCCTGGGGTGATCAGAAGAGAAGGAACATAGCAATCAACAACAAAAAAACCCAAACCCAAACAGAAGTGCAATCACTTGAAGTGTAGGCATGTAAAGAAAGAAGTGCCAGCAGAAAAGCCTTATGGAGGAAGCTCTCATATCCTTTCTGGGGAATCAGCACACTTTGGTGCCTCCCTGAAACACCTATACACCAATGCATACAGCATGGGGAACAAACAGCAATTACAGAAGTCTGTGTAATTACTGCAGGTCCATGACCCCACTGGGATCATGGAGACATAGTGGGATAGCTCACATGACTGGAGTGCTGGGACAAATGGATATGGGCTCTTCAGGAAGAACAGGCTAGAAAGGCAAGGAGGGAGAGTTGCCCCTTATGTGAGGACAGGTCAGGAGACAGTCGAGAGCTTACAGGTCAAGATTAGCAGACAGAACAACACTGGTAATGCTGTAGTAGGTGCCTGCTATAGATGTCCTAATCAGGGATAAGTGTATGAGGCATTATTCAGACAATTGTAAGATGTTTCAGGTTTACAGGCCCTGGTTCTCAGGGGGAACTTGAAGCACCCTGATATCTGCTGGAAGGACAACAGAGCAGAACACAAACAACCTAGGAAATTTCTGGAGTGCAGTGATAACAACTTCCTGACACAGGTGATCAAAGACAGGTACACTGCTAGACCCGATACTTACAAACTAAGAAAAACTGGTCATGGGACATTAAAGTCTGGGCAGTTTGGCTGCAATTATGATGAAGTGATGGAGCTCAGGATCCTTAGAGGAGGGAGCAAGGCAAAAAGCAAGACAATCCTGGATTTCAGGACAGGAGACTGTAATCTCTTCAGAGATCTGCTTCAAAAAATCCCATGGGATACAAACCTGGAGAGAAGAAGGGTCTAGTAGAGCTGGTTGATATTCAAGGATCACCTCCTCCAAGCCCAAGAAAGGTCTATCATCATGCGCAGGAAATCAAAGGCAGCAGGAAGCCTGCATGGATGAGCAAGGAGCTACCAGACTAAACTTAGACATAGCACGGATGTATGTAAGAGGTAGAAGCAGGGACCCAGGTGGGGGAGTATGGAGTTCCTGTCCAATTGTGTAGGTATAGGATTGGGAAAGCCAAGGTCTACCTTGATTTGAATCTGGCAACAGATGTGAAGGGCAACAAGGAAAGATTCTACAACTACAAAATCAGGAAAGGAAAACTAGAGAAAATGTGGGCCCACTGCGAAATACAGCAGGGTCCCTGATGGCAATAAACACAGAAAAGGCCAAGGTACTCAGCACCTTCTTTGCCTCAGTGTTTACTGGTAAGACCAATGTTCAGGAATCCCAGGCCCCTGAGAGCAGAGGGAATGTCTGGAGCAAGGAAGACCTAGCCTCAGTAGAGGAGGATTAGGTTATGGAGCATTTAAACTGGACATACATAAGTCTATGGGGCCTAACAGGTTGTACCCATGAGCACTGACAGAGCTGCCTGACATCTGGACAAGGCTACTCTTAGTCAACTATCTTTGAAAGGTCATGACAACTGGGACACCTTCCTGAGAACTGGAAGAGAGCAAACATCACTCCTATCTTCAAGAAGGAAGATCTGCTGACAGATGGGTCAGCCTCAACTCAGTCCCTGGGAAGGTGATGGAGCAAATAATCCTGGAAATAATTTCCAGATACAAGGACAAGAAGGTGATCAGGAATTGTGAACGTGGACTTACAAAGGGGAAATCATGCTTAGCTACCCTGACAGTCTTCTACAATTAGGTGACTTGCTTGGAAGATGACAGGAGAGCAGGAGATGTTCATGTCCACTTAAGTAAGGCTTTTGATACTGTCTCCCATAATATCCTCACATATAAGCTCACAAAGTACGGGTTAGGTAAGCGTACAGTAAGGAGGACTGAAAACTGACTGAATCCACAGGATTGTGACCAATGGCACCAAGTCCAGTTGGAGACAAGACAGTAGCGCCTAGGGCCAATACTGTTTAACACCCTCATTAGTGACCTGAATAATGGGAACAGAGTAGACTCTCAGCAAGTTCACAGATGATACAACACCAGGAGTAGCTGCCAACATACCACATGTGGTGTGCCACCCTTCAGAGTGACCTGGAGAGTTGGCCAGAGAAGAATTTCATTATGTTCAACAAAGAGAAATACAAAGTCCTGCACCTAGGTAGTACCCCATGCACCAGTACACACCGAGTGCCAACTGGCTGGAGAGCAGCTTGGTAGAGAAAGACCTTGAGGAACTCAAACAACAAGCTGACCATAAACCAGCAATGTGCCCTTGTACGCAAAGGTGGTCAACAGCCTCCTGGACTGCATTAAGAGCACTGCCAGCAGGTAGAGGGAAAGTGAACATTCCTCACTACTCAACAGTGGTGAGGCCAGGTCTGGGCTTCCCAGGTTAAGACAGACATGGGCTTACAGGAATGGTTCTAGAAAAGGGCCACAAAAGTGATTAAGGGACTGGAACATCTGATATGGGAGTGTTTAGCCTGGAGAAGAGAAGGCTTGTGTGTGGAAGGCTCTTATCTATATGTATGAACAGGGACCCAGACTCCTCTCACTAATGCCTACTGCCAGGACAAGAGATAACAGGCACAAACAGAAACACACTAAATTCCCTCTAACCACAGAAAATACCTTTTTACAGTGATTGTCCAGAGAGGTTGTTGAGTTTCCACCCATAAAGATATTCAAAACCCAACTGGACATAGTCCCAGGCAGTCTGCTCTAGCTGACCCTGCCTGAGCAATCCCAAGAGCTCCTTGCCATCCTCAATGGTTCTCTTATGCATACATGTATTTCAACACCACTCCTTTTTTATTTATTTTCATAATGCTCTTCCTAATATTGTGCTCACCACCATTTTTACACACACACACACACACACTTTGTCTTTTTGCACTTAAGTTTGTTTTCTTCTGTTCTTCCTCTTGTGCTTGGAATTACTTTCCTCTGTGGGAACAAACTAAGCTTCAAAACACTTCTAAAAATCACCCCCTAGAAAGCAAGTCAAAAGACTCTGTGGTTCCAAGTCTGCATGTTTATTAGAGCAAGGACAGTGTTACAAATACGGAAGATATAGTTTATGTTCTGGGAAAACAAACAAAAACCTCAAGATCTAAGTCAACCCATTCTTTACCTTCAAAAGATATTTTTATCTTATGGTAATTATGAAATGGTTGTGAAACCCAAAACATTCCAACTTTTAACACTTGGTACTTATGCTTTCTTTTTGTTAAAGCAATTAATGCTTTAACACATAACAATTAAGTAATTGAAAAGTTAAGCTATTGAATGCTATCCAAAGAACCAATTTTCCTACCCTCTCTTGTTGCAATTTATGTCCATCATGTCTGGTCTGCCTGCCATGTACCACTGTGCTCCCCAAACCATCCCAGCAGCCCTTTGCCAAATTCACTCTAGTTTATGTGTATCTTTTGTGCGTTGAGGTAGGGCATGTGTGTGTTTGGGGGTGGGTGGAATCTAGTATTCTTGATGCAGTCTAATCAGTGCTTAGTAAAGGGGAATAAATCACTTTCCCCAGTGATTTATTTATTTATATACAGCCTGAATACTGTTAGCCTTCATGACATACTGCTAGCTCATGTTCAGCTTGCTGTCTACCAAGACCCACAGATTCTTCTCATCAGAGCTACCTCCCACCCAGTATTGCTGCAAGGGGCTCTGCCTTCCCAGGTACAAGAAAACTCTGCATTTATCTTCGTCAAATTTCATGAGGCTCCTGTCAGCCCATTCCTCCTGTGTGTTCAGGTCCCTCTGACTGGCAGTACTACCCTTGAGTTTCCATCAATTTGGGGTGTCTGCAAACTTGGTGAGAGGGCACTGCATTGCCACTGCCGTGCTGTTGCTTAAGACATTGAACAGTCCAGGTCCCAGGATACACCACTGCAGTTTCCTGCTTGTCATCACTTTCCAGGTAGTACACGACTCATTAACCACTATCCTCTGAGTCTGATCATTCAGTCTTATTTTTTTAAACCCATCTGGTTGCCCATCCACCCAGATCACAACATCCTAATTGGGAGAGAGTATTATGGGACACAGACAAAAGACAGACCTGCTACAATTTGAAGTAAATGACATGTGTTGCTCTCCCCTTGGCCACAGAGCTAATCATTTTATCATAGAAGGCAGCCAGGTTTGTAAGGAATGATTTGGTCTTGGAAAAAAATCCACCCTGGCTATTCCAATCATCTTCACATGGCCAGCACTTCCAAGAGGACTGCCCCATGGTTTTCCTAAGACTGAAATAAGGCTGACTGGCCTCCTTTGAAGACAGATGCAACATTTGCCCTTCCCCAGTTGCCAGGGACCTTCTTGATCTCCACAACTTTTCAAATATAGTACAGAGGAGCATCACTACAGCATCAGCCAGTTCCCTTGGCATACTTGGATGCAACCCACCTGGTCCCATGGACTCTGGTCCCAAGGAGTGCTTGCAAACACTCCTTGACTCAGTCCTCATTCACTGCTGAGGACTCTCTTTGAATGCTTTCACTAGGCACAGCTACCAGATAGAGCTTGTCAGTGAAGACTAAGACAATGAAGACAGTGTCTGTTCATACTGAATCATCTTTTTCACCAATAGATCCACTTTTTCCTTGTTCAGCCTTCTCCTGCTAAAGTAATGGTAAAAGCTCTCTGCATTGCCCTTGATGTCTCTTACGAGTGTCAACTCTAGATGAGCGTTGGTTCTCGTAACACCATCCTTACATGTTCAAAAGTCCTCCTTTTTACACTGCCCCTGTTTCCAACTCCTATATACTAACTCTTTGCAGTGGAGCAAAGTCATGAGTTTCCTGTTCAGCCTTGCCCGTCTCCCGATACATCTATTAGCTTCTTGAGTACCAGGATGAACCATCTTTGCATTTGGAGGAGGTTGTCCTTAAGCACCTGTCAGCTCTGCTGAGCTCCTTACCCTTCATAGTGGCCTCCTATGGAATTCCATCAACCAGTTCCTTGAATGAAACTGAAGTCTGCTCTGCTAAATTCCAGAGTCTATGCTCTGCTACTCTCCTTCCTCAGTTCCATCAGGATCTTGGTATCTACTATTCCACAGCCAGTATAGCCAAAGCTACCATTGATCATCTGATCCCCAAGCAGTTGTTGATAATAAACAGCAGATCACCCTGTTGACCTATCCAGTACCTGTATTAAGAAGTTATCCCCGACATCCTCCAGAGAGCTTCTTGACTGCTTGCATTCCAGTGTTATCCTGCCAGTGGATGTCAGGGAATGAGTCTTCCATGAAAATCAGCGCCTGTGATTCAGAAACTTTTAAAGAAAGCTTTATCCTCTTCCTCACCCTGATCGGGGGAACTACCACCACGATGTCATCCTTTTTGGCCTCTCCCATCCTCATCCACAAGCTCTCAACCAGACTGTTGTCATCCCACTGAACAGTTCCCTACATCCTAACTTCTTCACATCATGGCAGCCTTGCCCTCTTTATCTTTGCCTTTCCTGAGAAGTTTGTATCCATCCATCTCTCACTCCAGTCACATAAGCTGTCCCATTGTGTCTACACTATACAATGTCATAGTTCTGTGACTGTATGCAGAACTAATTCCTCCTGCTTGGTTCCCAGACTGTATGTATTTGCATACATGCACTTGAGATAGGCATCCCTCTTTTACCAATGCCAAGATCCCTCTTGTTCCCACCACCCTGTACCCTTTGCTTTCCATGCACATGCCAATACTTCCCTTAACCATGGGTTATAATGTCCCTTCACCACCCAAAGCTCTACTCACCAGGTTGGCCAGCCTGTTGGCATAGATGCTTGTGTCCCACTTGAGGATCAAGGACTTTCAGGGACAGATGGGAACCCAATTATGGGCCCCATGGCATTAAAAGCCAAATGCCTATTGACACAAACTGTGCAATTAACCAGGTTTTGATCCACAGGATTTGCCTGCCCCTTTCCCTTGGGAGGATCTGTCCTCCAGAGTCTTACCCTTTCACCAGCGGGACTGAGAAGCTTACATAACTGGGCTACTCAGCTTGAGAGATAACACTACCTCTAGTAAGGTAGACTTGGTTTGTAATTCAAATTTTAGAATTTCAAGACAAAAGAACAGCACATTCACAGTTCAAAAGACAACATGAATTACAAGCACCTAGTCTACTTTCCCTCCACTTTGGGAAAGCAAACTGAAACACTCAAATACCAGTTTCTCCATATTGCCAGTTAAGAACAGGCAATGTGCAGGGAAATGGCACAAAGTACAAATAAATTACTTTTTATGCTCTCTCTTTAAGAATAGGGAAGTATCAAGAGAGAAAATATTTCTTCCATGTAAGAGAACAATAATTACAGGCAAGCAATCTTAAAACTGTAATCCTTCCTATCCCCTCTGCACAATGGAACCTCCCGAAGATTTGTCTTCTTTGAAGCAGGAAAACAAAGCATGCAGGAAAACAAACTGCACGGAGGAATAGCTATGATCTGTGTAGAACCTGGCCATCATAACTATTCAGGGAGTGTTTGTAAAATGGAAATTTCTGTCCAAAGAGAAAAAAGGGAAAAGAGAAAGAAGAAACATGAAAAGGGTATCTGTAATAACAAGTCAGCCAAATACCCTTCAAAACGTACTCTTTCAGTTCTTTCTAAACTTGCTGGTTTTGATTTCATAGGTGCTGAACCAAGGCACTATATCTCATTTATGACCTAGGTGGAGAGGACAATTACCACAGAGAGTGGTTAAAGGATTCACTCTGTTCATGCTCTCTTCATTCTCATTCAGATATTGTTCTTCTGTCTCTCACATTTGACCAAACACCACATCCTGGACACCAACCTTTCTCCAGTCCCAGTAGCTGACAGTGTGTTCCAATACCTTCTGAGCAGTTTGTCCTGCACTCCAGACTCCTTTTTTTGCATAAGAGGAGGCACTGTATGCTACTCAAAAGTCTCTTTAATAATATTCTGTCCTCGTGTCCATTATATCATATCTTTTAATTCTTGAGTTTTTCCTCAAGAAGGAAATCACAACTGAAGCAAGATCAAAAACCTAATCTGGAATTTAAAAATAAACAGTTTGAGTTCCAGTAAACTTCACTTCTTATGTTCAAACAGATCATTTTTTTCCACACACACCCCGCCCCCCAAACATGAGTTCTTTTGTCCAAAAGGATAATTAAGTGGAACCCAAAATGCTCTTCCTGTTGTTAAGAGTCATTCCTGTTAGGCATTCAGAGATTATTACCTAAGGCTGTGTATCACAAAAAGAGCCATCTCTAGCTGTAGAGACTAGGGAAAAGTTCTTAAGAAGTTCTAGGCATCACCTCTACAGAATCACCATGAAAAATCCCAGCAGGCTTCTTGGACAATCAGAATCTATCTTGATTTGAAACAGTTGCGTTGATTCAAAAGGA